>NC_066580.1:429912759-430256926 GCF_024323335.1 Lathyrus oleraceus | reverse complement strand
TTTGGTTGGTTCAACCTGTCCTAGAATAGTAACCGGGTTCTAGAAGGATCTCAAATCATTGACCTTCCTTTAAGTCCACTTCAGTGCAACACCAAATGGTTGACCGAAGCTTCCCTAAAGTCCAATCTCAAAGAGTGTAGTATCGAGTCTCAACCAGCCCCAGTCGGAACCGAAGTCAGTTATCTCACTACTTTCTAATGGCTAGGATGAGTCAATTAGGGTTCTAAAGGTCTGGTTAATGCTTTGATGACACCACGCGGAAGCCAAATTTTTCCTCAAGTAAACATGAGGAACATCAGGACATCCAAAGTGTCACATTAATCGTAGCCATCATTTTGACCATTCCAGTATACGCCGGATAGTCGCGATGATCTATTGTTACTTACCTAAGGTACACTAGATCCGGGTGTAGGATCTTTCACTCAAGCATAAAATACCCAAGCAATCCCTTAAAAGTAAATCAGACAATTTGAATAAGTGATCTTGTTCTTTAAGGTAACCTCTCTTTAATAGTCCCCAGCAGAGTCGCCAGTTCTGTCATACGGTGAACTGACTTTGATGTGATTTGCTTTGGAAAGCAAATGTCGCGGTTAGCAAGAGTCGCCACCGACTTTTCTTTTATCCAATAAGGAAAGGTGGAAAAGAACAGGAAAGACCTTAATTAGATTTTGGGTTCGGGAGGTACATTATACAAAGGGAAGGTGTTAGCACCCTTTGTATCCATGGTTATCCATGGGCTCTTAATTGCTTGATAACTTATATTATTTTTCTTGTCTGAAAAAGGTGTTCGTGAATTGTTTAGAAAAAGTTTTGAAAAAGAGAATTTAACTTTGTAATGATTCTCGTATGAATGTATACAAAGTGGTTATCTCGTTTAGTTTTGAAAATGGTTTAGAAAAATATAACTCAGTAATGATTCTAGTATGAATGTATACCAAGTGGTGATTTTCTAGTATTTGTGAAGTGTGAAAAGTATTTTTAAATTGTGAGTAAGAAATTAAGAGTTATACCTACCCAAGGTCTTGATGGGCATTTCCTATCCTTGTGAGGGTAAAACCGTCCTTATTATTGAGAAATAAGTAGTTTTATCCTTTGGATGTAAAAGGGTCATCGTAGGGTCATCGATTGGTCATTGAAAGCAACGGTTGTAAGGATACCTTAGCATTCGAAGGGACTATCATCATTTAACCGTAGGCTACACCGGAGGGTCATCGAGGGACAAAATCATATATTCGAAGGCAACATCCGAGGGGCTATGATTTATTTTAGAGGGACATGATGATTTAATCGAAGGGTCTTTGCTAAGTGTACCCCCACATTCGCGGGACATGACCATAATACCGTAATACCGTAGGGCAACAAAGAGAGGTCCAAGATCACATATTCAAAGGTCGTATTTTACAATCAATTAGGTAATTAGGATGAATCTCCACAATGAAATCAATACTTTAAAATCATCTAGGTAATTTAGGGTGGGTCTCCACATTAAAATTAATACATTAAAATTAATACATTAATATCTTAGGGACAAAATTGGGGTCCTACAGATGCCCCTATTTAAGGTCATTCTAGCCGGAGAAGTGAATTTTAGAAATCTTCATCTTGACGCGGTAGAATGGGCTTAAATAACAGTAATGAGACAAATTTTGGTCCCTAAGAGACCTCATGATGCAAATGTATGCATGTAAAAGACACAAACTCTGTGGGGAATATGGTTCACACAGAAGAAAAGACGATCCATCGGAGTAATACACTCACCAGGAACGGAGACTCTAACAGGACTCTTATTGGGGATAGAAAGAAAAAGAATGCGTGAGCAGGACACGACTCTGAGTTAGGAAAAGCAAAACTCAGACTGGAGACTTTACTGGGGAGTGAAGGACTCAAACTAGGAAGAAGAATTCCAAAGGAAGACACATCCATTGGAAAGACACAAGCTGACTCAAACTATCCGCACAGGATACTTCGGATAAAAATCCGGAAACGGACCAAGGAACAAATTCACAAAGAATCTCCCTGCCGGGGAAAAATGCGTATATTGGGGAAAACGCCAATACAACAAAGGGTAAAAATCACAACAGGAAACTCCACCGGAGAAGTGTCTAACAAAGAGACTCTCCTGGGGAAAAGCAACAAGATGAGGTGTTACCGGTATAAGGGTAACAAACTCAGGAAGAATGAATATCTAAGACCGGTATAAGGGTGAGAGATATCAATCAACCAATCATCTGAGAAAGACCTGAAAAAGGTACATCCACTCAGAAAAATCTGACTCCACAGGGGACCAAAGTCATAATAGGGAGCAGAAGGGAGGGAACACCAGGGATACCGAGGTATATAATAGGTGACCGACCGAAACGTGAATTGGTATATATGCCAAGACACTCATCATCCAAAACACAAACTGGTTAAAGGACGGATATTAGATTCCACAAGGAATACGAATCTTACTCTGCGTAGACAACAATCAAAAGATTGACCCAAGAGTGCATGAGACATATTATTCATTACCGTCAGAACGTGAATAATATACTCGAAAGGAAGAGACACCAGAGATACCGGTTAGGGCATATAATAGGTGACCTACCAAAGCGTGAATTGGTATATATGCCAAAACACTCATCATCCGAAAGGAGGGCTTGAAAAAGCAAATCGACTTACAGGATGGACATTCGAATCCACAACGGGAAAATGAATCTTACTCAACTGGGGACACAACAGAGGACTCCAACCAAAGAGTGCATGAGATATAATATCCATTACCGTCAGAACGTGGATAGAATACTCGCATGAGATATATTATCTATTACCGTCAGAACGTAGATAATACACTCGCATGGAAGGAAACACCAGGGATACCGAGGTGTATAATAGGTGACCTACCGAAAACGTGAATTGGTATATATGCCAAAACACTCATCATCCAAAACACAAACTTGTTAAAGGATGGATATTCGATTCTACAAAGAATACGAATCTTACTCTACTGGGGAAGATCAACAAAGGACTCCAACCAAAGAGCGAAAGAGATATATTATTCATTACCGTCTGAACGTGAATAATATACTCGAAAAGGAAGAGACACCAGAGATACCGGTTACTGGGTATATAATAGGTGACCAACCAAAAAGAGAGACAATCGATACCAAGCATACGGGTAAACGAAAGACAACTCACAAGGGATAAATTGCTAGCATCCGGCAATTAACCAAGAGCAACAAAGAATATTCGATTCCACAAAGGGAAATAACGAATCTTACTCGACTAGGGAAACACAAAAGGCTTCGACTGAAGAGTGCATGAGATATATTATCCATTACCGTCAGAACGTGGATAACATACTCGCATGGAAGATCATCCACAACCGGTTACTGGGTTAACAAAGGATAAATCGACCGAAAAGAAAGGCATCGGGATACCAAACTAGGTATATAAAGATGACCAATCAAAGGGACAACCAACATTACCAAGCAAACGGGTAAATGAAAGGCGATCTGCTGAGGATGAATTGCATAAACAGCAATTATCCACAAAGACTAGTTGGGGATATATTGATAAACAATCAATAATCCGGGGAACAAATCACTAGCAAACGGTGAAAGGACCCACTGGCGACTTCAAAAGGGATAAAATTGCAAGCATACGACAATTATCCAGAAGACTTGCTGGGGATACAATTGCTAGCAACCGACAATTACCCACAAGCAAGGGAGGAATATCAACATCGAAGATTGAATGAAGATAACCACAAAGAGTAACCATCATCGGTTAGGATGAACAACAAGGTTAACTCTGCAAAGGGGAGAAATTAGGGTTTACAACTACCGAATACGGGGTAGAATACCAAAACTCTGGCTGGGGATAAAATTGCTAGCATCCGGCAATTATCCACAAAAAGCACAGACTCCGTTGGGAATAAAACCACAACAGCACAAAATCCACCATCAACCAGACTGAACCACAAAGGTTACCTCTGCTAGGGGAAAAGAAATAGGACTTACAACTATCGAATACGGGGTAGTGGCCATCAAACTCTGACGAGGATACAAGAATTAGGGTTTACATCCACCGAATACTGGGTAGAAAACCAACAACTCCGCGTGGGGAATGAAAGAATCACAATTCCGCACGGGAAACAAAAATAGGGTTTATAACAAACCACCCACTCTTGCTGAGGAATAAAAGGTATATAACCACAAATTCCACCAAGAAGAGGGAACATAGGACTTACAACTACCGGTATAAGGGTAGGGGCCCAAAAAGATTCCGCTGGGGATAAAAGAATTAATGCTGGTTACTGGGCGATTATTCATTTATTCCACAGGGAAGCACGAGAAACAGCTGACAAATAGCCAATTCGGGATCAATCCGAAAAGACAGACTGAATAAAGACACGTCCTAATGAGGATATAACTCAATAGGAACATCCATCCCAATATATATGTTGGGAGGAAACGGAAGAAACCGTCATCCACGAGGATAATCTTAGTGGGGAACTGCAGAAGGAAAGACAGACACTTTCTGCTTATGGGGCTGACTCTATATGGAGAGATTTAAACACCCGACATCTGCTTGGGAAGATGCATTGAGATCTATGAAACCCATAGCAAGAGACAAACAAACAAGAGATATATGGCAAGAATGCAACATGAATATCTATATGTTTATGATTATGCATGAATATGCGTGATTTATGTTCGATGAATGCTGACAAAACAGACATTTCTAACACAAACAGGCTCAGGAATCGGATGCCCGGTACTATACTTCCAGGGGAAAAACCAACTGGAAAGCCAATCTGCTGGAGATCTACATGCTGAAAAGCAAAGATCTGCGGGGAGGCAAAACAACTCCAAAGATATCACAAAATCTCTGAGTAATGGATGAACAATCAACCCAACTGGCACAGAAAGTCACAACAGGCAACAACGGCCACAAAGACAAATCTGTTGGGGAAATGGAGAAATCCTAAAATATCTGCAGGGGAACAAGAGCTCACTGCACAAGCGAGAACTGCTATGAAAGCAACTCCACACAACTCCACTGGGGAACAACCCACTGAGGGAGAACAGATCATCCATGTAGAATCTACTGCATAAGCAACTCTACCTGGGGAGAACACAAATAGCCACTCCATCGGGGATACACCCACTGAAGGAAAAACAGATCACACAAGTAAATTCTGCAACAAGCCACTCTACTGAGGATCAAGAGCAATCAGGGAATCAACCAAATCTCTGGATGCTAGGCTACCAACCAACCTACTAGAGAAAACAGAGGTTTCAACAGGCGGAAACTGCCACCAAAGCAACTCTGTCAAGGATACCAGCTCTGGCGGAGACTCTGAGGGGAATTATCACAGATGCAATCCTGACCCTGTTGGAGGTACTGTAACACCCTTCTAAAATACCCCAAATATTTAATTTACAACAACAAATATATAAATCAGAGTAATTATTGCAGTTAAGGGTGTCACACAACACTTCACACATTTCACCATAAAAATCAGTCATGCTCATTATTTAATTCAACATAAACACTTCTTGCAAAATACGCAGCGGATAGAGATCATTCAACATATGTAATACATTACACATAAAATTATTCAACAAGTTAAAACATCCCGTCCCGATGTTACATCTATCAGAGCATGACCCACTAAAGAGACCACACTAGACTCCAAGCACTAGCTTCTACTCACTCACTGCTCGTTGCCTGAAAAATAGTTGTAAGGGTGAGTTCCTCAATCGATATAATAAGCATTATAAATCATCATGTAATGCTAAGTAAATTTACACGTTAATCACCCTAATCATATCATGCATTCAGTAACGGCACATCAACTCAAATATCATACTCAATAACAACGTAAAATGCAACTCAATAACAACATAAAATGCAACTCAATAACAACATAAAATGCAACTCAAATGAGACTCGACTCGTCATGCATGTGGTACCAATCGGAGTAAAACTCCCAACTTAAAATCATTGCCATTTTATTGGGCATCAAGGCATAAGCCTTCAACTTTCAACTTAAAATTTGCCAATCCAGGCCAACGTGGTGTGAGCAAAGCTCCATCAAGGCGTAAGCCTTCAACTTTCAACTTAAAATTTGCCAATCCAGGCCAACGTGGTGTGAGCAAAGCTCCGACTTAATGCATATGAATGTACATGGCATACACGACTTTACACTTTCGACAACATAATGATAATAGCAACACAACAATGTTTTCAACAAAATCAACTTATAATCAACTTTGGCTCACCAAGCCTACAACTTAGTATTTTCAACAAAATCAACTTATAATCAACTTTGGCTCACCAAGCCTACAACGCAGTATTTTCAACAACTTTAACACAACTTATCAACATATTTGTATCAACACTTCATAACATAACCCAACAAAATTATTCATCAAAATTAACGATAATAGGCCAATCACCAATTATGTTCACAACATTAAAATACCAATTTTTCTGATTTCCAACAGTGTTAACCGGTTAACGCCCTGGGTTAACCGGTTAACGCAGGACAAAACACATTTTCTGGCAAAACGCAACAGTGTTAACCGGTTAACGCCCTGGGTTAACCGGTTAACGCAGGCAAAACAGCACATTTTCACAAAATATAACAGTGTTAACCGGTTAACGCCCTGGGTTAACCGGTTAACGCAGACAAAACAGCAGTTCCTGCGCTAACACAAGGCAGAATGCAGAGTTCTCCGCATTTTCCGCCGTTGGAGGACTTCCGGACCTCCGATTCAATTTCCGTAAAAAGCTATACGTTCGGGGGAACACGACTCACACAATTACGGACTCAATTACAGCTTTAATACAACTTATTCATCACAATATTTCAGCATTCAACATCCCAATTAGGGTCAATTCAACGGTTTATCACTACCCATTACATGTTAATCTATAATACCCATTAAACGACGATAAACCCCCCTTACCTGAGATAATCCGGCAATCTCTAAGCTTCAAGCTTTTCCGTTCTTCAACCTTTGCTCTCTAGCTCTTCCTCTTTGCCCTTTCTCCACTTTCCACTTTTCAGCCGCTTCTCTGTTTCACGTGAAAACTCTTTACCAAAAAATGAAAACCCTTTTCTCTTATTCCAACTTATATATTTTCCACTAATTATTATTCCAAATAATAGTAATAATAATAATAATAATAATAATCCAATAATTCAATTTATTTAATTAAATTAATAAATACATTATTAACTTAATTTAAATAATTCTCTTATTTTATTCGGGGTGTTACAGGTACCAACTCCATTAGGGATTTTGCACAAATACAACCCACCAAACCACAAATCTACTGGAGGCTCTACTGGGAAATCCACTAAGGGAACCCATTGGGGAAATGGAAGAGAGCTGGGGAATCAACCACCAAATGCTACACCTTCTGAGGAGAACATCCACAACTGCTGAGGAGGAACACAATCACTGCTCTGCTGAAGGGAGAAGCGTTCTGACGGGGAGATATAGCAACTCTGCTGGCGACTTGGCCGGGGAAGAGGGTACTGTTGGAGAAAAACGACGTCTTTTCACAAGCACTCTACTTTGGGGATATATCACAGATTCCACTAGCGACTGTGTTGAGGAAAGAAGCAACAACTCATCCAGCGACTGCACTAGGGAGAGTGACGGGGTATCGGGGACTCAAACCACCCACAACCGAAACTTCCAAACGGGAAACAACCATGCTGGGGAGAGAAAACTGCTGGAGAAGAAAACGAAGTCTTCAACAACATCTGCTTAGGGGAACAACCCCAACAAAAACCCTGCTTGGGGAACAACCCCAACAACAAAGCAGGAGAAAGAGGATACAACCAAATGCCAGGAATATGAACCAATGTCTTACCTGTTGGAACTCATGCCACCCTTGGGAGAGCACTGAGAGATTCTTAAGTATCCTTTCATCATTGTGAATATTCACTTTGTTTAAAACAACAATTTTGAAAAATTTATTTGTTTAAAACAATGACATTTTATCAATTAAAACATGCAAAACATTTGTTAAATTGAAACAAATAAGAGTGCAAATAATTGGATAAAAGCTCAAATTGATTTGATGGAATGGTAGCCTGCAAATGGCAAGAGTCCATAGATCTGTACAAATTTGAAATCAGTGATATATATTGGAAGAGGGCTACATTGAACATAATGATCATTTCTCTACCAATTTGAATCTCGATGTATTCGAAACTTCAGTTGACGACGAATCGAGAACCTCTGACGAAAAGACGGCTGCGGAACAGAAAGTCTTGTCAGGATGCAGTTACTTGCCAAATCCCTAATTTTTTGCCTAGATTTCCCCAGGGTGAGGTACTCAATCTAGCGGGATGCAAATATTCTTTTTTTCAAGTCTCTAATTTTTGCCTGGATTACCCTTGCGGGTTATCCACCGAGACGCTCATTTTTGCCTAAGCCGCCCTTTCGGGTTTTCAACTTAGCGAGCTATTCTGTTTTTCATTTGCATATACTCTTTTTTTTTAGGCAAAGTATTTCTTGACTGCATCTGAATTCACGGGACGAGTGAAATCCTCCCCATCCATCGTTGTAAGCATCAAAGCACCGCCTGAAAAGGCTCTCTTAACAACATATGGACCTTCGTAGTTTGGAGTCCACTTGCCCCTGGAATCGGGCGCGAAAGACAAAACTTTCTTGAGCACAAGGTCACCTTCTCGGAACACACGAGGCTTGACCTTTTTATCGAATGCTTTCTTCATTCGCTGCTGATACAACTGACCATGGCACATGGCAGTTAATCGCTTCTCTTCAATCAAATTCAGCTGGTTATAACGACTCTGAATCCATTCAGCATCAGTCAACTAGGGCCTTGAGGGTATACTTTCTTTTATTTTAAGTTTTTTTTCTTCTGATTTTTGACTTCTTTCTTTTATTTTTCACCCCCTCTCTTTTTTTTTTTTGATTACATTTGTAATGCCCCAGTTTGACTGTTTTGCTGATTCTTAAGATACAGCTGAATGATCTCCTCTTTGCTAAAGAAGGCGGGTAATCTCGTCAGGAATCCCCTTCAAGATCATCTTCCTCTACCTCAAATACAAGGAATTCAAGATTGGGAGATGGCGTTGGATCATTATGTTCAATGGGTTTAGAAATCCCTGCTTAATGATTCTGGATAATGAAAAGCTTTTGAATTTAAACAAGCAAATCATTTATGCAGATGAAAAGATTGCTTTCTTGTTTTTCAGGGTTTTTTGTGATCACTGATTTCATGCAAAAAAAGCAAAAAGTGAAAACAAATGGAAAAACCAATGTTTAACAATGCATTAATTGAATGAAAACATCATTGTATAAATGCTGCCAACAATGTCATCACTTCTCCTTTTGGCATGGGAGAAGGGTTTTGAACAAAGTGAACCATTACTCTGATCTATGAATGACTGTAGGAACATCTACAACGACCCAATTGTGGCAGCCACCACCAGGTATGATGAAGTTGTTCAAATCTTCTGCATCCTCTTCCAAGATAGCAGCAGCTTCTTCAGGTTGATCAGCATGGATGAAACCTCCACTCGTGAACAAACCTTGCTCGTTGAATGCCCCAGAAGAATAGCCAATGCCAGCCCGGGATCTATTGTCTTCAAGCTCAATCATCTTCCCTAAACCAGCAACTGCACCACATTCAATGGCCAGTTTCGCATCTCGGTAGGAAGCAAATGAATGAGACTTCTTCTCAATTGGTTCATCAATAGATAAAGCTTGGAAAGGAGTTCCAACTTCATCCTCAGCATCAATATATGAGAAAGAAGACAGGTGGCTAACCAGGAATAAATCCATCAAAAGCACCTAGTCTGGCAAATTCCTCCTCGAGTTCACAACTCTCTTGCTCAAAATGATCCATCAATCTTGCAGAGATGGCTCTGGTGTAGTACCGGCGAGGTGCGTCTTCAAAATAAATGAAGAGCAACAGGGATCAGACCACAAGACCAAAGGCTGAGAACAACACCTGCTTATGCATATGATGCATGAAGTGTTTGTGCATATGCTTTGTTTCTATTTCAAAGGAACTCGAGGGTTTTATTTGCAAACTTTGAAAATATTAGTCATTTTATCGCATATGGAAATTATTTCATTGAATAATTCTTTGTCTTTCCATATCTGAAATTTTTTGCAAAGAAACCCCTTAAGTTCCTTGAAAAAAAAAATTCTCATTTTTTTGATGATATGGGTGCAGATGAATGCATGAGTGCATGAATGCAACAATCACACTCAAGGATCAAGCAAATCACACCAGACAAAGGTCATGGGAAAGCTCATAGTATCCTTAATATCAATCATCAATTTTGGTGGATTATGGTTTTCACCTTATCAACACCCAAGTTCCATTGATATTAACGGTACATGAACCGGCTCAATCATCCTTAATATCAACCATCCATTTTTGCGGATTATGGTTTTCACCTTATCGACGCCCAAGTTCCGTTGATATTAAGGATATCTGAACGACTCAACCACGAATCATGGGTTTGCTGAGAGTCACGAGCATGGAGTCTCGGTTAAGAACCACCCAAAGGGAGTGTACTAGGGTTTAAACCTGCCGGACATGTTCTACCAGAGGTTCCCATAATCATCGTCCCATCTCTCGGATATTATCGGAGAAACGAATACTCGTATTCCAAGAATATTCTCAAGAGAGACTCTTATGAGTGTAGTATCGCGTAACAATCGCATCATAACTGACATCTGAACGACCTCCGCACTACGTTCTAAAAATAGGTCAAGATGGGCTTGGTAAACTAATGGTCCTTGGCTTCTAAGGCACATGATTGAAAGAATAATGCCTAACCACAAATAACTTGTGTGACATTATTAATCCAACATGACCTCCACCAAGTGAATGGACTCGCAAGTCAACTGGCTAAGGAATACTCCACACCAGTCAACAAGACTACGCCATTCTCCTATCCTAGAGTGCACTCGAGTTCGGGTATAGAACTCATCTCACAGAGATCACCAAAGCAAACAGCAATTGTATATCAAGCAATTCAAACATTATAATCAATACAGTTATCCCAAATTGTACAAAAATATGTCAAATAACAGATAACAATATCATACAACAAGGGTGAAAAGTAGGCAATACCACCAGGGACGGTCTAATCTCTCCCCAGCAGAGTCGCCACTTTCCTGTAGCGGTGTATTCGTCACTTTATGATTTATTGACTAAATCAAAAGCAAAGCATACAAAGAAATCGAGTCGCCACCGCACTTTTATTTATCCTAAGGAATGGCTAAAAAGCGAACAAAAGCCTAAGAAGTTTTACACATAGAAAACTAATGAAAAAGATCAGAGAGTCTGGGTAAGGGGTTAATTACGCAATGGGAAGGTGTTAGGCACCCAAAACGTCATAGGTACTCCTAGGGAGCCCTTTTCACACTTGTTGTATAAAAAAGTTTATTTGTTTATGACATATTGTGCAAACATGATTGGGAAGATGAGAAAAGAATATACAATTTTTATTGTTTTTGTGTTTGAACGGATGAACCCGTTGCCTACGTACCTTCCATGAAAGGTAAGGATCAAAACGCCGTAGTTCGGCTAAAAGATTTCCAAAATATCAGTGGGTTCATTTTAAAACAAGAGCACTAAGGCTTTTCATTACCAATGGGAGAAAACTCAACCTGAATCAACAATCCACCATGCGAGGATGGCTTCAACATACTAGTGAGGGGTTAACCCTATAATAAGTATGGATGACTTACCATCAACTCACTAAGGATAAGGTAAGATTTACATCAACCACTATGGTAATTTAAACCTATGGCTAATGTATGAAAACATATCAACAATGGACAAAGCCACAAAACAATTGAATGGGTGAAGTTAATTGATTATGAGTATTTACAAAATATGGTCAAAGTATGATTAAGATTCAATTCAAAGAAGTGTTATGAAATGGAGTTTGAAAAATCAAGGACTTAGGGTCCAGGTTTCTAATTTGAAAAGACATGAAGATGTTTGCACAATAGTTCAAAGTTTTTGAATTAACAATGTGAAAAGGGATTTTGAAACAAAAGGGTATGGATGAAGGAGTGTAAAACTTCTCAGAAGTTCACCTCTTGAAATCATATAGAAGATGATTCAAGTGTGTCCTTAGGAATGAGCAACAACAAATAAGCAAAACAAATGATACCGGATGCCAATTGCTGGACTTACACCAATCTCACAAACAAAGATGGATACCGTATACCACTCAATGGATTTACACCAGTCTCCTAAAACAAACAGGGATATCAGATGCCAATAAATGGACTTATTCCAATCTCATAAAGTAAAACAAAAAATGGATGTCAGATGCCAATCTATCTGGGCTTACTCTAATCTCCAACAACAAAACAAAACATGGATGTCAGATGCCAATCTATCTGGACTTACTCTAATCTCCAACAGATGATCATGGGAATACAAATGCCAACAACATGGACTTACAATTGCATCCTCACATACAACAAACAAACAAAAGCACTAAGCAAAGAGGATATAATTGGCCAATGAAATGGTCTTATACTCAATCCCTTCCAAATCATAGGAATAATGGCCAATGAGTGGACTTACAACTGATTCCTCAATGGGCAATCAAAGATGTGTCACAAAGGTATGAAAAGATAGTCATGCAATAATGAACAATTAATGATGATAAATGCACAAAGGCAAACAAGCAAACATGTACAGATGAACCAAGCAATCAATCAAACAAAGTCATTTAGCACACACTATATCCAAGCAATTAGGCTCAAGCAAGGGTTAGACTTTAAAGTCAACTGGAACGGGGTAAGTGGTGCTCTTAACCTTAACATTGAGAGTTAAGGTGAAGCAGATGAAAGGATATGAGGGGTGTGCCTCATTGCTCTTATCCCTGGTCAGGGAGAGCATTGAATATCAGAAGGTGTGGGAGTTTAGAAAGTTGGAATTCTCTCCACAAGTTAATGACTCTATAGATCTTGGGTTAAGATCCACAATGCTACAACATGTAATGTGAGCAAAGGGAAGACACACAGAATAGTAGGAGATGGACTACACATCTCTTCTATCTATCAATTGCCTTATCAAAAGGACTTTTCCTACTTGGGGACAAAGATAATCAATCACAAGCATTGCCTCTTAAGGAGGACTTCAGACAGGTGCCTGGCCACATAACAAGCCAGGTCTTCCAGACTACATGAAGAAGAGATGTTATACCTCAATGCTCAAGCTATCAAACAAAGCAAAAGCAAGTTCACAATGAACTATAGCAACTAAGGTACCTGAAAACAATCCAACACAATCAGTATACAACTCAAAAAAAGAAAGTCAACAGACAACAGACAGTCAATTGTACACAAACAAGGCATCAAGCAAAGCACAAGCTCAACTCAAAGGAGCTAATCCACCTACAAAACAACTTAATGTTAATCAACAATCAATCAAATATCAATCCAAATGAGCAAATGAATCAAACTCCTCAAGGCCATATGCTTCTTGTCCTGAAAACAAACTCAAACATGAGAAGCAAACCACTAGGACAAGGCCTAGGGTCAAAGAAGGAGAAAAAATTTAAAACAGAACATGAAAATTGACAAGAATCAAGATTAATCAAATAATAACAATATCCAAGTGGTCTCATGTCAATATCATCAATCAAATTCATTTCATAAACAAAACATGTCAAAGCATGCAAGTTGAAAGCTCAATGATGCAAACAGAATGATCACAAGCATATTAATTCCAAAATGACTCAATAAATCCTAAGAAAAAATCATGGTTAAACAGAACATATCCAAGGATTAACACACCAAAAATCATGGTATTTGGACAAGTATAAGCATGGCAAATAAATTCATGAAGTCAAGGTAAGCATAAACAAGCTCAAAGGAAGCACAAATTGATACATCAACTTAAGGCAATCCTAAAACAGAGATGACAAGTGATAAATGATTCAAACCAAAGCCAAGACAAACTTCAATGTGTCTGGAATCAATGTACAAAATTTCAGGCTCATATGATAAGGCATAAGAATTTCACAAATCATGAAAGTTCAATACTCATCAAAAGTTCACAAATGACAAGCCAGAAGAGAAAATCTCAAACAAATGGGAAATGGATTGAAAAATTCTATAAAAATTCATGATCAATTCTAACATCCAGAAGTAGCAACATGCAAAAATTCACATCATTTGGCATTTATTTGGCATGGTAAATAAAATCAGCAAGTTGGACAAGAAATGGTGTGACACACATTGTCACACCTCCATTAATCACATCATAACTCAACATCCAGAAATGAGAAAAATACAAACTATATACCAAAATGACCATTAGGATATCTAGTTTAAGCATGTCAATTTTCACATTCATTGGATCAACCATCATCATTTCACAACCAAAATGGCAAGCAAGGTGCAAGATATGACATACAAACATAAACCCTGGGCCAAAAACATTTTCAACCGTGCACAAATTCTCTTGTAGCAACAGAAGCGGATTCAGCTGGAATTAGGCTTTGTGATGCTTGGAGAGTCCTCTACGATGCTTATGAAGATGTTTAGAAGGAAGATCGAAGCTCAGCTATGCACGATTCCACAGTTTCAAGACTTCACCATTGTTGTTCTCACTTTGAGCAATTCCAAATATGCACGAATTCAGGTGTTTCTTGGCTTGAAAATTGTTCAGTGATGAATGTGTGTTGTCTGCCTCTGCTATACAAGTGGTTTATTTCTCACTTACCGCAGACAGTTGCTTTCAAGGAGAACAAGGGATGTCTACGGTGGTCTCAGAGACTTATGTCTCTCACTAATGACGATATCTCTTGGTATGATCACGTGTATGATACCGTGCAGATCATTGATTATTATGGTGAATTCCCTAATGTGCCTCTTCTTGGTACATGTGGTGGGATCAACTACAATCCTATTCTAGCACGTCGTCAGCTTGGGTTCCCCCTAAAGGATAAACCTCATAACATTCTGTTAGAAGGTGTGTTCTTTCAGGAGGGTAAAGATCCCCAAGGCCTGAAAGCCAGATTTGTCCGCGCTTGGCGCAAGATCTGCAAGAAGACCAGGAATGAGTTGGGTCCGAAGAATTGCATTGCTTTAGAGCCATATACCTCTTGGGTCAGACAGAGAGCTGCCGAGTACCTGATGCCGTATGATCATCCGAGACCTACACCTTTGGATGTGGCTGGGCCTTCAACCCTCCCCAACCAAGATGTAGAGGAGTTGAGAGAAGAAGATCTTTCACGTGCTTGGATCCGTGAAAGAGAAGAATTGCTTCAGCAAATTAAGGAGAAGGACGCTCTGATTGAGTTTCTCGAGCATCAGGTGATCGATGATCCGAATGATACTTGGACTTCTCTGCTTCCTCAGTCTTCCAAATTCTGGAAGAGGAAGTATGATCGACTTGCAAAGGAGAAAGCGGATATGGAAGCTGCCTATGAGAGAGAGATCAAGAAGCTGTGTGCATCTCGTCTTCCAGCATCCCGAGCTTCTAGGGATCCATAGGATGTTTATTTTCCTTTTCCCTTGTAATGATAAAAAATGTTGTACTTCTTTGTTCAAAAATATATTTGATGAGATATTTTCCATATGCTATTAAGTGCTTAAAAAAAAATTAAAATTTGCAAAAAAGAACCCTAAAAGTTCCTTGAAAAAAACAAAGCATATGCACAAGCATCGCATGCATCATTTTGCATAAGCAGGTGTCGTTCTTGGTCTTCTTGTCTGTGGCCTAACTCTGTGTTCTTCATTTATTTTGAAGACAAGCTGACTCACCGGTACTATATAAGAGCCAATTCTGCCAGAGTAATGGATCAGTTGGAACAAGAGAACAGAGAACTGAAAGAAGAGGTCGCTCGTCTGAGTGCTTTGATGGAGCAGTTTCTGTCTGCTCAGAATCAACCTTCTCCGCCTCCTGCAACTCCTCCCCAACAGAGTCGCCACTTTTCTGTAGCGGTGTATTCGTCACTTTATGATTTATTGACTAAACCAAAAGCAAAGCATACAAAGAATCGAGTCGCCACCGCACTTTTATTTATCCTAAGGAATGGCTAAAAAGCGAACAAAAGCCTAAGAAGTTTTACACGTAGAAAACTAATGAAAAAGATCAGAGAATCTGGGTAAGGGGTAAATTACGCAATGGGAAGGTGTTAGGCACCCAAAACGTCCTAGGTACTCCTAGGGAGCCCTTTTCACACTTGTTGTATAAAAAAGAAAGTTTATTTGTTTATGACATATTGTGCAAACATGAATGGGAAGATGAGAAAAGAATGTACAATTTTATTATTTTTGTGTTTGAACGGATGAACCCATTGCCTACGTACCTTCCATGAAAGGTAAGGATCAAAACGCCGTAGTTCGGCTAAAAGATTTCCAAAAATATGAGTGAGTTCATTTTAAAACACAAGCCCTAAGATTTTTCATTACCAATGGGAGAAAACTCAACCTGAACCAACAATCCACCATGCGAGGATGGCTTCAACATACTAGTGAGGGGTTAACCCTATAATAAGTATGGAAGACTTACAATCAACTCACTAAGGATAAGGTAAGATTTACATCAACCACTATGGTAATTGAAACCTATGGCTAATGTATGAAAACATATTAACAATGGACAAAGCCACAAAACAATTGAATGGGTGAAGTTAATTGATTATGAGTATTCACAAAATATGGTCAAGGTATGATTAGAGTTCAATTCAAAGAAGTGTTATGAAATCGAGTTTGAAAAAAGTCAAGGACTTAGGGTCCAGGTTTCTATTTTGAAAAACATGTCAGAATGTTTGCACAACAAGTCAAAGTTTTTGAATTAGCAATGTGAAAAGGAAGTTTTTGGGACAAAAGGGTGGAGGGTGGAGGAGTGTAAAACTTCTCAGAAGTTCACCTCTTGAAATCATATAGAAGATGATTCAAGTGTGTACTTAGGAATAGGCAAATGAGCAATAACAAATAAGTAAAACAAATGATACCGGATGCCAATTGCTGGACTTATACCAATCTCACAAACAAAGGCGGATACCGGATACCACTCAATGGATTTACACCAGTCTCCTAAAACAAACAGGGATGTCAGATGCCAATAAACGAACTTATTCCAACCTCCTAAAGCAAAACAAAACATGGATATCAGATGCCAATCTATCTGGACTTACTCTAATCTCCAAAGGATGATCATAGGAATACAAATGCCAACAACATGGACTTACAATTGAATCCTCACATACAACAAACAAACAGAAGCACTAAGCAAAAAAGACATAAGTGGCCAATGAAATGGTCTTACACTCAATCCCTTCCAAATCATGGGAACAATGGCCAATGGATGGACTTACAGTTGCTTCCTCAATGGGCAAACCAAATATGGTCACAAAGATATGAAATGATGATCATGCAATAATGAACAATTAATGATGATAACTGCACAAAGGCAAACAAGCAAACATGTACAGATGAACCAAGCAATCAGTCAAACAAAGTCAATTAGCACCCACTATATACAAACAATTAGGCTCAAGCAAGGGTTAGACTTTAAAGTCAACTGGAATGGGGTAAATGGTGTTCTTAACCTTAACATTGAGAGTTAAGGTGAAGCAGATGAAAGGATATGAGGGGTGTGCCTCATTGCTCTTATCCCTGGCCTGGGAGAGCTTTGAGTATCAGAAGGTGTGGGAGTTCTGAAAGTTGGAACTCTCTCCACAAGTTAATGACTCTATAGATCTTGGGTTAAGATCCACAATGCTACAACATGTAATGTGAGCAAAGGGAAGACACACAGAATAGTAGGAGATGGACTACACATCTCTTCTATCTATCAATTGCCTTATCAAAAGGACTTTTCCTACTTGGGGACAAAGATAATCAATCACAAGCATTGCCTCTTAAGGAGGACTTCAGACAGGTGCCTGGCCACATAACAAGCCAGGTCTTCCAGACTACATGAAGAAGAGATGTTATACCTCAATGCTCAAGCTATCAAACAAAGCAAAAGCAAGTTCACAATGAACTATAGCAACTAAGGTACCTGAAAACAATCCAACACAATCAGTATACAACTCAAAAAAAGAAAGTCAACAGACAACAGACAGTCAACTGTACACAAACAATGCATCAAGCAAAGCATAAGCTCAACTCAAAGGAGCTAATCCACCTACAAAACAACTTAATGTTAATCAACATCAATCAAATATCAATCCAAATGAGCAAATGAATCAAACTCCTCAAGGGCATATGCTTCTTGTCCTGAAAACAAACTCAAACATGAGAAGCAAACCACTAGGACAAGGCCTAGGGTCAAAGAAGGAGAAAAAATATAAAACAGAACATGAAAATTGACAAGAATCAAGATTAATCAATCAAGAACAATATCCAAGTGGTCTCATATCAATAGCATCAACCAATTTCATTTCATAAAGCAATCATGGCAATGTATGCAAGTTGGAAGCTCAATGAGGTAAACAGAATGAACACAAGCATATTAATTCTAAAATGGCTCAACAAATCTCAAGAAAAATCATGGCTAAACAGAACATATCAAATGATCAGCATACCAAAAATCATGGCATTTGGACAAGTATAAGCATGTCAATTAAAATCAACAAGTCATGGTAAGCAAAAACAAGCTCAAAGGAAGCACAAATTGATACATCAACTGAAGGCAATCCTAAAACAGAGATGACAAGTGATAAATGATTCAAACCAAAGGCAAGACAAACTTCAATGTGTCTAGAAAACATGTGTAAAATTTCAAGCTCATATGATAAGGCATAAGAATTTCACAAATCATCTAAGTTCAACACTCATCAAAAGTTCAAACATGACAAGCCAAAAGAGAAAATCTCAAAAAAATGGGAAATGAATCTAAAAATTCCACAAACATTCATGATCAATCCTAACATTCAGAAGTAGCATCATGCAAAAATTCAGATCATTAGGCATTTATTTGGCATGGTAAATAAAATCAGTAAGTTGGACAAGAAATGGTGTGACACACATTGTCACACCTCCATTAATCACATCATAACTCAACATCTAGACATGCTAAAAATACAAACTCAAAGCCAAAAGATCATTCAAAGTGTCTAGATTAAGCATGTAAAATTTCATGTTCATTGGATCAACCATCATCATTTCACAAAGGAAAAGGCAAGCAAGGTGCAAGGTATGACATGTAAACATAAACCCTAGGCTAAAACAAATTTCAACCGTGCACAAATTCTGGAAAAATATCCATAAAATAGTAGACATCAGGAAGATTATTGTGCAAAATATCTCACATCAATTGGATAAGTATTTTTGTAGTTATGATTTCTTGAATGAAAAGAAAAATTAAAAAAACATGAAATAAGGCATATGAACATGATAAGCATAAGTGGAGAAAATGTACAAAGCAAATATGTGAAATGCATTGGTCCGGAATCGAACCGCGTGTGAATTTGAATATGGCGCCATGTGAAATGCAGCGTTTCATTTAATTGAAACGCTGGCCAATGAGAAGCCAACACATGGACCACTACATGAGCGGGAAACAACAAAACACATGCAAACTCGGCCAGGCAAGATCAAAGCACGATCTGGAAATTAAAACCCTAACATTCATCCATTGTTCATTGTGTTCTTCATCATCAAGAACAAATGTTCACCAAAATTCATGAAACGCATATCAATAGAATCCTCTCACATCACACATCATCAATCCAACATTAATTCAACCTAATTCTAGCTGTATCAAACAAATCGAGCAAAGAAAGTTTCAACTATCAAACTTCAAATCATGATAACTAACTCAATACTTAATGAAATCAAGAGATCCAAAGCTCAGCATAACCTATGTTCAACGATCTACAAGATGCATCTAACAATTTCAAGAATCATGAGCCTCGAAAATTGACCTCAATGATGCAACAGAAGTGGAATCGTGCTTCTCAGGTCCTGGCAAGTTGAAACAGATACTCTACAATGTTTGGATAGGTGAATGGATGATGAACAATAGCTCAATCATGCTGGATCTTGATGGAATCTTCAAATGCCATGGTTATGCACAAGCTCCAACAGTCCACGATTCTACAAGGATTCCACAAGATCTTGCTTCAATCTTCTTCTATTATGCCTGTAGATGATGAACAGATCGAAAACAAAGCAAAAGATATGAAGAAAATTGATGAAAAAAGTTGAGAGAATTTGAGATGAAAATTTCAGATCTGAGTTTTGTGAAGTTGTTCTTGTGAGTTTCTGTTATGATTATGCTTAAATACCACCTGCTAATCAAACTTGTTAATCATGTTTAACCAAAAACCCAAGGATTAGTGAAATTAGTATGTTTATGCAATTTGGCCGAAACACCCTTATGCATATGCAAGGCAATGGAACAATACGAATTTCACTTGGAATGAGTTTCAAATGTTATTTGGAAGCAAGTGTAATTGGTAAAAGATGAATGCAATGCATAATTTTCAAACTAGCACTTTCCCTCCAAAATTCAAATTAAATTCAAGTGAAAAATGCAATATTTTTGTGATGGAAATTGATGAAATATGATGCATTATTATGATAGTAGAGATCAAGAGAGAAATGCTCCAAAAAGAACCACTCCATTTGGCCTTTTGGTGTGAAAGTTATGCAAGCTTGAAGTTCAAATTCCATTGACAATGATTTGATGATAACTTGCCAACCACAAATGAGAAATAGATGTTCTTGGACATTTTGGAAAGGTGAGAGCAAGATCTTCAACTTTCATTTTGGACAAAATGTGATTTGAAGCTTTCTTGATGATGTAATCTTGATGAGAAGACCTTTCCATTTTTGGCAGTTTGAAATTACAGGTCACTTACTATTTTTGGAAACTTTTCATCTGACCTCAAATTCTCCATTGTTAATGTTTGAAATGTCAAATGAGACTTGTATGGACATGAATGAGGCCTCTCTAACCATCTCCCACCTTCAAATCCATAATTGAATGCACAGTTGACTTGTGTTGACTTTTCTAGGGTTTAAGCTGACCTAGCTATGTTCTGATGAAATCCAAGCCTCTACAACTTGAGATTTTGATTCAAAATGATATCATGGTTCATTTGAACTCTTGTGAATGATCAATGGTGCCCAAATTCTTAAGAATGGTCACCATATACTGGCTCATTGAATGCTTTTGACTGGTTTGACCTAATGTTGCTTCATCTGCAAGTAATAAGGTTAGATGACAATATTTTTGTACTTTTGGTTAGTAAACAAATGAAAAGCAATGATATACAAATGCAAAACATGCTTGGTGATCAAGAACCACACTCAAAAGATAACCCACCCACAAGGAAGAAGGCAAGGTGCACAATGATCCTTGAGGCAATGATATGATATGATATGATGCCATGAGGGATCTTAGGGCCAAAATTAGGGTCTTACAGATGCCTCTATTTAAGGTCATTCTACCCGGAGAAGTGAAGTTTAGAAATCTTCATCTCGACGCGGTAGAATGGGCTTAAATAACAGTAATGAGACAAATTTTGGTCCCTAAGAGACCTCATGATGCAGATGTATGCATGTAAAAGACAAACTCTGTGGGGATATGGTTCACACAAAAGAAAAGACGATCCATCGGAGTAATACACTCACCAGGAGCAGAGACTCAAACGGGACTCTTGCGGGGATAAGAAAGAAAAAGAATGCGTGAGCAGGACACGACTCTGAGTTGGGGAAAACAGAAAGCAGACTGGAGACTTTACTGGGGAAGTAAAGGACTCAAACTGGGGAAAAGACGAATTCCAAAGGAAAACACATCCATTGGAAAGACACAAGCTGACTCGCACTATCCACAAAGGATACTTCTGATAAAAATCCGGACTCGGGCCAGGAACGATTCACAAAGAACCTCCCTACCGGGGAAAATGCGTATATTGGGGAACACGCCAATACAGCAAAAAGGGTAAAAATCACCACAAGAAAACTTCACTGGAGAAGTGTCTAACAAAGAGACTCTCACGGGGAAGCAACAAAGAAATGAGATGTTACCGGTACAAGGGTAACAAACTCAGGAAGAATGAATATCTAAGACCGGTATAAGGGTGAGAGATATCAATCAACCAAACATCTGAGAAAAACCAAAAAGGTACATCAACTCAGGAAAATCTGACTCCACAGGGGACCAAGGTCATAATAGGGAGCAGAAAGGAAGGAACACCAGGGATACCGAGGTATATAATAGGTGACCAACCGAAACGTGAATTGGTATATATGCCAAAACACTCATCATCCAAAACACAAACTTGTTAAAGGATGGATATTCGATTCTACAAAGAATACGAATCTTACTCAGCTGGAGAAAACAATCAAAAGATTGACCCAAGAGTGCATGAGGCATATTATTCATTACCATCAGAACGTGAATAATATACTCGAAAAGGAAGAGACACCAGAGATACCGGTTACTGGGTATATAATAGGTGACCTACCAAAGCGTGAATTGGTATATATGCCAAAACACTCATCATCCGAAAGGAGGGCTTGAAAAAGCAAATCGACTTACAGGATGAACATTCGAATCCACAACGGGAAAACGAATCCTACTCAACTGGGGACACAAACCCAAAGAGCGCATGAGATATAATATCCATTACCGTCAGAACATGGATAGAATACTCGCATGAGATATATTATCTATTACCGTCAGAACATAGATAATACAATCACATGGAAGAAAACACCAGGGATACCGAGGTATATTATAGGTGTCCTACCGAAAACGTGAATTGGTATATATGCCAAGACACTCATCATCCAAAACACAAACTTGTTAAAGGATGGAATATTCGATTCTACAAAGAATACGAATCTTACTCTACTGGGGAAGATCAACAAAGGATTCCGACCAAAGAGTGAAAGAGATATATTATTCATTACCGCCAGAACGTGAATAATATACTCGAAAGGAAGAGACACCAGAGATACCGGTTAAGGCATATAATAGGTGGTCAACCAAAAAGAGAGACAATCGATACCAAGCATACGGGTAAACGAAAGACAACTCAAAGGGGATAAATTGCAAGCATCCGACAATTATCCAAGAAACAACAAATATTCGATTCCACAAAGGGAAATAATGAATCTTACTCGACCGGGGAAACACCAAAAGCTTCGACTGAAGAGTGCATGAGATATATTATCCATTACCGCCAGAACGTGGATAACATACTCGCATGGAAGATTATCCACAACCGGTATAAGGGTTAACAAAGGATAAATCGACAGAAAAGAAAGGCATCGGGATACCAAAACTAGGTATATAAAGATGACCAATCAAAGGAGCAACCAACATTACCAAGCAAACGGGTAAATGAAAGGCGATCTGCTGAGGATGAATTGCATAAACAGCAATTATCCACAAAGACTAGCTGGGGATATATTGATAAACAATCAATAATCCGGGGAACAAATCACTAGCAAACGGTGAAGGGACCCACTGGCGACTTCAAAAGGGATAAAATTGCAAGCATACGGCAATTATCCAGAAGACTTACTAGGGATACAATTGCGAGCAACCGGCAATTGTTCACAAGCAAGGGAGGAATATCAACATCGAATATTGGATGAAGATAACCACAAAGAGTAACCATCATCGGTTAGGATGAACAACAAGGTTAACTCTGCAAAGGGGAGAAATTCTCTAGCTGAGGAAACTAGAGGTTTAACATTACCAACTACCAGGTAGAAAACCAAAAACTCAGATGGGGATAGGATTGCTGGCATACGGCAATCATCTATCAAATCACAGACTCTGTTGGGGATAAAACCACAACAGCACCAGAATCCACCATCAACCTGAACGAACCACAAAGGTTACCTCTGTTAGGGGAAAACAGATAGGACTTACAACTACCGAATACGGGGTAGTAGCCATCAACTCTGATGAGGATAAAGAATTAGGGTTTACATCTACCGAATATGGGGTAGAAGACCAACTCCGCGTGGGGAATGAAAGAATCACAATTCCGCATGGGAAACAAAAATAGGGTTTATAACAAACCACCCACTCTTGCCGAGGAATAAAAGGTATATAACCACAAATTCCGCCAAGAAGAGGGAACATAGGACTTACAACTACCGGTATGAGGGTAGAGGCCCAAAAAGATTCCGCTGGGGATAAAAGAATTAATGTCGGTTACTGGGCAATTCATTCGTCTATTCCACAGGGAAGCACAAGAAACAGCTGACAAATAGCCAATTCGGGATCGAACCGAAAAGACAGACTGAATCAAAACTCGTCCTATGAGGATATAACTCAATAGGAAAATCCATCCCAATATATGGGTTAGGAGGAAACGGAAGAAACCGTCATCCACGAGGATATATCTCAGTGGGGAACTGCAGAAGGAAAGACAGACGCTTTCTGCTTATGGGGATGACTCTATATGGAGAGATTTGAACGCCCGACATCTGCTTGGGAAGATCTATTATGGAGATCTATATCACCCATAGCAGGAGACAACAAACAAAAGATATATGGCAACAATGCAACATGAATATCTAAATGTTTATGAATATGCATGAATATGCGTGATTTATGTTTGATGAATGTTGACAAAACAGACATATCTAACACAAACAGGTCCAGGAATCAAACGCCCGGTACTATACTTCCAGGGGAAAAACCAACTGGAAAGCCAATCTGCAAGAGATCCACATGCTGAAGAGCAAAGATCTGCGAGGAGGCAAAAGATCAGAGCTATCATCAAATCTCTAAGTAATGGATCAACAATCAACCCAACTGGAGTACAGAAAGTCACAACAGGCAAGAACAACCACAAAGACGAATCTGTTGGGGAGAAGGAGAAATCCCAAAATATCTGCAGGGGATCCTCATGAGCAAGAACTGCTATGAAAGCAACTCCAAATAACTCCACTGGGGAACAACCTACAAAGGGAGAACAGATCATCCATGTAGAGTCTAACTGCACAAGCAACTCTACTGGGAAGAACACAAGTAACCATTCCATCGGGAATACACCCACTGAAGGAAAAACAGATCACACAAGTAGATTCTGCAACAAGCCACTCTACTGAGGATCAAAAGCAATCAGGGAATTAACCCAAATCTCTGGATGATAGGCTACCAACCAACCCTACTGGGGAAAACAGAGGTTTCAACAAGCGGAAACTGCCACAAAAGCAACTCTGTTGAGGATATCAGCTCTGGCGGAGGCTCTAAGGGGAATATCACAGATGCAATCCTGACTCTGTTGGGAATACCAACTCTATTGGGGATTTTTTGCATAAATGCAATCCACCAAACCACAGATCTACTGACGGCTCCGCTGGGGAAATCCACTAAGGGATCCACTGGGAATATGGAAGAGAGTTGGGGATCAACCACCAAATGCTGACTCTTCTGAGGAGAACACCCACAACTGCTGAGGAGGAACACAATCACTGCCCTGCTGAAGGGATAAGCGTACTGATGGGGAGATATAGCAACTCCACTGGCGACTTGGCCGGGGAAGAGGGTATTGTTGGAGGAAAACGACGTCTTCCACAAGCGCTCTACTTTAGGGATATATCACAGATCCCACTAGCGACTGTGCTGAGGAAAGAAGCGACAACTCATCCGGCGACTGCACTAGGGAGAATGATGGGGTACTGGGGTCTCAAACCACCCACTACCGAAACTTCCAAACGGAAAACACCCATGCTGGGAGAATACTGCTGGAGAAGAAAACGAAGTCTTCAACAACACTCTGCTTGGGGAATAACCCCTACAAAATCTTTGCTTGAGGAACAACCCCAACAACAAAGCAGGAGAAAGAGGATACAACCAATGCCAGGAATATGAACAAATGTCTTACCTGTTGGAAATCATGCTACCCTTGGGAGAGCACTGAGAAATTCTTAAGTATCCTTTCATCTTTATGAATGTTCACTTTGTTTAAACAAAAAATTTGAAAAATTTATTTGTTTAAAACAATGATATTTTATCAATTAAAACATGCGAAACATTTGTTGAATTGAAACAAATAAGAGTGCAAATAATTGGATAAAAAGCTCAAATTGATTTGATGGAATGGTAGCCTGCAAATGGCAAGACTCCATAGATCTGTACAAATTTGAAATCAGTGATATGTATTGGAAGAGGGCTACATTGAACATAATGATCCTTTCTCTACCAATTTGAATCTCGATGTATTCGAAGCTTTAGTCGACGACGAATCGAGAACCTCTGACGAAACGACGGCTGCGGAACAGAAAGTCTTGTCAGGATGTAGTTACTTGCCAAATCCCTAATTTTTGCCTAGATTTCCCCAGGGTGAAGTACTCAATCTAGCGGAATGCAAATTCACTTTTTTTTCAAGTCTCTAATTTTTGCCTGAATCACCCTTGCGGGTTCTCCACCGAGACGCTCATTTTTGCCTAAGCCGCCCTTTCGGGTTTCAACTTAGCGAGCTATTCTGTTTTTCATTTGCATATACTCTTTTTTTTTAGGCAAAGTATCTCTTGACTGCATCTGAATTCACAGGACGAGTGAAATCCTCCCCATCCATTGTTGTAAGCATCAAAGCACCGCCTGAAAAGGCTCTCTTAACAACATATGAACCCTCATAGTTTGGAGTCCACTTGCCCCTGGAATCGGGCGCAAAAGACAAGACTTTCTTGAGCACGAGGTCACCTTCTTGAAACACACGAGGCTTGACCTTCTTATCGAATGCTTTCTTCATTCTCTGCTGATATAACTGACCATGGCACATGGCAGTTAATCGCTTCTCTTCGATCAAATTCAGCTGGTCGTAACGACTCTGAATCCATTCAGCATCAGTCAACTTGGCTTCCATCAAGACTCTCATTGATGGGATCTCCACTGTTACTGGGAGAACAACCTCCATGCCGTAAACAAGAGAGAAAGGGGTTGCCCCTGTTGAAGTGCGGACAGATGTACGATAACCATGCAAAGCAAATGGCAGCATCTCATGCCAATCTTTGTACGTAACTGTCATCTTCTGGATAATCTTCTTGATATTTTTATTAGCAGCTTCAACAACCCCATTCATTTTGGGTCTGTAAGGAGAGGAATTATGGTGTGCAATCTTGAATTCGGTGCACAACTCATCCATCATCTTGTTATTCAGATTAGATCCATTATCAGTAATGATCTTATCTGGCACACCATAACGGCAAATCAGCTGGTTCTTGATAAACTTCACAACCACCTGCCTGGTCACGTTCGCATACGAAGCGGCTTCAACCCATTTGGTGAAGTAATCAATTGCTACGAGAATAAACCTGTGTCCATTGGACGCTTTCGGTTCAATCATGTCGATCATGTCGATTCCCCACATAGAGAAAGGCCATGGTGATGAAATCACATTCAGAAGTGTCGGAGGAATATGAATCTTATCCGCATAAATCTGACACTTGTGGCATTTCTTCACATATTTGCAGCAGTCAGACTCCATTGTCAGCCAATAGTAGCCTGCTCTCAACATCTTTCTTGCCATGGCATGTCTATTGGAATGAGTACCAAATGAACCCTCATGGACCTCAGTCATCAACAGGTTTTCTTCGTGTCTATCCACGCATCTGAGCAAAACCATGTCAAAATTTCTCTTATACAGCACTTCACCACTGAGGTAGAAATTGCCTGACAACCTTCTCAAAGTTTTCCTATCTTTCACAGATGCCCCAGGCGGGTAGACCTGGTTCTGGAGGAAATTCTTGATATCAAAATACCAAGGCTTGTCATCATTCACTTATTCAACTGCAAACACGTGAGCTGGTCTATCCAAGCGCATCACGACAATGTTGGGAACTTCATTCCAATACTTGACCACAATCATGGAAGCAAGCGTAGCAAGAGCATCTGCCATCCGATTATCCTCTCGAGGAATATGATGAAAGTCAACTTCTGTGAAGAACGTTGAAATCCTTCTTGCATAATCTCTGTACGGAATGAGACCTGGCTGATTCGTCTCCCATTCACCCTTGATCTGATTAACAACTAGGGCCGAATCACCATACACATCAAGATGTTTGATTCTCAAATCAATGCATTCTTCCAGTCCCATGATACAGGCCTCATACTCAGCCATATTATTCGTGCATTTGAAAGTTAGCCTTGCTGTAAGCGGAATATGCGTGCCATGAGGAGTAATGATTACTGCCCCAATTCCATTTCCGTATTGATTTACAGCGCCATCAAACACCATCGTCCATCTGGAACCAGGTTCCGGACCTTCATCAAGTGTAGGCTCATCACAATCTTTCATTTTCAAATACAGAATCTCCTCATCTGGGAAGTCATACTGAACAGACTGATGATCTTCAATCGGCTGGTGCGCTAAATGGTCAGCCAAGATACTACCTTTGATAGCTTTCTGAGCTCGATACTCGATATCATACTAAGACAACAACATCTGCCAACGGGCAATCCTCCCCGTTAAAGCAGGCTTCTCGAAGATATACTTGATTGGATCCATCCTGGATATCAACCAAGTGGTATGATTTATCATGTACTGGCGCAAACGCTTAGCAGCCAAAGCCAAAGCACATCACGTCTTCTCAAGCATAGAGTATCGAGACTCACAATCAGTAAACTTCTTACTGAGATAGTATATAGCAGATTCTTTCTTCCCTGATTCATCTTGTTGACCGAGTACACAACCCATCGAGTCTTCAAGCATAGTCAAATACATAATCAGAGGTCTTCCTTCCACAGGCGGAGACAAGATCGGAGGTTCAGACAGATATTCCTTGATACTGTCGAAAGCTTTCTGGCAATCCTCGGTCCAATCATGAGACTGATCTTTCCGAAGGAGCTTGAATATCGGCGCACATGTGGCAGTCATGTGGGATATAAATCTGGAAATGTAGTTCAAGCGGCCAAGAAAATCTCGGACTTGCTTCTCAGTTTTGGGTGCAGGCATCTCTTGTATTGCTTTGACCTTTGCAGGATCAACCTCAATACCCCTTTTGCTGACTATAAAACCCAACAACTTGCCGGAACGGACTCCAAATGTACATTTGTTCGGATTCAGACGAAGTCTAAACTTCCTCAGACGCTGAAAAAGCTTCAACAAATGCTCAACATGTCCAACTTCTGTTCGGGACTTAGCAATCATATCATCAACATAGACCTCTATCTCCTTGTGCATCATATCATGAAACAAGGTAGTCATAGCTCGTTGATACGTGGCTCCGACGTTCTTCAAACCGAAGGGCATCACTCGATAACAGAATGTTCCCCAAGGTGTGATTTAGGCAAAAATGAGCGTCTCGGTGGATAACCCGCAAGGGTAATCCAGGCAAAAATTAGAGACTTGAAAAAAAGAATATTTGCATCCCGCTAGATTGAGTACCTCACCCTGGGGCAATCTAGGCAAAAAATTAGGGATTTGGCAAGTAACTGCATCCTGACAAGACTTTCTGTTCCGCAGCCGTCTTTTCGTCAGAGGTTCTCGATTCGTCGTCAACTGAAGTTTCGAATACATCGAGATTCAAATTGGTAGAGAAAGGATCATTATGTTCAATGTAGCCCTCTTCCAATATATATCACTGATTTCAAATTTGTACAGATCTATGGAGTCTTGCCATTTGCAGGCTACCATTCCATCAAATCAATTTGAGCTTTTATCCAATTATTTGCACTCTTATTTGTTTCAATTTAACAAATGTTTTGCATGTTTTAATTGATAAAATGTCATTGTTTTAAACAAATAAATTTTTCAAAATTGTTGTTTTAAACAAAGTGAATATTCACAATGATGAAAGGATACTTAAGAATCTCTCAGTGCTCTCCCAAGGGTGGCATGAGTTCCAACAGGTAAGACATTGGTTCATATTCCTGGCATTTGGTTGTATCCTCTTTCTCCTGCTTTGTTGTTGGGGTTGTTCTCCAAGCAGGGTTTTTGTTGGGGTTGTTCCCCTTAGCAGATGTTGTTGAAGACTTCATTTTCTTCTCCAGCAGTTTTCTCTCCCCAACATGGTTGTTTCCCGTTTGGAAGTTTCGGTAGTGGGTGGTTTGAGACCCCGATACCCCGTCACTCTCCCTAGTGCAGTCGCCGGATGAGCTGTTGCTTCTTTCCTCAACACAGTCACTAGTGGAATTTGTGATATATCCCTAAAGTAGAGTGCTTGTGGAAGACGTCGTTTTTCTCCAACAGTACCCTCTTCCCCGGCCAAGTCGCCAGCAGAGTTGCTATATCTCCCCGTCAGAACGCTTCTCCCTTCAGCAGAGCAGTGATTGTGTTCCTCCTCAGCAGTTGTGGATGTTCTCCTCAGAAGGTGTAGCATTTGGTGGTTGATTCCCCAGCTCTCTTCCATTTCCCCAATGGGTTCCCTTAGTGGATTTCCCAGTGGAACCGCCAGTAGATTTGTGGTATGGTGGACTGTATTTATGCAAAATCCCCAATGGAGTTGGTATCTCCAACAGAGTCGGGATTGCATCTGCAATATTCCCCTCAGAGTCTCCGTCAGAGCTGGTATCCTTGATAGAGTTGCTTTTGTGGCAGTTTCCGCCTGTTGAAACCTCTGTTTTCTCTAGTAGGTTGGTTGGTAGCCTAACATCCAGAGATTTGGTTGATTCCCTGATTGCTCTTGATCCTCAGTAGAGTGGCTTGTTGCAGAATCTACTTGTGTGATATGTTTTTCCTTCAGTGGGTGTATCCCCGATGGAGTGGCTATTTGTGTTCTCCCCAGGTAGAGTTGCTTATGCAGTAGATTCTACATGGATGATCTGTTCTCCCTCAGTGGGTTGTTCCCCAGTGGAGTTGTGTGGAGTTGCTTTCATAGTAGTTCTCGCTTGTGCAGTGAGCTCTTGCTCCCCTGCAGATATTTTGGGATTTCTCCATTTCCCTAACAGATTTTTCTTTGTGGCCGTTGTTGCCTGTTGTGACTTTCTGTGCCAGTTGGGTTGATTGTTGATCCATTACTCAGAGATTTTGTGATATCTTTGGAGTTGTTTTGCCTCCCCGCAGATCTTTGCTTTTCAGCATGTAGATCTCCAGCAGATTGGCTTTCCAGTTGGTTTTTCCCCTGGAAGTATAGTACGGGGCGTCCGATTCCTGAGCCTGTTTGTGTTAGAAATGTCTGTTTTGTCAGCATTCATCGAACATAAATCACGCATATTCATGCATAATCATAAACATACAGATATTCATGTTGCATTTTTGCCATATATCTCTTGTTTGTTTGTCTCTTGCTATGGGTTTCATAGATCTCAATGGATCTTCCCAAGCAGATGTCGGGGGTTTAAATCTCTCCATATAGAGTCAACCCCATAAGCAGAAAGTGTCTGTCTTTCCTTCTGCAGTTCCCCACTGAGATTATCCTCGTGGATGACGGTTTCTTCCGTTTCCTCCCAACATATATATTGGGATGGATGTTCCTATTGAGTTATATCCTCATTAGGACGTGTCTTGATTCAGTATGTCTTTTCGGATTGATCCCGAATTGGCTATTTGTCAGTTGTTTCTCGTGCTTCCCTGTGGAATAAATGAATAATCTCCCAGTAACCGGCATTAATTCTTTTATCCCAGCGGAATCTTTTTGGGCCCCTACCCTTATACCGGTAGTTGTAAGTCCTATGTTCCCTCTTCTTGGTGGAATTTGTGGTTATATACCTTTTATTCCTCAGCAAGAGTGGGTGGTTTGTTATAAACCCTATTTTTGTTTCCCGTGCGGAATTGTGATTCTTTCATTCCCCACGCGGAGTTGTTGGTTTTCTACCCAGTATTCGGTGGATGTAAACCCTAATTCTTGTATCCTCGTCAGAGTTTGATGGCCACTACCCCGTATTCGGTAGTTGTAAGTCCTATTTCTTTTCCCCTAGCAGAGGTAACCTTTGTGGTTCAGTCTGGTTGATGGTGGATTTTGTGCTGTTGTGGTTTTATTCCCAACGGAGTCTGTGCTTTTTGTGGATAATTGCCGGATGCTAGCAATTTTATCCCCAACCAGAGTTTTGGTATTCTACCCCGTATTCGGTAGTTGTAAACCCTAATTTCTCCCCTTTGCAGAGTTAACCTTGTTGTTCATCCTAACCGATGATGGTTACTCTTTGTGGTTATCTTCATTCAATCTTCGATGTTGATATTCCTCCCTTGCTTGTGGGTAATTGCCGGTTGCTAGCAATTGTATACCCAACAAGTCTTCTGGATAATTTCCGTATGCTTGCAATTTTATCCCTTTTGAAGTCGCCAGTGGGTCCTTTCACCGTTTGCTAGTGATTTGTTCCCCGGATTATTGATTGTTTATCAATATATCCCCAACTAGTCTTTGTGGATAATTGCTGTTTATGCAATTCATCCTCAGCAGATCGCCTTTCATTTACCCGTTTGCTTGGTAATGTTGGTTGTCCCTTTGATTGGTCATCTTTATATACCTAGTTTGGTATCCCGATGCCTTTCTTTTCGGTCGATTTATCCTTTGTTAACCCAGTAACCGGTTGTGGATGATCTTCCATGCGAGTATGTTATCCACGTTCTGACGGTAATGGATAATATATCTCATGCACTCTTCAGTCGAAGCCTTTTGTGTTTCCCTAGTCGAGTAAGATTCGTTATTTCCCTTTGTGGAATCGAATATTCTTTGTTGCTCTTGGATAAATGTCGGATGCTAGCAATTTATCCCTTGTGAGTTGTCTTTCGTTTACCCGTATGCTTGGTATCGATTGTCTCTCTTTTTGGTTGGTCACCTATTATATACCCAATAACCGGTATCTCTGGTGTCTCTTCCTTTTCGAGTATATTATTCACGTTCTGACGGTAATGAATAATATATCTCTTTCGCTCTTTGGTTGGAGTCCTTTGTTGATCTTCCCCAGTAGAGTAAGATTCGTATTCTTTGTAGAATCGAATATCCATCCTTTAACAAGTTTGTGTTTTGGATGATGAGTGTTTTGGCATATATACCAATTCACGTTTTCGGTAGGTCACCTATTATATACCTCGGTATCCCTGGTGTTTCCTTCCATGCGAGTGTATTATCTACGTTCTGACGGTAATAGATAATATATCTCATGCGAGTATTCTATCCATGTTCTGACGGTAATGGATATTATATCTCATGCACTCTTTGGTTGGAGTCCTCTGTTGTGTCCCCAGTTGAGTAAGATTCGTTTTCCCGTTGTGGATTCGAATGTCCATCCTGTAAGTCGATTTGCTTTTTCAAGCCCTCCTTTCGGATGATGAGTGTTTTGGCATATATACCAATTCACGCTTTGGTAGGTCACCTATTATATGCCCTAACCGGTATCTCTGGTGTCTCTTCCTTTCGAGTATATTATTCACGTTCTGACGGTAATGAATAATATGTCTCATGCACTCTTGGGTCAATCTTTTGATTGTTGTCTCCACAGAGTAAGATTCGTATTCCTTGTGGAATCGAATATCCGTCCTTTAACCAGTTTGTGTTTTGGATGATGAGTGTCTTGGCATATATACCAATTCATGTTTCGGTCGGTCACCTATTATATACCTCGGTATCCCTGGTGTTCCCTCCCTTCTGCTCCCTATTATGACTTTGGTCCCCTGTGGAGTCAGATTTTTCTGAGTGGATGTACCTTTTTCAGGTCTTTCTCAGATGATTGGTTGATTGATATCTCTCACCCTTATACCGGTCTTAGATATTCATTCTTCCTGAGTTTGTTACCCTTATACCGGTAACACCTCATCTTGTTGCTTTTCCCCAGGAGAGTCTCTTTGTTAGACACTTCTCCGGTGGAGTTTCCTGTTGTGATTTTTACCCTTTGTTGTATTGGCGTTTTCCCCAATATACGCATTTTTCCCCGGCAGGGAGATTCTTTGTGAATCTGTTCCTTGGTCCGTTTCCGGATTTTTATCCGAAGTATCCTTTGCGGATAGTTTGAGTCAGCTTGTGTCTTTCCAATGGATGTGTCTTCCTTTGGAATTCTTCTTCCCAGTTTGAGTCCTTCACTCCCCAGTAAAGTCTCCAGTCTGAGTTTTGCTTTTCCTAACTCAGAGTCGTGTCCTGCTCACGCATTCTTTTTCTTTCTATCCCCAATAAGAGTCCTGTTAGAGTCTCCGTTCCTGGTGAGTGTATTACTCCGATGGATCGTCTTTTCTTCTGTGTGAACCATATTCCCCACAGAGTTTGTGTCTTTTACATGCATACATTTGCATCATGAGGTCTCTTAGGGACCAAAATTTGTCTCATTACTGTTATTTAAGCCCATTCTACCGCGTCAAGATGAAGATTTCTAAACTTCACTTCTCCGGCTAGAATGACCTTAAATAGGGGCATCTGTAGGACCCCAATTTTGTCCCTAAGATCCCTCATGGCATCATATCATATCATATCATTGCCTCAAGGATCATTGGACACCTTGCCTTCTTTCCCTGTGGGTGGGTTGTATTTTGAGGGTGGTTCTTGATCACCAAGCATGTTTTGCATTTGTATATCATTGCTTTTCATTTGTTTACTAACCAAAAGTACAAAAATATTGTCATCTAACCTTGTTACTTGCAGATGAAGCAACATTAGGTCAAGCCAGTCAAAGGCAATTCACTGAGCAATAGATGGTGGCCATTCTGAAGAATTTGGGCACCATGATCATTCACAAGAGTTCATATGAACCATGACATCATTTTGAATCAAGATCTCAAGTGGAAGAGGCTTGAATTTCATTTGATCACAGCTAGGTCAACTGAAACCCTAGAAAAGTCAACACAAGTCAACTGTGCATTCAATCATGGATTTGAAGGTGGGAGATGGTTAGAGAGGCCTCATTCATGTCCATACAAGTCTCATTTAACATGGCAAACATCAACATGGAAAAATTTGAGGTCAGATGAAAAGTTTCCAAAAATAGTAAGTGACCTGTAATTTCAAACTGCCAAAAATGGAAAGGTCTTCTCCTCAAGTTTACATCATCAAGCAAGCTTCAAATCAAATTTTGTCCAACATGAAAGTTGAAGACCTTGCTCTCACCTTTCCAAAAAGTCTAAGAAAATCCATTTCTCATTTGTGGTTGAAGAATTATGATCAAATCATTGCCAAGGAATTTTGGACTTCAAGCTTGCATAACTTTTGAACCAAATGGCCAAATCATGTGGTTCTTTTTGGAGTATTTCTCTCTTGATCTCTACTATCATAATCATGCATCACATTCCATCAATTCTCATCACAAAAATATTGCATTTTTTATTTGAATTTAATTTGAATTTTGGAGGGAAAGTGCTAGTTTGAAAATTATGCATTGCATTCACCTTTTACCAATTACACTTGCTTCCAAATAACATTTGAAACTCATTCAAAGTGAAATTCGTACTGTTCATTGCCATGCACATGCATAAGGGTAATTTTGCCAATTCATCCAGACACCTTGTTTTCACTAATTTTCCATTACCAATTGATTAATCATGATTTAGTTTGGTTAATTAGGAGTATATAAGTGAAATCATAACAGAAAATCACAACCACAATTCACAAATTCAGATCTCAAATTTTTTCTCTCAAATTTCTCTCAATTTTTCTCTCATTTCTTGAAAGCATTTGCATAGTTCTTGCTCTGTTCATCATCTAGGCATCATCACTGAACAATTTTCAAGCCAAGAAACACCTGAATTCGTGCATATTTGGAATTGCTCAAAGTGAGAACAACAATGGTGAAGTCTTGAAACTGTGGAGTCGTGCATAGCTGAGCTTCGATCTTCCTTCTAAACATCTTCATAAGCATCGTAGAGGACTCTCCAAGCATCACAAAGCCTAATTCCAGCTGAATCCGCTTCTGTTGCTACAAGAGGTCACAAACTAATTCTCATAATCTTGATTTCTACTATGCTAATGTTATAGATCCTTGATTGCTGAGTTGATTGAGCTTTGGATCGTGTTAAACCGTGCTGAAATGAGTGAGAATCGATGATTTGAAGTTTTGACATGAAATTTTATTTTGCTCTATCTGTGCGTTTTATGTTGTTATATGCTTGTTGATTGTTTGATTTATGATGTATGATGTGTAAGCTACGTGATTATATGCTCAATTTGTGTTTCTGTGCATGTTGAAAATTTCTGGAAAAGTGATGATGAAGATCATGAGGATCTTCATCGTGTTCATGTTCGCTGGAGATTACCTACGGATTTTTCCATGGCCTTCATACCAATTCCTGCGGATTTATCCGCGTGTTCATCCGCATTACCTGCAGATTATGGCCATGCATGCGCCTAGGGTTAGTCCAAAACGAATGTGTTTTGGTTAGCGCGCGCAGGATATTCAAATGCACACACGGTTCGATCCATGGCTATGTCATTTCCATAATTGCCTTGCATTTTGTATTTCATATTTTCTCCTTGTTCATGCCATGCCATTTCACATGATTTTTATTTTTTCTCTTCATTAAAAAATTCATAACTCAAAAAATACTTATCCAATTGATGTGAGATTTTTTGCACAATGATCTTCATGATGTCTTCTATTTTTTGGATATTTTTACAGAATTTGTGCACGGTTGAAAATGTTTTTGGCCTAGGGTTTGTGTTTGTATGTCATATCTTGCACCTTGCTTTCCATTTTGGTTGTGAAATGATGATGGTTGATCCAATGAATGTGAAAATTGACATGCTTAAACTAGACATCCTAATGGTCATTTTGGTATATAGTTTGTATTTTTCTCATTTCTGGATGTTGAGTTATGATGTGATTAATGGAGGTGTGACAATGTGTGTCACACCATTTCTTGTCCAAGTTTCTGATTTTATTTACCATGCCAAATGATGTGAATTTTTTCATGTTGCTACTTTTGGATGTTAGGATTGATCATGAATATTTATAGAATTTTTGGATCCATTTCCCATTTGTTTGAGATTTTCTCTTCTGGCTTGTCATTTGTGAACTTTTGATGAGTGTTGAACTTTCATGATTTGTGAAATTCTTATGCTTTATCATATGAGCCTGAAATTTTGTACATTGATTATAGACACATTGGAGTTTGTCTTGGCTTTGGTTTGAATCATTTATCACTTGTCATCTCTGTTTTAGGATTGCCTTAAGTTGATGTATCAATTTGTGCTTCCTTTGAGCTTGTTTATGCTTACCTTGACTTCGAGAATTTATTTGCCATGCTTATACTTGTCCAAATGCCATGATTTTTGGTGTGTTAATCCTTGGATATGTCCTGTTTAACCATGATTTTTTCTTGGGATTTATTGAGCCATTTTGGAATTAATATGCTTGTGATCATTCTGTTTGCATCATTGAGCTTTCAACTTGCATGCTTTGACATGTTTTGTTTATGAAATGAATTTGATTGATGATATTGACATGAGACCACTTGGATATTGTTCTTGATTGATTAATCTTGATTCTTGTCAATTTTCATGTTCTGTTTTAAATTTTTTTCTCCTTCTTTGACCCTAGGCCTTGTCCTAGTGGTTTGCTTCTCATGTTTGAGTTTGTTTTCAGGACAAGAAGCATATGGCCTTGAGGAGTTTGATTCATTTGCTCATTTGGATTGAAATTTGATTGATTGTTGATTAACATTAAGTTGTTTTGTAGGTGGATTAGCTCCTTTGAGTTGAGCTTGTGCTTTGCTTGATGCCTTGTTTGTGTACAGTTGACTGTCTGTCGTCTGTTGACTTTCTTTTTTTGAGTTGTATACTGATTGTGTTGGATTGTTTTCAGGTACCTTAGTTGCTATAGTTCATTGTGAACTTGCTTTTGCTTTGCTTGATAGCTTGAGCATTGAGGTATAACATCTCTTCTTCATGTAGTCTGGAAGACCTGGCTTGTTATGTGGCCAGGCACCTGTTTGAAGTCCTCCTTAAGAGGCAATGCTTGTGATTGATTATCTTTGTCCCCAAGCAGGAAAAGTCCTTTTGATAAGGCAATTGGTAGATAGAAGAGATGTGTAGTCCATCTCCTACTATTCTGTGTGTCTTCCCTTTGCTCACATTACATGTTGTAGCATTGTGGATCTTAACCCAAGATCTATAGAGTCATTAACTTGTGGAGAGAGTTCCAACTTTTTGAACTCCCACACCTTTTGATATTCAATGCTCTCCCTGACCAAGGATAAGAGCAATGAGGCACACCCCTCATATCCTTTCATCTGCTTCACCTTAACTCTCAATGTTAAGGTTAAGAGCACCACTTACCCCATTCCAGTTGACTTTAAAGTCTAACCCTTGCTTGAGCCTAATTGCTTGGATATAGTGTGTGCTAAATGACTTTGTTTGATTGATTGCTTGGTTCATCTGTACATGTTTGCTTGTTTGCCTTTGTGCATTTATCATCATTAATTGTTCATTATTGCATGACTATCTTTTCATACCTTTGTGACACATCTTTGATTGCCGATTGAGGAATCAGTTGCAAGTCCACTCATTGGCCATTATTCCTATGATTTGGAAGGGATTGAGTATAAGACCATTTCATTGGCCACTTATATCCTCTTTGCTTAGTGATTTTGTTTGTTTGTTGTATGTGAGGATGCAATTGTAAGTCCATGTTGTTGGCATTTGTATTCCCATGATCATCTGTTGGATATTAGAGTAAGTCCAGATAGATTGGCATCTGACATCCATGTTTTGTTTTGTTGTTGGAGATTAGAGTAAGCCCAGATAGATTGGCATCTGACATCCATGTTTTGTTTTACTTTAGGAGATTGGAATAAGTCCATTTATTGGCATCTGATATCCCTGTTTGTTTTAGGAGACTGGTGTAAATCCATTGAGTGGTATCCGGTATCCACCTTTGTTTGTGAGATTGGTGTAAGTCCAGCAATTGGCATCCGGTATCATTTGTTTTGCTTATTTGTTGTTGCTCATTCCTAAGGACACACTTGAATCATCTTCTATATGATTTCAAGAGGTGAACTTCTGAGAAGTTTTACACTCCTTCATCCATACCCTTTTGTTTCAAAATCCCTTTTCACATTGTTAATTCAAAAACTTTGAACTATTGTGCAAACATCTTCATGTCTTTTCGAATTAGAAACCTGGACCCTAAGTCCTTGATTTTTCAAACTCCATTTCATAACACTTCTTTGAATTGAATCTTAATCATACTTTGACCATATTTTGTAAATACTCATAATCAATTAACTTCACCCATTCAATTGTTTTGTGGCTTTGTCCATTGTTGATATGTTTTCATACATTAGCCATAGGTTTAAATTACCATAGTGGTTGATGTAAATCTTACCTTATCCTTAGTGAGTTGATGGTAAGTCTTCCATACTTATTATAGGGTTAACCCCTCACTAGTATGTTGAAGCCATCCTCGCATGGTGGATTGTTGATTCAGGTTGAGTTTTCTCCCATTGGTAATGAAAAGCCTTAGTGCTCTTGTTTTAAAATGAACCCACTGATATTTTGGAAATCTTTTAGCCGAACTACGGCGTTTTGATCCTTACCTTTCATGGAAGGTACGTAGGCAACGGGTTCATCCGTTCAAACACAAAAACAATAAAAATTGTATATTCTTTTCTCATCTTCCCAATCATGTTTGCATAATATGTCATAAACAAATAAACTTTTTTATACAACAAGTGTGAAAAGGGCTCCCTAGGAGTACCTAGGACGTTTTGGGTGCCTAACACCTTCCCATTGCGTAATTAACCCCTTACCCAGACTCTCTGATCTTTTTATTAGTTTTCTACGTGTAAAACTTCTTAGGCTTTTGTTCGCTTTTTAGCCATTCCTTAGGATAAATAAAAGTGCGGTGGCGACTCGATTCTTTGTATGCTTTGCTTTTGGTTTAGTCAATAAATCATAAAGTGACGAATACACCGCTACAGAAAAGTGGCGACTTTATGATACTACACTCAGACGAGTTTCTCTTGAGAATATTATGGGTCGATGAGTCAGTCATCTTAACCTATAATATCCGATAGATGGAATTAAGACTCTGGGAACTTTTTAGAACATGATCTACATGTTTTTATCCTTAGTTCACTCCTTTGGGATGGTTCTTACCCAGACTCCATGCTCGTGACTTGCAACAAACCCTTGATTCTTGGTTGATCCAATCAAGTCTTGTCAATATCAATGGAACTTGGGTGTTGATAAGGTGCAAACCATAATCCACCAAAATGGATGATTGATCTTGACAATGACTTGATTCATCCCTTGACCTTTGTTTGCCTTGTGTGTGATCCCTTACTTGTGATTGTTGCATTCATGCATTTCATACGCATCATAACATTCATCACACAAAATTTCAAGGAACTGAGGTATCGTTTGCAAATATTTTCAGACCATGGATTATGGACGAAGGAACACTAAGAAGTACAGTTTCAGATGTCCCGATTTGAAAGAGTTAAGAAAGTTAGCATCTTTTGTATTAGATCCCTTGGACTTCAAACAACACCATGGGAAGCTTCTGTCCATCTTGTCTGCTGATGTGGTTGAAGGACTCTTGAGTGTGTTGGTGCAGTTCTATGATCCTCTCTACCGTTGTTTCACTTTCCCAGATTTTCAGCTTGTGCCTACCTTGGAGGAGTATTCTCATCTTTTGGGGATACCAGTTTCTAGTAGAGTGCCTTTTAGTGGATTGGAGGAGATTCCCCGATCTAGTATTATTGCTGAAGCTCTTCACTTGAAGAAGTCTGAGATAGAGGAAGCTACCACTTTTAGTGGATTGCCATATGTTTTCTTCATCAAGGAAGCTACCACTTTTGCTCAAGCTGGTAGTGTAGATGCTTTTGAAGCTATCTTTGTGTTTCTCATCTATGGATTAACTTTGTTCCCTAACATTGACGGTTTCGTTGATGTTAACACCATTAGACTTTTCTTGATTGGAAATCCTGTGCCTACTCTGTTGGGTGATATGTATTTCTCTTTGCATATAAGGAATTCTAAGGGTGGTGGAACGATTGTCTGTTGCATTCCTCTTTTGTACAAGTGGTTTATTTTGCACTTGCCTCAGACGTCTGCTTTTGTGGAGAACAAACAATGTCTAAGGTGGTCTCAGAGACTTATGTCTCTCACTAATGATGATATAGTTTGGTATGATCCGTCCTTAAGCAGTTTGGAGATTATTGATAGTTGTGGTGAATTTTCTAACGTGCCTCTCATTGGTACACAAGGAGATATTAGCTACAACCCTGCTTTGGCTTGTCGTCAACTTGGGTTCCCCTTGAGAGACAAGCCTAATAACATGTTGTTAGAAGGTCTTTTCTATCAAGAGGGTAAAGATCCCCAACATTTGAAGCAGAAGATTATGCATGCTTGGCATAATGTGCAGAGGAAAGGAAGATCCGATCTTGGTCCGCGCAATTGTGTAGCTTTGGAAGCTTACACTCTTTGGGTGAAGAAGAGAGCTTTGGAGTTGAAGATGCCTTATCCTTGTGAAAGACCTATGTCTATGGTTGTGGTTGAGCCATTAACTCTCCCTAACCAAGATGTAGAGGAGTTGGAAGACGCGCTCATCAAGATGAAGCAAGAGAAGGATATGTGGGAAGAGTGTTTCCATGCTTTGAGCAAGAAGCATGAAGAGTTGCAGTTGGAGTCTAAGGACAAAGATGCACTGATTAAGCTACTTGAAGACCCAGTGACAAAGAGACAGAGAGAGCCAGAGGTTTCATCTTCTAGCACACCTCAGTCTTCCATTGCTTGGAAGAAGATTGTTTACCAGCTTGTCCTCGAGAAGACTCAGATGAAGGCTTCTTTTGAGACTGAGATTCGTCGCATTCGAAGGAAGTACGCGCCTTCAGCCAGATCTGCTGACATTGTTGTTAGGGATCTTTAGGATGACTAGTCTCCTTTTCTCTTGTATCTTTTATTTTGGTTTCTGAAATTGTACTCAGTGTAATCCTTCCAATTTATAAAATGAAAAGAGATTTTTGGTCATATCAAACTATTGCAATTGCCATTTCAATTTTTATATATTTGCAAATGATATAGTAAGTTCCTTGGAAAATAAAAATAATCAAGCATTTCATTTGATGCATCATTTGCATAAGCAGGTTTTTGCCAGGTGTCTGATTGGTGTTCTTCTGTGTTTTAGCCAAGCTGACTCACCGGTACAACACTCGAGCTAATTGTCCAAAGATCATGGAACACCTTCAGCAAGAGAATCGAGACTTGAAAGAGGAGATTGTCCGACTGACTGCCATGATGGAGTCATTTCTTGCTTCCCAGAGCCAAGCTTCTCCAACTCCTGCAACTCCTCCCGCGAGGACTGTCATTTCTGAATTGGTTACCTCTACTGTGCCTGTTGCCACCGCCCACTTCGCTCAGAATCTGCCTGCTGGATTCCCTTGGGGAATGCCACCTAATTTTGTGCCAGAGGGTTTTTCTCCCACTTTTGCCTCCATGCCGACATCTAGCTCGATCATGTCTGTGCCACCTCCCATTGTGCATACTTTGTCGCGTGTAGAAGACACCATCTCTCACTCTGAGCCATCTGAGGGCCCGAATGTCAATGAGAAGATGGATGAGATGGAAGACCAATTCCTTGAGCTGCACAAGGAACTGAAAACACTGAGAGGCAAAGATCTATTTAGAAAGAGTGCTGCTGAACTGTGCTTAGTGCCCAATGTCAAAATCCTAGTAAAATTCAAAGTGCCTGACTTTGAGAAGTATAAGGGAAACTCTTGTCCACTTAGTCATCTTGTGATGTATGCCTGCAAGATGTCAACCCAGACAGATAATGACCAGTTACTGATTCACTATTTCTAGGATAGCCTGACAGGTGCTGCACTCTGTTGGTATATGGGGTTAGATAGTGCAAGCATCCTCACTTTCAATGATCTAGGAGAGGCTTTCCTGAAACAGTACAAATACAACGTGGATATGGCACCAGATAGGGACCAGCTGAGGTCCATGTCTCAGAAAGACAAGGAGACATTCAAGGAGTATGCCCAGCGTTGGAGAGAGTTAGCTGCCCAGATCACTCATCCTTTGGAGGAGAAGGAGATGCCAAAGATCTTTCTCAAAACCCTGAGTTCATTTTACTATGAACGTATGATCTCCAGTGCCCCCAGTGATTTTACCAAAATGGTAAATATGGGGATGAGACTTGAAGAAGGGGTCCGTGAAGGACGATTGTCGAAAGAGGAGGCGTCAACTAGCAAGAAGTATGGGAGCAATTTCAGTAAGAGGAAGGATAATGAAACAAATGCAATAAGCAGTGGGAGGCAAAGGAGGCCTCAAACCAGAAGAAATCTACCACCCCGTCAACATCATCATCATCAAGTATCTTTCGTTATTCCAGTATTTTCAAATCAGCAAACAACACCAATTCAACAACAACATCAGTATCAAAATCACCGTCAACATCAACCGCAACAAAGAACGAACACCTACAACAACAACAATTCCAACAACAATCATCACCAACAACAAAACTTCGAGAGGAAGAAGGTCTCTTTTGACCAAACTCCTATGTCATACATAGAATTGTACCCATCATTAGTCCTCAAAAACTTGATTCAACCGAGGAACCCACCGCAGATCCCATAACCACTTCCATGGTGGTATAAATCCGAACTTCGCTGTGCTTTTCACCAGGGTGCACCTGGGCATGATATTGAGAACTATTATCCGCTGAAGTACGAAGTGCAAAAGCTTATGAAGAGTGGTATGGTGTCTTTTGAAGACCGCGCGCCTAATGTGAAAGCTAACCCTTTGCTCGCTAATGGGAATTCTTCAGTTAATATGGTGGACGGTTGTCCTGGTGAGTACAAAGTTTTTGATGTACATTTTATCCGTGATCCTTGGTGCAGATACACAAGGACATTTGTATGGTGAGTGACTGTGAACATGACCATGATGGTTGTGTCGTTTGTAGTGTGAACCCAAGAGGGTGTGTTATTGTGAAAAGGGACATCCAACGTCTGATGGATGAAGGCATGATTCAGATTTGTCAATCCCGTCATGTAGATGACGCTGTTAATGTCATTGTTCCTATTTTCAAGCAACTAGAGCGGTTGGTGATTCAGTATGATAGCAGCAGTAGCCCGAGCGTCAGCAAAAGATCAGTATCGCCGTTGGTAATACGGTTAGCGGGCCCAGCCCCATATGCATCTGATAAGGCTGTACCGTATCAATACAATGCTACGATGATAAAGAAAGGTCAAGATGTCCCGTTGCCTATGACCAGTTCAGTAGTGAGCATTTCAGATGTTACGAAGGTGACCCGCAGTGGTTGAGTTTTTGGACCGGTGATCCCGGAGAATAAGGAATAATTGATTGTTGGTAAGAAGGTGGAGGTGCCTAGTGTAGATCCTGTTGGTTGTTCAAAAGATAAGTCTGGTGAATCCAGCAATTTGAAAACCAATAGTGATGATGATGAGGTACTCTGACTGATCAAAAGGAGTGAATTCAACGTGGTTGAGCAGTTGCTCTAGACTCCCTCTAAGATTTCTGTGCTGTCTCTGCTTTTAAATTCTGAAGCGCACAGAGAAACACTCCAGAGAGTTCTAGAACAAACATACATGGAGCAAGATGTCATTGTGGCTCAATTTGATCATATCGTAGCCAACATCACTTCATGCAACAACTTGAGCTTTTGCCATGAAGAACTCCCCGAGGAGGGAAGAAATCACAATCTGGCTTTGCACATCTCGATGAATTGCAAGGAAGATGCTTTGTCAAACGTGCTAGTTGACACTGGGTTGTCACTCAATGTGCTTCCAAAATCAACATTGTCAAAGTTATCTTATCAAGGAGCTCCCATGAGGTATAGTGGAGTAATTGTCAAAGCCTTTGATGGCTCGCGCAAGACAGTCATTGGTGAAGTGGACCTTCCAGTCAAGATAGGTCCGAGTGATTTTCAGATTACTTTCCAGGTAATGGATATTCACCTGGCCTACAGCTGTTTGTTGGGAAGGCCATGGATTCATGAAGCAGGAGCTGTTACTTCCACTCTGCACCAGAAGCTCAAATTTGTCAAGAATGGCAAGTTGGTGATTGTGGGAGGTGAGAAAGCACTGTTGGTTAGCCATCTTTCATCTTTCTCATATGTAGAAGTTGAGGATGAGGTTGGAACTCTGTTCCAAGCCTTATCTGTTGCTGTTGAGAAGAGAGTTGGGGCACCTATGTCCTCTCTGAAAGATGCATAGAAGATTGTTGAAGAAGGTCTTGTTGATCAGTGGGGGCGCGTGGTAGAGGTCGCCGAGAACAAGAGAAGAACTGGTTTGGGGTTCCAGAAGGGCTTGTCAACCGTTATATCTGAAGATATGCAACTTAGCTTCCGTAACGGAGGGTTCATTCGTGGGAATGAATAACACTTAGCTGTTGTGCTAGAGGACAATGAAGAGGAAGACTGCACCAACTTTGTGACGCATGGACAGACATGCAACAATTGGACTGCTGTTGATATTCCTGTTATTTTGCATCGATCTAAGTAATTGTTTTTTATATTTCAAAATCCTTCTCCTATGCCTAAGGGAGAAGTGAACATTGTTTAGGCATTTTAAATTTATCATCAATAAAATTAATTCTATTCATCCACATCTTTGATGTTTATTTTTAATTTTTGCTTTTTTCTGAAAATGGTAATCACGAAAAAAAAACATAAATAAATAATATAATTGTCCATTTGCATAATATTTGGTCACAAATTCACTTCTCTAAAATCAAAATATCAAATCATTATGCAGGTTGAATCCTAACCCCATTGAATACAATGATCCTTCTCCTTCTCCAAATTTTGAATTCCCTGCGTTTGAGGCCGAGAGGAAAGTGATGTAGAAGTGAGTGATGAATTGTCTCGTCTTCTTTAGCAAGATGAGAAGATTATTCAACCGTTCGAAGAGTAGATTGAGTTAGTCAACTTGGGTTCCGAAGATGATGTGAAGGAAGTCAAGATTGGGTCTCGACTGTGTCCAGATGCTAAGAAGGGGTTGATTGATATTCTTCGAGAGTATTCAGATGTGTTTGCTTGGTCCTATCAAGACATGCCTGGGTTGGATTTTGATATTGTGGAGCATAGATTGTCGTTGAAGCCATAATGCCCGTCAGTCAAGCAAAAGTTGAGAGGAACACATCCTGATATGGCTGTGAAGATCTGATCGACCACCATTTCCATTGAATTCCCGCTGTTAATCCGACATATTTTCATCACTTTGGTAAGATTTATGTTTGTTTTTAGTTGCTTTGGAGTCAATTATCATGTTTTCTTGATTTGGTATCGCATTGCATTCGATTACAAGTTTATGTCAAAAAGATCTCATTTATGCTTCGTTTGGTAGTGTCATTGTTACAGGCCATTGCACAGGTTTAAAAGCAAGAATGGTGAAGTTATGGACACTCTGAAAGGCAAAAATATGAAGAAATAGAAGGTCAACACGGGCACCCGTGTGCCACAACACTGCCCATGTTGTTGGTCAGGCAGGGCAAGAGAGGAGAAGAAAAACAGAGATCGACACGGGTACCCGTGTTCCACCACACGGCAGTGTTGATTAAAATAGTGCATCAACACGGGCGCCCGTGTGTAGGAACACGGCCCGTGTTGTTGCCTCTGTAGCTGATGCTGAAAATAATTAATTATGGTGATCAACACGACCACCCGTGTGGTGACACACGGCCGTGTTGATTGGACGCAGCATGGAAAACCTAATTTTTGCTTTGTGAATCGATTCTGCTCATTAAGGGTAGTTTGGACCTTTTGCTTGGAAGAAAGTGATCTGAAACTATAAGAAGGCCTGGAAGAGAAAGAGGAAGGCACCTTTTTACAGATGAACGAAAGCATTGCATTGGTAAAGATAGTGAATACGACGGATTTGAAGACGGCGAGATTCAAGGGTAGCAACCATTGAAGATCAAACTCTCCTAATTCTTTGTAATGTCTAATCTTCACTTTATGAGTTCTTTAAGTACTATGAGAGGCTAAACCCCCTGATGCGAGGGGGGTGGTCCTGATGTTATCGTATGCTATGAATTTGAACCAATGATTTCTTGATTACTATGTTACGTATTTCAATTCAATTATGTGATGTTATTATGCGTTTGTATCGGACAAATACAAATTGATCTACGACTTTCAATAACAGGACTGTGATTGTTAGGGTTTTCACACAATTGGGTTTATGAATGCATCATCTAGGACTAGTAACTTTCGTAAATCACCGTAAACCTTGATATTTTGTATGATTAAAACCAATGATTAATTGAATGGACATTTGAGTAAGAATTGGTAGTTTAATAGTTTCTTCCTTAAGGACTTAAGTAAGAATATTCTGAGGTTAGGTGATTGAATGTTTCATATGTATTAAGGAAATCTTGACTGAATTCATAACCGGGTAACTCAACCACTCACCCTAGCATCTTTTATCTTAATCAATTATTTTTACTATTTTCGTGTTTACTATTTCAAAACAACCAAACCATTATCTTTTTGTTCTGATAGGAATCAAATTAAAATAAGTATTTCCTACGCAATCCTTGAGATCGATACTTGGAAATAAAACTCCTTATTACTACATCGGTAAAAATAGTACACTTGCTATTTTTCCGATCAAGTTTTTGGCGCCGTTGTCGGGGATTGCCAAACTACATATTTTAATTTCTATTCTATCAAAATTTTGTTGCTCGCCAACTAAAATTTTATCTGTGACAATCTTGTTATTCAAGTCTAATATTTGTCTAACTAGTTTATGCGAGGTAAGACCTCAGCGGATTTTTCTTTTGACGCAGATCCAGAAAGAACTCTTCGCGCTAGACTGAGACAAGCCAAGCGAGAAAAACTAGAATTAGCAGAGAAAGCAGACGAGGAAGTTGTTTCAGTGCATTCAGAGAATTCAGATTCAGAAGCGGAAACAGTTCCTGAAATCATGGCTGCAAACCCACCACCACCACCACCACCAGAGAGACTTCTCGGTGACTATGGTGGAACCAACACTCCGGGTGGTCGTATGACAATTGTAAACCAACCGGTTAATGTCGACCAATTTCAGCTGCATCCCAGCACAATTAATCAACTCGAAAGGCGGTCCTTTTCTAGAAGAGTGAATGAAGATGCCAACAAGCATCTCCAAAGGTTTTTAACTATGAGCACAACGCTGAAAATGCCTGGACATAACAAAGAAGCAATAAGGCTTCGTATGTTCCCATTCACTTTAGCATATGAAGCCGAAGAGTGGTTATATTCCTTACTTGCTGGTAGTATCACTACATGGGCGGAGATGGAAACAACATTCTTGCATGAATATTTTCCTGCATCAGTGTCACTGAGAAAAAGATACGAGATCCTAAACTTCAAGCAGAAGGAGGGTGAGTCACTAGGAGATGCCTATAAAAGATTCAAGAGAATTCTGGTGGGTTGTCCTACTCACAACATGGATGAAACTGAACAAATGCAAATGTTTGTCAATGGTCTTCGAATTCAAACAAGACAAATCCTTGATTCAGCAGCTGGTGGCTCAGCCAACTTTGCAACAGCCACCGGTATGAAGAAGATAATTGAAGCTATTGCCTCGAACGAGCATTTAGAGTTATATGACAGGGTATCAAGCAAATCTGCAGTTATTGACTTGAAGCTTGAAACCAATAAACAGGTGAAAATTGAAGAAGCTGTTGCTGCAGAGGTAGAGAAAAGGTTGAGAGCACTAAACATAGGTGCTCAGAAAGTGGCTCAAGTGCAACAGGCACCGAGTGAAGTGTGTGACATTTGCAATGGACCACACAATACTGTTCATTGTTTTGCAACACCGCAACAGATCGAAGATATAAAATTTTTAAAGCAAAACAATCCCTACTCCAACACATACAATCCGGGGTGGAAAAATCATCCCAACTTTGCATGGAAAGATCAAAGAGGGAACGTGCAACAGCAGGCACAAGGTCAATATCAAAATCAATATCAGCAGCAGCAACAACAGGTACCTAAGAAGGCAGATTGGGAGATTTCAATTGAAAAGATGGCAGCTCAAAATATGCAATTTGAAGAAGAGACTAGAAACAATCAAAAAAATACCACCGCCTCCCTAAGGAATCTCGAAGTTCAGTTGGGGCAGATAGCACAGCAACTGGCAAATTCTCGAACACCAGGTTCCCTACCAAGTGAAACAGTTCAAAATCCGAGAGGTCAGGAGAATGTTAATATTGTCACGACGACAGAGAAAAAGGTTGCTAAAAAGAAAAAAATTATATCACCGAGCGAGCCGACTAAAGAAGAAACTACAAAAGGAACTAAACCGGTGATTAAGTTGCCCTACCCTCAGAGAGTGACAAAGAAGGAACCTAGTGAGTCAGACTTGGAGAAATTCATGACAATGTTTAAAAGGATTGAGGGTCATATGGCCTTATTTGAAGCACTTGAAAGGATGCCCATGTACAAGAAATTCGTGGAAGAGGTAATGGCTGAAAAGAAACCAACCACTGAAGAACAGGTATCCGGTAAGGAACAATATAATGCAAAATCCCTGGAGCAGAACATTCCTAACAAACAAAAGGATCCAGGAACCGTCACAATACCTTGCACAATCAAAGAAAGAACCTTCAAAAAGGTACTGATAGATTCTGGAGCTAGTGTGAATCTGATGCCATTATCGATCTATCACAGGCTGGGTATTAAAAATATCAGTGATATAAAGACCAATCTGAAGTTTGCGGATCACTCAAGAAAAGATGCATATGGTATAGCTGAAGATGTGCTGGTAACAATAGCGGACTTGACTTTCCCAGTCGAATTTGTAATCCTAGACATACCTGAAGACAATGAGGCACCCATCATTCTGGGTCGACCTTTCATGAAGACGAGTCGATGCAAGCTTGACATAGATGAGTGCACGTTAACCTTGAAAGTTCACAACAAGGAAATAACATTGAATGCTATTGAAGACCATGAGGTGGAGGAAGATACAGAATCTCAGTATCAAGTAGGCTTAATCAGGACATTGAATACTATCAAAGGCTCACCACTGCCAGCAGTCACCCGAAATGGAAAGATTCCTAACACTGAAAGGATAGTTAAAAAGGAATCATGGCACAAAGGAGTCCACACTGATAAAAGAGACAACGTCCGTGTTGTAGACAAGAGGTGCAACAAGGTTTTGAACCTGAAATACCCCCCATGATAAGGGAAATGAACCGTCGAGCCATGCGACGTTAAACGAAGCGCTTCGTGGGAGGCAACCCACGCGTTTGATTTCTAATTTATTTAGTTTTTATTTTTCTTTGTGTGTGCTAAAATTTTGTGTAGGGGAGGAGGAAAATTAAAAGGGCAAAGTCACAAACACCTCCAAATGGAAGGAAACCACACAAGTGCAGTAAACCAACAGTAGTCGTTGTGAGTCCCCTTTGTATCTGGATTTAAACATTGAGGTCAATGTTTAGTTCAGGTGTGGGGGGGTTTTTCCTTTCATGTTTTATTTCCATCGCTTTTGTTTTTGTTGTCGTCGTATTGTTTTTGTTTGTTTTCGCTATTTACTTGTGTGTACAGAGTGATGAGAAATGGTTGGACGAATCCGGGATCAATGGTAGTGGATGAAGGACACCCCTCAAACTTAGGCTGATAAGGCACCCCGGAAATTGATGCAACCTTGAGAAAATAAGTCGGACACAATTTGGGGACACCGAACCAAGAGAGCGGTATGGAAAGACCGAGTCAGAAAAGAACCACATAACACGAGGAGACTTCAGAGCTTGCAAGCTAACCAACATGGTGAGATCACAAAAATCCAAACACGAAATATCAACATGAGAGTTCAGCCAGGTATGACTTTATCACTCTGATTTTGCGTATGTCCTGTTGACACGTCACAGCATGACAACACACACTGAGGCAAGTTGTTTGTTTAGCCAGGGCCTTTCTAGCCATCCCTATATGCATGTTTCCCTTCGTAAACCCCGTTGAGCCTTAGCCGTTTTATTCATCGTAAACCCCATGTTAACTTTTAAGCATTATTCATCATAAACCCTCTGTTAACTTTTAATCATTCATTTCCTTTTGTGTCATAACTCGGTATGATTGTGTGAATTGCAAGATGTGCAATAAAACTAAGTTTGGGGTGGAAATCTTGAAAGAGAAGGCAAGTGCATAATATGAGATCATACAAAAATAAAAATAGTATGTTTTGTTTTCTTTAAAAGAAAAAAAAAAGAGAAAAGAGAAACAAAAGAGAAAAATGCACTTGCCGAGACTTAAGACTCTAACAGATATAAAATGCTCGGAAAATTCGAGTAGAAAAAGAGTCAAAAGAGTGAAATTAACCCCCAGAGTATATGTGATGCACAGAAAAAAAAGAGAAAGAAAAATCACACAACATGACTACCGAGTTCAAAACCCTTTGTTATCCAATTTTTTTGTTTATCCCACCGTACCCAAGCCTCGTTACAACCTAAAAAGACCTCAAAAAGTGTGTGGAATCTGCTGTGGTAGTGACATTAGTATGTATTCAAAGTTAACAGTTTGGTATTGCATACTGTGTTGTGAGTGTACACACCTAACCCTGAGAGATATTGTGAGTGTGTGAAAAGCTTGCAGGTGAAGAGGTTTCTGATGTGGAAATGTGGTAAACTGCCTGAATCGGAGAGACCTGAAACTCGATTGGAAAGGAAGAACACAAATGGTGAAAGACTAGGTTGCATTGTGGAAAATGAAGTCGGGGGTGACCTTTGTTTGGACTCAATACATCACTTGAGGACAAGCAATGAGACAAGTTTGGGGTTGTGATCGGCCACCATTTCCATTGAATTCCCGCCGTTAATCCGACATATTTTCATCACTTTGGTAATATTTATGTTTGTTTTTAGTTGCTTTGGAGTCAATTATTATGTTTTCTTGATTTGGTATCGCATTGCATTCGATTACAAGTTTATGTCAAAAAGATCTCGTTTATGCTTCATTTGGTAGTGTCATTGTTACAGGCCATTGCACAGGTTTAAAAGCAAGAATGGTGAAGTTATGGACACTCTAAAAGGCAAAAATATGAAGAAATAGCAGGTCAACACGGGCACCCGTGTGCCACAACACTGCCCGTGTTGTTGGTCAGGCAGGGCAAGAGAGGAGAAGAAAAACAGAGATCGACACGGGTACCCGTGTTCCACCACACGACCGTGTTGATTAAAATAGTGCATCAACACGGGCGCCCGTGTGTAGGAACACGGCCGGTGTTGTTGCCTCTGTAGCTGATGCTGAAAATAATTAAATTATGGTGATCAACACGGCCACCCGTGTGGTGACACACGGCCGTGTTGATTGGACGCAGCATGGAAAACCTAATTTTTGCTTTGTGAACCGATTCTGCTCATTAATGGTAGTTTGGACCTTTTGCTTGGAAGAAAGTGATCTGAAACTATAAGAAGGCCTGGAAGAGAAAGAGGAAGGCACCTTTTTACAAACGAACGAAAGCATTGCATTGGAGAAGATAGCGAATACGACGGATTTGAAGACGGCGAGATTCAAGGGTAGCAACCATTGAAGATCAAACTCTCCTAATTCTTTGTAATGTCTAATCTTTACTTTATGAGTTCTTTAAGTACTATGAGAGGCTAAACCCCCTGATGCTAGGGGGGTGGTCCTGATGTTATCGTATGCTATGAATTTGAACCAATGATTTCTTGATTACTATGTTACGTATTTCAATTCAATTGTGTGATGTTATTATGCGTTTGTATCGGACAAATACAAATTGATCTACGACTTTCAATAACAGGACTGTGATTGTTAGGGTTTTCACACAATTGGGTTTATGAATGCATCATCTAGGACTAGTAACTTTCGTAAATTACCGTAAACCTTGATATTTTGTATGATTAAAACCAATGATTAATTGAATGGACATTTGAGTAAGAATTGGTAGTTTAATAGTTTCTTCCTTAAGGACTTAAGTAAGAACATTCTGAGGTTAGGTGATTGAATATTTCATATGTATTAAGGAAATCTTGACTGAATTCATAACCGGGTAACTCAACCACTCACCCTAGCATCTTTTATCTTAATCAATTATTTTTACTATTTTCGTGTTTACTATTTCAAAACAACCAAACCATTATCTTTTTGTTCTGATAGGAATCAAATTAAAATAAGTATTTCCTACGCAATCCTTGAGATCGATACCTGGAAGTAAAACTCCTTATTACTACATCGGTAAAAATAGTACACTTGCTATTTTTCCGATCAAGATCAAAGAGGAAGTCCAGAAGCAAATTGATGCCGGTTTCCTTGTGACTGCTGAGTATCCATAATGGGTGGCCAATATTGTGCCTGTGCCAAAGAAAGATGGAAAAGTCTGCATGTGTGTTGACTATAGAGATTTGAATAGAGCCAATCCGAAAGATAACTCCCCTCTGCCACACATTGATATGTTGGTAGACAGTACTGCTAAATTCAAAGTCTTTTCGTTTATGGATGGATTTTCTGGATATAATCAGATTAAGATGGCACCCGAGGATATGGAGAAGACCACATTCATTACACCCTGGGGAACATTCTGTTATAGAGTGATGCCTTTTGGTCTAAAGAATGCTGGTGCAACTTACCAGAGAGCAATGACTACTCTTTTTCATGATATGATGCATAAAGAGATTGAAGTGTATATCGATGACATGATTGCTAAATCAATTGATGAAGAGGAACATGTTGAGCATTTGTTGAAGCTATTCCAGCATTTGAGGAAATATAACCTCCGCTTGAATCCCAATAAGTTTACTTTTGGTGTTCGTTCTGGTAAGTTGTTGGGCTTTATTGTCAGTGAGAAAGGTATTGAAGTTGATCCTGCCAAGGTCAAAGCAATACAAGAGATGCCTGCGCCCAAAACTAAGAAGCAAGTCAGAGGTTTTCTCGACCGCTTGAATTATATTTCCAGATTCATTTCCCACATGACTGCCACATGTGCGCCTATATTCAAGCTTCTTCGTAAAGATCAGTCTTGTGATTGGACCGAAGACTGCTAGAAAGCATTTGATAGTATCAAAGAATATTTGCTTGAACCTCCTATTTTGTCTCCACCTGTTGAAGGAAGACCGTTGATCATGTATTTGACTGTGGTAGAAGATAGTATGGGTTGTGTTCTTGGTCAGCAAGATGAGACTGGGAAGAAAGAGTTTGCAATTTACTACCTCAGTAAGAAGTTCACCGACTGTGAGACTCGATATTCAATGCTTGAGAAAACTTGTTGCGCATTGGCTTAGGCTGCTAAGCGCCTGCATTAGTATATGTTGAATCATACCACTTGGTTGATATCCAAAATGGATCCAATCAAGTATATATTTGAGAAGCCTGCTTTAACTGGGAGAATTGCCAGTTGGCAGATGTTGTTATCAGAGTATGATATCGAATACCGATCTCAGAAAGCGATCAAAGGTAGTATCTTGGCCGACCATTTGGCTCATCAACCGATTGAGGATTACCAGTCAGTACAGTATGATTTTCCAGATGAAGAGACTTTGTACTTGAAAATGAAGGATTGTGACGAACCATTGCTAGAAGAAGGGCCAGAACCTGGTTCCCGTTGGGGCATGGTATTCGATGAAGCTGTTAATAAATATGGAAATGGCATTGGGGCAATGATTATTACTCCTCAAGGCACGCATCTACCGTTTACAGCTAGATTGACTTTCAAGTGTACAAACAACATGGTAGAATATGAAGCTTGCATTATGGGGCTTGAAGAGGCCATGAATCTCAAAATCAAATATTTGGATGTCTTTGGTGATTCAGCTTTGGTAGTGAATCAGATCAAAGGAGAATGGGAGACGAATCAACCCGGTTTAATACCATATAGAGATTATGCGAGGAGGATTTCAACTTTCTTTACAAAGGTTGAGTTTCATCATATCCCTCGAGATGAAAACCGGATGGCAGATGCTCTTGCAACATTGGCATCAATGATTATAGTGAAGTATTGGAATGAAGTTCCCAATTTATCTGTGATGCGTCTTGATAGGCCAACTCATGTGTTTGTTGTTGAAGAGATCAAAGATGAGAAGCCGTGGTATTACGACATCAAGTGTTTCCTCCAAAGTCAGATTCACCTACCTGGGGCATCTTTGAAAGATAAGAAGACTTTGAGAAGATTAGTCGGTAATTTCTACTTGAATGGTGCTGTACTGTACAAGAGAAACTTCGACATGGTTTTGCTCAGATTCGTGGATAGACACGAAGCAGACTTATTGATGACCGAAGTGCATGAAGGTTCCTTTGGTACTCATTCCAATGGACATGCAATGGAGAAGAAGATGTTGCGAGCAGGTTACTATTGGCTGACAATAGAATCTGATTGTTGCAAGTTTTTGAAGAAGTGCCACAAGTGTCAAATGTATGCTGATAAGATTCATGTTCCTCCGACACTATTGAATGTTATTTCTTCCCCATGGCCCTTCTTCATGTGGGGAATTGATATGATTGGGATGATTGAGCCCAAAGCTTCGAATGGACATCGTTTCATTTTAGTGGCAATTAACTACTTCACAAAATGGGTTGAAGCGACATCGTATGCAAACGTAACCAAGCAAGTTGTTTTGAGGTTTATCAAGAATCAGATCATATGCCGTTATGGTGTGCTAAGTAAGATTATTACTAATAATGGATCGAACTTGAATAACAATATGGTAGAAGCTCTTTGCAAAGACTTCAAGATTGCACATCATAATTCTTCTCCCTACAGACCCAAGATGAATGAGGCTGTTGAAGCTGCGAATAAGAACATCAAGAAGATTATCCAGAAGGTGGTTGTCACGTATAAGGATTGGCATGAGATGTTCCCATTTGCTTTGCATGGGTATCGTACATCCGTCCGCACTTCAACAGGGGCAACTGTCGCATCCGCGAAAAACAACCGGCGGGAAAAAGCAAACAAACAGAGCCGCCACCGTGCGTTATTTATCCCAAAGGAGGGAAAGGAAATGCTCGAAGTAAACCTGGAAAGGAAATGGTCTTACGACCGGAGATTGCAAGGATCGGGTGTCGGTTACGCAAGGGGAAGGTATTAACACCCCTCACGTCTGTCGTACTCGACGGGATCCACGCTTAGAAGAATAGAAAAAAGGTTGCTGAATAACTTCTCAAAAAGAATGCACGCACACTGGAATAAAACAGGGAAGAAGACAGAAGCGGACTCGGCAGGATGTTGCATCCTGGGCCTACGTAGTTTGTCAGAAACAAACATCAGAGTCGACGTAGTTCGGGGAAATGGGAACGGGCTCGATAGGATATCGCATCCTATGCCTACGTATCTCATCTGGTATGAGAATTAGAGCCACCGTAGTTCGGCTAACGCACGCCAAAACAAAACTCAACACAGAGACGCTGAGACGTCAGAACAAACACACAACTGGAAACAGACTGCCAATGGTTGGCCTTACGTCCGACTCCGAACAAAAGAAACACCAACAGGAAACCGAATGCCAATCGCTGGGCTTACATCAGACTCCAAACACACACACAAACGGGAACCGAATGCCAATCGCTGGAATTACATCAGACTCCAAACACACACACAAACGGGAACCGAATGCCAATCGCTGGAATTACATCAGACTCCAAGCACACACAAACAAACAGGAAACCGACTGCCAATCGCTGGACTTACGTCAGACTCCACACACAACGAACAAGAGGTTACCAAACAGACAAGCTAATAGGGAGTCTGGAACTCGAGCCTAATAACTGTCAAGGAAACACACACAAAAAGGAAAAAGGGTGCCCGGAGAGATCTCGCACGATCTCCTGTCTACGTACCTCATCTGGTATGAGGATCAGGGCAACGTAGTTCCCCTTAACAAGGGAGAAACTTTCTCCTAACCAGAGACCGGGAAATAACAAACTAAAAGGGAGACTGACTCGAGCCTAATAGTTGTCATGCAATCCACAATAGTCCTAGGTTGAGGTTTCTGACCAAACCTAACTCTCACAGGAAGCAAGTTGAAACAACAAATAAACAGCGAATAAGCAATTACAAGAGCAAACACACACACTATATGCAAACAAGTGGCTCATACAAGGCTGGGCTTTAGTCAAGGGGTCAAATCAACCTCGACAAACAAGCCAACTGGAAGGGGGTGTTGTTTGCTCTTAACCCTAACATTGAGAGTCAGGGTGAAGCAGATGAAAAGGTGATGAGGGTAAGACCTCATAACTCTTATCCCTGTCCTGGGAGAGCTTGAATCAATGAAGGTGTGGGAGTCCAGAATGTGGGACTCTATTCCACATGACTGACACAACAAGATTTTGGGTTTTTATTCAAAGTGCATCAACACATGGTGTGAGCAAAATGAAAGACATAACTGAATAGCAGGGGATGGATTGCACATCCCTTTTATCTGCCAATGCCTCTTCACTTAGGAGGTCTTTATATGTACAATGCACAAAGATAAACAAACACAAACATTGCCTCTTAAGGAGGGCTTCAGACAGGTGCCTGCCAAAGTAACATGACAGGTCTTCCAGACTACATGAAGAATAGGGATTATACCTAAGTGGTATGCCAACCACAAGCAAAGCAAAGCAAAATTAAAATGAACTTAAAGCAACTTAGGTACCTGTGTAAACAACTAAACAAATCAGTACAGTATTCAGACAAACAGACAACAGTCAACAACAAACAGACAATCCCAATGTACAACATATAAGCCACAAGGCAAACACAAGTGAATTATCCTCAACCTACAAAACAACCAAATGTTAGCAATCAATAGCAAATATCAACATTCAAATGATGAAGCAACATCAACCATGGAGATTAGGTGCTTGGTCCTGAAATTCAAAGCTCGCATGTAAGTACAAACCACTAGGTCAAAGCCTAGGGTCAAAGGTGAAGAAAAAATCCAAAACAGGAGCCAATATTCAACACAATGCAACTTCAAACATATATTAACATGTCCTAAAAAGGACCAAAACAAAATCATCAAGCAAGTCCATGTAATAAGCAAGGGAAGTCAAAGACAATTTCAAAGCATACATTTGGACATTGAGAATGAAAATTCCAAATCAAAACAGAAATGATTCAAATAATTCTGGAAACATTCAAGAGCATTCAATGCATCCAACATGATCATCATACAAAAAATCAGAAGCATCAAAGATCAATTGGCATGGAAATGAAATTTCACAAGTTAATCAACCAAATGTGTGACACAAATTGTCACACCATGCAAACATGTGCATAAAACAGAAATGGCAAATGAGAAAAATACCAAACCAAGCCTAAAACATCCATCAACATGTTAGGAATCATCATGCAAAATTTCATGTCCATTGGATTAAAATCAAGCATTTCACAATGGAAAGAATGGAGCAAGGTCACAAATGTACACATGATCACAAAGTCTAGCACAATCCAAAATCCAGCCATGTACAACTTCAAAATTCAACATCATCAAATTCTAGACATTCTAAGGAACAAGTAGCAAAAAACTAGGCATTTTTTGGAGTATTTTTCAATTTGTTATGAATTTTTGAAGTTGACATAAAAATTTTGAAACAAAAATGATCATAGCATGGAAAAATGGAGGGAAAGGCATATTGAAGCATTAATTTGAAAAACTGCTCTCGGCCAGAATCGAAGCCGGTCCAGATTTGAATGAGCGCGCGCCAACACGAAACGATGCCGTTTTGGATGAAGAACCCTAGCGCACCAAATGGACGCTAGGCCGTCGCTAACCTGGAAAACATCGTCTTCCTCGTGAAGACGATGATGAACAGTATGATCTTCATACAAAAATTTCCAGAATTTCCAGAATTTTCCATAATTCATCAAAACAAAGCTCATGCAATGTACATCAAGGATCAACTCATAACTAAGCTTAATTCAACATGAATAGAGAGAATCGAGCAAAAGAAGTTTGGTGCGCAAAACTTTATTCACACATATCTCATGCTATAGTGCATCATTTTTCATGAAATTTTCACCAGAATCATCAGCAACACAAGATCTACATGAACATATACATAAAACAGAGAATTAAAAGGATAGAAAATGTGACCTCTTGAAGAACAGCTCCTTGAAAACGCACGATCCAAGGCTTGCAATGATCCAAATCCAATCCAGAATACTTGTAATGATGTTTGATGAAGAATTTGAAGCTTGGAAACGTGTAGATCTAGCTCAAGTCTCACTTGCCATGGTTATGTTCTTGAACTTCAACTGCACAATTTCCACACGAATTCCACAATCCAAGGCTTGATCTGCCCTTAATTCACACCAGAGAACCAGAATATGAAATAAAATTGCAAGGTTCTTTGAAGATTTTTGAATTTTTTATTAGAAGAAAATTTTGGAGGGAAAGAGAATTTTGAGATCTAGATCTTGAATTCCACAAATTCTGTTATGATTATCAATATATATGCTTCACTAATCCACCCTTAATCCAAATTAGGCATGGTTTAGTTGAAATTAATCAAGATAAGGTGCATGGCAAAAAATGACAAATTGGAGGGTGTGTGAAGCATGCACACGTGAACAGTAACCATTACCAGCTCAAATGCACTTAAAATCATCTTTTTAACACATTGGCAATGGTAAAAAGTTCATGTAATGCACCATTTTTAAATTTTGCAATTTCCCTCCAAAATGGGCATGGATATGCAAATGATCATGTGATAACATTTTATGCAATGTGATGATTGATTTGGAAACTTCATGACATGAGAAGCATTTTAGAAAAAGAGGCACCAAATTTGGAGTTTTGGTTCAAAAGATATGGCCTTTTGAAGTTTGAAGCACACTTAGCAATGATTTGATCATATCTCCTCAACCATTCATCATAAATTCATGATCTTGGACTTTTTGGAAATGGGAGAGAGAGATCTTAAACTTTCATGTTGGACAAAATTTCAGTTGAAGCTTCTTTGATGATGCAAGATCAAGTTGGATTTGAACCAAAAACTTTCCATTTTTGGAAACTTTCAATTACAGGTCACTTTCCATTTTTGGAAAGTTTTGATCTGACCTCAAACTCTTCAAGATATGCATTTGAAATGATTAATAAGCCTCTTTTGAACATGAATGAGATGTTGAAACTCATTTCTCCACCTCCTAACCCTCAGTTGACTTTCTGTTGACTTTCTGGGTCCTCAGATGACTTGAGCATGCTCAGATGACTTTGAGCCTCAACCACTTAATGAAATGGCTCCAAAATGAAACCCTAGCTTATACAAGCTCAATAAAATCATATGATGATCTCCTTCTCCAGAAAGACCTCATCTCCTTGAAAATCCCTGACTAGTAGAATTCAACTGATTAGGGTTGACCAGAGGTCAAAACCCTAATCCCAAAGAACATGATCAGGCACAATGAACCCCTTGAGGATGACAAGACCATGATGATGGTGATATATCCTTGCCAACAAGATAATGCTCAACCTTCTTGAAGAACCAAGAAACCCTAATTGAAGCACAAACCTTCAGATGGTTGATGATCAATCCATGAGACCCTCTGGCTTGAATCTCTTCACCTCTCTATCTCTTGAGAAAGACTTTTAGAGGATGACTTGTTTGTTCTCACATGATATGCAACATGCAAATGTCTAATGTCCTAAAAAAAATGAAATGCAATATGCTAAGCTAGTCCCAAGAAAGGAGGGCAAATTTTGAGGTGTTACAGCAACCCCTTTCTCTCTCATGTATGGTATGGAAGTAGTGCTCCCTGTAGAGGTTGAGATTCCTTCGTTGCATGTGCTCATGGAAGCCAAGTTGACTGAAGCAGAATGGTGTCAGACCAGGTTTGACCAGTTGAATATGATTGAAGAGAAGAGACTAACTGCCATGTGTCATGGTCAGTTGTATCAGCAGAGGATGAAGAAAGCTTTTGATAAGAAGGTCAAACCTCGTGTGTTCAGAGAAGGTGACCTTGTGCTCAAGAAGATTTTATCGTTCAAGCCAGATTCCAGAGGAAAATGGACTCCCAATTATGAAGGCCCGTATGTTGTCAAGAGAGCCTTTTCAGGCGGTGCATTGATTCTTACAACTATGGATGGTGAAGAGTTCACTCGTCCTGTGAACGCAGATGCAGTCAAGAAATACTTTTCCTAAAAAGAAAAGAACAGCTCGCTAAGTTGAAAACCCGAAAGGGCGGCTTAGGCAAAAATGAGCGTCTCGGAGGATTGAAAACCCGAAGGACGATCTAGGCAAAAATTAGAGACATAAAAACAGGAAAAAAAAATCCCGATAAGTTGAGTACCCCACCTTGGGGAAACTTATGCAAAAATTAGGGATTATGGCAAGTAATTGCATTCTGCTGATCTTCAGTGATTTTGAAAACTTGTTTGAGCACGAGGGTTGACATCAGTTCATCTCCAGCAGCGGTCAAGAGCACAGTGGATATCAAGATTTGGTAGAAGGATTAAGGATAATTTGTATTCAATGTAACCCTTTTCCATGTAAATTACCATTTTCAACTTTGTAAAATCTATGAAGTCTTGTCATTTACAAACTACCATTCTATTAAATAAAGTTGAGTTTTTATCCAATTGTTTCTACTCTTATTTACTTCAGCCAATAGTTATAAATTTTATTATGATCATTTTAAAATTAAATTTTTAAATCAAAATCAATTTTTCTTTAATATAACTTTTCCAAAGCAAGTAACAGTAATATCAACAACATTTCAGTGAAAAGCAAGTCCTTAAGTGTGAAGCATCCAAGGTTCCCCAAGCAGTAACTCTTCGGGTATCTCTAGGCATCAATGTTGATTCATTTCCTCAGTAGATTGTTGTTATCCTCAGCTAGCGGATTCAGTTCCCCGGTGGAGTGTTTGATCCCCTAGTGGAGTTTCTTTCTTTTCCCCAGCTGAGTTGATTGATTCCAATCCCCATCGGCGTGTCCTTGTCCCCAACAGAGTTTCGGCCTTCCCAGTGGAGTTCGTTCTTCCTCAGCAGGTGGATCATCATCAGGAGATGTTTGATCTTTCACTAGTAGATCGCTTTGGTGGCCCCACCAATCATCGCATCTTTTCTCCCAGTCAAAATTTCCTCTTGGTTTCTGAGCAGCTTTTTGATTCTTCCCTAGTAGGGTTGTCTCCCATTTTTATGGTGTTGACCTAAAATTCCCTACAGTTTGGATGTTTTATCCTCAACAAATCTCCTCATTCCCCAGCTAGGGTTGCCCTTGGATATTGATGTCTTTGTTCTCCAGCAGTTTGTCTCCATGATTTGTGGATTGACCGAGGGTTATACCGGTGGTTCAATTGCTTTACGACACCTATGTATCCTCTGTGATCGTTTTGTCAGCATAATCACCATATATACATATACATATCCATTCATATAAATTCATGATTTACATATCCTGCATCTCCATATTTGATTAGTTTGAGATTTCCATTCTCTGTTATGGCGGTACTTTATCCCCATACCAAATTTGGTGTCTGTCCTCTTTCAATTGTAGAGTGTCATCCCCTAAGCAGAAAAGACTTTAACCTTTCTCTGTTTCCCCACTGAGATTGTTTCCTCGTGGATGATTGTTATTTCGGTTTCCTCTCCAGCAAATTTTCTGGATGGAATTACTCCCCTTGAGTTATGTCCTCATTGGGTTGAGTCTCGATTGACCGTTTCCTTTCTAGCTCTTACCTAGATGGATATTTTGGTCCCCTAAGAGTCTATTACCCAGTAAATGGTAATATTCTTCTTAGTTTGTAGTTTGTTACCTCTTGCCCAATACCCGGCAAAGGTACCCCTTTTCTCCCCAGTGGAGTCCCCGAAAGTATATCCTTGATATGTTCATCTTAACCAGCTGACAGATATCTTTCTTTCCCCCGCAGGAGTCTATCCTTGATATGTTCACTTTAACTAGTGACATATATTCTCATCTTTGGTATTCTACCCAGTAAAAAGGTAGTTGTAATCCCTATTTTGGTTCCTCAGAGAGTTAATCATTGATATGTTCATCTTAATCGATGAGAGGTTTTCTTCTCCTTGTTGGTCTTCTACCCAGTAACCGGTAGTTGTAAATCCTATTGTTCCCCTTTAGCGGAGTCTATCCTTGATATGTTCACTTTAACCGGTGACGGATTTTCTCTTCTTTGTATTCTATCCAGTAACTGATAGATGTAATTCCTACTTTTTCTCCCCTTTCAGAGTCTATCCTTGATATGTTCACTTTAACCGGTGACAGATTTTCTCTTTGTTTGGTCTTCTACCCGGTAAATGGTAGTTGTAAATCCTACTTTGTCCCCTGGCAGAGTTTAATCCTTGATATGTTCATCCTAACCGGTGACGGATTCTCTCTCCGACGATTTTCTATCCAGTTTTCGATAGATATAATTCCCTTATTGTTCAGTTGGTATATCCTTGATATGTTCATCCTAACCGATGACGGGTATCCTCCTTGACATCCCTGGGCAAGTCTATCCTTGATATGTTCATCTTAACCGGTGACGGATTTTCTTCCCTGTCGAGTTTATCCTTGATATGTTCATCCTAACCGATGACGGATACTCTCACCCTTAGTCTTCTGCCCAGTAACTGGTAGTTGCAAATCCTATTCTATGCAGTTTTCCCCAACAAGGATATTCTTACCCAGTAGCCGGTAATGAATACTTCCTCCTGCAGGTTCTCAGCGAGTCATCTTTGATATGTTCATCCTAACCGATGACGGATGGTCTCCCTGTCAGATCTTTATTATCTCCTTACCCAGTAACAGGTAGTAGGTAATAAACTTTTGCTCCTCCTGTATGGAAATGTAATGTTTCCCCAGTCGAGTCGAGTGCGTTTTCCTTAGTGAAATCATGTTTCTCCCCTGCATGAGTCGAATATTTCAGTGTTATCCTGACTTATTCGTATCCCCTGCAGATGTTTTTGTTTCCCCGGCTGAGTCTTTCCATTTTGTTTGGAATTCCTCTAGTCCCCCAACAGTTTTAAGTCGTAGCCTGACCTACGCATAAGTCCCTTTTATCCCCTCAGAGTCTCTATCTACCTAGCGAGTTTTCCTTATGGAATGCATTATACTCCTATGAATTTTCGGCCTCTCTGATTTCTTTTCCTTTGTGGCAACATTTCCCCACAAAGCATTAACTTTTGCATTCGTATCATATGCATCATGAGGTCTCTTAGGGACCAAAATTTGTTTCTCTATGTTGTTATTTAAGCCCATTCTACTGAGTCGAGCCGAAGATTTTAACCTTCACCTCCTCAATTAGAATGTCCTTAAATAGGGGCAGCTGTAAGACCCCAATTTTGACCCTAAGATCCCTCATGCATTTCATCATAAGCATTGGCATTGGGATCATACCTTGGCATCCTCCTTACCCCTTTTCATTGGGTTTATTTCGGGAGAGATCACCAAGCATTTTGTGATTATATCATACTTGTATATTATCATTTTACTAACCAAAATACCAAAAATATGCCTTTGTATCTATCTAACTCTTTTGTAGGTAAGGGACATGATTTCCTTGATTCATTGATCACATCCAGGGTTTGAGACCCTCATGAACAAAGAGCACAACCAAGAATTGATTCAATAATGGTTATGAACATCATATATGAGTCCCAATGTTCTTTACATGTTATATTGATCAAGTTTGCTTCAAGAGTTTGAGGGTGATTTGCCTAGGAAACCCTAGTTTGACTGGGTATCTAGAGTAACTTCTCCAACAAGCCATCTCACCTATTGATCAAATTTCTCAAGGGACACTTCAAATTTCATCATATTATGCATATATGATCTACCATGAGCCAAGAAATTCAAGAGAATTGGAAATTAGCAAGTTGGTTGATGGTGGTTGGCCAGATGAATTCTGTAACACCCCAAAATTTGCCCTCCTCATTCATGCATTCATTTCATATTGCATTTCATCATGTCAATCAGAATTAGATCCGGAAAAAAAAATGAAAAAAAAAAATTTACAAAAAAAATAAATAAATAAAAATAATAATAAAAAAATAAATAAAATATAAATAAAAAATTTTGGACTTGGGTCTCTCTCATTTGAGCCCACAAAACCATGAAATTCAGTCTATAAATACCAAGGCTTCACTTGATAAAAAGGAAGAGAAGCAAAATACTCTGAGGTTTCCTTGAAACAAAACCCTTGACAAAACCTGGAGAGAAACCTGACAGAGAACTCAGAGTAACCCCCAGGCAGCTCTGAAAAATTCAATCTGACTCACACACTTTCATTGCCTTGCAAACCCAGCCGTGCCATTTGATTTCAACCGGTCTCTCCCATCAGGTTTGCCTCATTCCCATGATTTTATGCTCTTAATTTGGATCATTTGAATGTATGAGGTATGATGGATGAATTTCATTATGTTTTTGCCCACGGGTTTAATTATGCATGAATGGGTGAAACCTATGCCTTGAATGTTTAATCACATGATTTCTGAAATGTATGCCACAAGGTTTGAGGTTTCTGAAACCATACTGTTATTCATGAAAAAAATGCTTATCGTGTTTCACTAACCCTTTTGTTGAGTTTTTGTGAGGGCTCATAGACTCTTGCAGAGATGGTTTGCGTGGTTTTCCCACTTTATTTGTGGGATACCCCCTGGAGGTTCATTCCGATTACCTGTACTGACTCACTTTTCTTTGATGGCATTAGCTTGGGAGGTCCCTGGGTTTCTTACTCCTTTAATTGTTGTTACTTCGGATCTTCATCCGTGTAGTACTTTTACCTCTTTTCCGCATTTTTTCGCTTTCTTAGCTGGAAGACCTCGATAGGAGGCATTTGTTTTCTTTTGTTTATTTACTTCTGAGCCCCTTGTTGGCACATTTACTTTATACATGTTTGTTTTGTATGTGTTCGTATCCCTGCAGGTAGCGCGATTCCTTCATCAAGGACTGCCTTTTTGCCCTTGAGCATCCCAAACCCTAAAACCCAAAGCAACACGTTAACTCCTTCTACTACAGGCGAGTAAGTCTCCAAAGGTCGAGCATCCGGTAGATTGCGTAGTGACGTCGTTCGTCCAAAACCCAATCCATAACCCCATAGTTAGCCGAACTACGTTTTGCTCTGATTCTCAGGCCAGATGAGACACGTAGGCATAAGACGCGATGTCTTAGCGAGCACACATCCCCCCAACCCATAGGTCAGCCGAGCTACGAAGACTCTGATTCTCATATTCAGATGAGATACGTATGCAGTGGATGCGACATCCGCGCGAGTCATTTTCATTTAACCTTTTTTTTTTGGCAAACAGCAAAAGATAAACCCACACCCTTTAGACGAGAACTACAAAAGTGGATCCCGTAGAGTACTACGAATGCGTAGGGGTGCTAATACCTTCCCTTCGCATAACCGACTCCCGAACCCAAGATATGGTTGCGAGACCCCGTCTTGTCCTTTCCTTTTTCAGGTTTACTTCGAGCGTTTCCTTTCCCTCCTTTGGGATGAATAACGCACGGTGGCGACTCTTCTGTCATTTTCTTTCGCCGGTTGTTTTTTCGCGCACTGTATTTTTCAGGTTGCGACAGCTGGCGACTCTGCTGGGGACTAAGAAGTTGACCTCTTGCTGGTCCATCTTCCCTAAGCGAGTCCCTCCTAGCTTGTGTGATTTCTTGTTTATTGGGTGTTCATGCTTTTGTAAATTTATTTACTTACCTGCTTATATTCACCTGCTATATCTGTTGGATCTGTTTGTTTGTTTGTTGGGATGGGATGTTCTATGAGAGATAAGCCCATTACCCAGGCTTAAGTGTACACACAGGTTTTAGAGTGGATGATCATGAGGCTTGCGTGGCATGTTGCTACGTTAAGTCCTTCGTGAAGAACCACACCCAGGCGAGGTTTCTTTTGGATATATTATGTCCTACGGATGTTCCGTAACGACATGGTGTTCCTTTAGAAATCGTCGACTCTGGTGACCATTTCCCGAGAACTCAGTCGAGGCCTCTCCTCCGAGACGTGATTATGTTAGCTCTGGTGGGCGCATTCTCGCTGATCAATCCGAGGACCCCGAGACTGGGAACTTGCTTTAGGATGTCCTGTTGAGGGGAGTCAGTGGAGGTCTTTTATCCCGTAATAATGCCAAACCTTCAGTGGTAAACGTATTATTCGCGACTGAAGGGCAGAAGCAGAGTTTTGGTCTTGTATTGTATTCCTCAGTGAATTTCTCTCCAGGAAGTGCAACCTGACAGATGTTCAAGCGGATCCATTAATTCTGATTGACATGCCTTTGCATTGCATAACATCATCTGCATATTTGCATCCAACATCTCATGCTTATTCATTTGCAGGGTATTCCCTTTCAAAACGGGGGTGCCTTAAAACTGAACAAGCAGTGCATCGCATACCATGCATATTAACCCTTGTCTGTTTTGCAGGTGTCACCGTAGTGTCTAATGTTTGTTCCCTGTATCAGGCAGTTATTGGTCCCAAGCAAGTTCACAGATACCCGACAAAGGAAAACCGTCCACGACTAGCGATGGACCAAGTACAGAAAGAGCTGGCTGATATGCGTGAAAGGATGGATCCGTTCATGACATTGATGACTGGTATGGCAGCAAGTCAAGAAAAGCTGAGGGAATTGGTTGGGCAACCGAGGCCTGAGGTGGAGATACTAAATGCTGAGGGAAACCCTGGTAACCCTGGGAACGCTGATAACCCTGTGAACACTGGTAACGCGGGTAACACAAATGCTGATGGAAACCCGGGTAATGTTGGCAACACAGGGAATGTTGGAAATGGTATTGGCGGAAGGTACAATGTGAATCAAGGAATTCGGATTAACGGGCACCCCGTTACTGAAGATTATCAGTATGATCAATTTTCTTTGCACGACGAGGCCCTCGAGACCACTCGCCGTATGGATGAGCTTGCTGAGAAGCTCAAATCTTTGGAGTCTCAAAATTCCTTAGGCTTTGATGTCACAAATCTTGGTCTGGTTCAGGGAGTAAGGATTCCTCACAAGTTCAAACCCCCTATTTTGAGAAATACAACGGGGCTTCTTGCCCACGCACTCATCTCCAATCTTATCTGGGAAGGTTGGGAGCTCACACGGAAGATGAAAAGTTGTGGATGTACTATTTTGAAGACAGCCTAACTGGAGCTTCTCGTGAATGGTATTCTCATTTGTCTCGTACTACCATCAAGATCTGGAAAGACTTGGCAGAGGCTTTTATCAAGCAATATCAATACAACTTGGACATGGCTCCAAATCGGACCTTGTTGCAAGGTATGTCCCAGACTGCCAAGGAGACCTTTAGAGAATATGCTCAGCATTGGAGACAGATTGCTGCGTCCGTCCAACCCCCTATGTCTGAAAGGGAGATGGCGGACATGTTCATGAACACTCTTCAAGGCAATTATATTGAGAGATTGGCTGCTTGCCCGTCAATCAGCTTTGCAGAGATAGTAATTGCTGGAGAAAGAATCGAGAGTCTGTTGAAGATGGGCCGAATTCAAGACAATAGTGCTTCCAACTCATCAGGTCCCAAGAGACCGTTTGCTGGTAACGGTCAGCAAAGAAAAGAAGGCGAGACAAGCGTTGTGCATGCCGGTAGAGGCAGGGGTAGAGGACGCCCTAATTATTATCAAGATCAAGTGGCCGCAGTCACTATTCCAACACCTGTGCCTCAACCACAATATCATCCGCAACAACAACCCAGGTACAACAATCAACAACAAGGAGGTAATCCGGGTCAGCAGAGACACTATCAACAACGTCCAAGGCAGACGGACCGGGTCATCGAGCCAATCCCAATGCCTTATTCAGTATTACTTCCCAAGCTGATTGACATGAATCTGGTTACGTTGAGAACTCTGGCCCCACCAATCGATCCCAATAATTTGCCTAGAGGTTATGATGTCAACGCCAGATGTGCTTTTCACTCCAACGCACCTGGCCATACTACAGATAATTGCAAGGCTCTCCAGTTAAAGGTACAAGATTTGAGAGATGCCCAGGCTATCAATTTTGCTCTGGTGCCTAATGTTATCCAGAACCCGATGCCGGCTCACGGCGGGCAGAGGATTAATGCTGTTGATAGTGGGGAAACTTTGAATTTTGTTTCTGATGTGACTAAGGTGAAGACTTCGCTATCGGTGGTTAAAGACCGACTTCTTAAAGGACAGATTTTCCCGGGCTGTGGGGAAGAATGCAGAAATTGTCAAGCTGCCGAAAACGGATGTGACAGTTTGAGAAGGGGTATTCAGCAGCTGATAGATGAAGGTTGTCTTCAGTTCGATCAGGCCCGTCCGGTGAAGAATGATGTATCGACGGTGACGTTTTATTTCACTCCTGAAGAAATATATGTTCCCGAGAGACTCGCTCCGACAACAATATATTTCCCAGAAAGTACAGAACCAGCAGCGGTGAACATCGAAAGTTCAGCACCAGTCGCAATTTACTCTGACAGCCCTCAACCGACTTTGGTTGGTCCAATCACCATCACGGTACCAGGACCTGTTCCGTATGAGAAAGACAGTGCTATCCCGTGGCACTATGGGGCTGATATCTACTGCCAGGGGCAGAAAGTTAACGAAGAAGACATTGACATTGGTAGCTCCGCTGTAGACAATGTTGGAGGGGTTGGTGGCTTCACTCGCAGTGGACGCCTATTTGCACCATCAACATTACGCGCGAATACTGAAGCCGAGGCAGCTGCCAAGGCTAAAGGGAAACAGGTATCCACCGAAGAGGTTACTACTGAGGAAGATCCTCCTAAGACCGCATTCGAGAAGGAAGTGGATGAGTTTATGAGGATTATCAAGAAAAGTGACTACAAGGTAGTCGACCAGCTAAATCAGACACCCTCAAAGATCTCCATTCTCTCACTATTGCTGTGCTCTGAGGCGCACAGAGCAGCCTTGTTGAAAGTATTGAATATGGCCTATGTTCCACCAGAGATAACTGTTAACCAGCTGGAGTCGGTAGTTTCCAATGTAAACGCTAGCCGGGGGCTAGGTTTCACCGATAATGACCTGACACCTGAGGGGAGGAATCACAACAAAGCCTTGCATATCACAATGGAGTGCAAAGGGGTGGTGCTTTCCCATGTTTTGGTTGATACAGGCTCTTCTATGAATGTTCTTCCAAAGAAAGCCTTAATGAAGTTGGATTGCGATGGCATCATCCTGAGGCCAAGTAACTTAGTTGTGAGGGCTTTTGATGGCTCTAAGAGAGTTGTCTTTGGCGAAGTTGAGTTGCCAGTTAAGATTGGACCGCAGGTGTTCAAAAGCACCTTTTATGTGATGGATATCCAGCCTGCCTACAGCTGTCTGCTAGGTCGGCCTTGGATTCATGCTGCCGGTGCTGTTACTTCTACCCTCCACCAGAAGCTCAAATATGAACTAGAAGGTCAGATCGTCACTGTATGTGGTGAAGAGGATATTTTTGTTAGCCACCTGTCTACATTTAAGTATGTAGAGATGGATGGCGAGATGCATGAGATGCTGTGTCAGGGCTTCGAAACTACAAACATCAATGAGGTCGCGCCCGAAGCTGTCTTTTCACCTGAGTTTGAGAAGGTCGGGACTTCTATCTCTTCATACAAGCAAGCTGTCGAAGTGGTTAAAGCTGGTAATGCCCAAGGCTGGGGCAAATTTGTGGAGCCAGTCATCAAAGAAGACAAGTTTGGATTGGGGTATGCTCCGGGATCTCAGAAGAATGAAACCGGTACTCTCTCCAGCGGGGGTTTGGTTTCCCCCACATCGTCAATGCTGCAGATGAAGACAAGGCTGACAGCGACTGTGACTTAGATAGCTGGATTCGCCCGTGTGTCCCGAGAGAAAAGCTCGACAATTGGTCGTCTGAAAAAACCGTCCGGGTTACTCTACTGAAAGAGTGATTTTTATTGTTTTCCTTTATTACATGCATAATAAAGTCTTACACTTTGCCCAAGGTGTAACGGCTCATTTGTAGGGCCATCCATTTAGTTACATTTCGCAATTATTTTTATCATCAATAAAGGACAGCTTTTGCAAACAATTTTGTGTTCTCTTTCTTTCAGTTTTTTTACTTTTTACAAAAAAAATGGCAATGTTTCTTTTTTCGTTTTCCTTTCTTTCAAAAAAAAATCTCTCATTCTAAGGTAAAGCATGATCCTCCATCATGCAGAGCCGACCACTCGGATCTCACTGCTAACGACACTGCTATGGCCAAGTATGACTTTGACAATCCTATCTATTAAGCCGAAGAAGGGGTTGAGGAAGATTGTGAATTGCCTGAAGGGTTAGCCAGATTGTTGAAACAGGAGGACCGAGCTATTACACCTTATCAGGAGGTGATTGAGACCGTCAACCTTGGTACCGCAGACGACAAGAAAGAGATCAAGATCGGGGCCAGTCTACAGGCCGAGAGGAAAGACCGTTGATCATGTACTTGACTGTGTTAGAAAGGTCAATGGGTTGTGTGCTCGGTCAGCATGACGAGTCAGGTCGAAAAGAGCATGCAATATACTACCTTAGCAAAAGTTTACCGACTGTGAACAAAGATACTCATTGCTCGAGAAAACTTGCCGCGCTTTGGCATGGGCTGCTCGCCGACTAAGACAGTATATGTTGACTCACACGACTCTATTGATATCAAAAATGGATCCAGTCAAGTATATTTTTGAAAAGCCATCACTTACCAGAAAGGTTACTAGGTGACAAATGATACTGACAAAGTATGACATCCAATACACTTCACAAAAAGCCATCAAGGGAAGTGTCTTGTCAGACTATCTTGCAGAGCAACCGATTGGTGATTACCAACCTATGAGGTTTGACTTTCCTGATGAGGACATCATGTTTCTCAAATCGAAAGATTGAGAGGAACCACTCCCGGAGGAGGGGCCTGACCCTGAATCCAAATGGGTTATGATGTTTGATGGGGCAGTCCACGTCAATGGTCGCGGAGTTGGTATAGTGTTGATCACACCGAAAGGGTTCATATGCCATTTGGTGCCAGAATAACTTTTCCCTGCACCAACAATGAAGCCGAATACGAAGCTTGTATCCTAAGACTTGAGGAAGCCGTCAATATACAGATTAAAACCCTGGATGTATACGGGGATTCAGCTTTGGTCATCAATCAAACCAATGGGAAATGGTATACACCTCAGCCTCATCTGGTTCCTTACAGAGACTACACGAGAAGATTGTTAACTTTCTTTTGAAGAAAACCAATTTGTTGATGCTTTGTTTACCTTGTCTTCGATGATTAAGGTGCTATGCTGGAACTACGTACCCAGAATTGACATATCTCGGTCAGAGACGAATGAAGAAAGCATTTGGTCAGAAAGTGCGCCCTCGGGGGTATCAAGTCGGTGAATTGGTACTCAAAATATTTCTTCCTCCTAACACAGATCACAGGGGCAAATGGACACCGAACTATGAGGGTCCGTACGTGGTTAAAAGGATTTTCTATGGCGGAGTTTTGATGCTAACAACCATGGATGGCGAAGGATTCCCGTCCCCTATTAACTCAGACGCAGTAAAAAAAATACTTCGCGTAAAATAGACCCGTTGGACAGTAAAAAGAATAGTCCAGGCAAAAAAGGGCATCCCGACGAACAAAAAAAAAGAGAATAAAGAGGTTCGGGAAAAAATTAGGGATATAAAAAAAGAGTACACCCGGTGAGTCGAAAACCCAAAAGGGCGGCTCAGGCAAAAATGGGTATCCCGATGGATTGAAAACCCGAAAAGGGGGCGATCCAGGCAAAAGTTAGGGAATAAGCGAATGACTGTGGTCTGAGTTCATCAGTGTTATATCACCGTTTCATTCAATCCGGCAATCTTCGAAGGTTAAAGATCGACTAATCATCCACTTCAGAAAGCAAGATGAGCAGAGCGTCTTGAGGACATACGAGCCATAGCAGAGTCGAAACTCGGTGGGACCCCGTATCCCCATTGCCATTAGGATAGTTCTCTTTTTATAGCGATCACCTCTTTTCAGGGATCAGCTTCCTGATACCCTCGCCTATTCCTGGCACAAATTTTCTCCCCATTAAGAGTCGAATAATTCAGTTAAAGAGCCTCTTTATTTTTCATTTATCAGTTTGTTTGCAAAAATGTCCGAATTTTTGATAAAACATATTGCATATGAACATAATGGTGGCTTTTACAGATGATTTGCACAGGAAAACATTTAAAATTGCTTTGAATGTGCTTAATCCCGAACGGTGAATTCAAACCGAGTAATTCCCCCGAGGCATACGTGTATTTTTGGTTGCAGGTCACAGGAACCGGATGCCAAGTCATGAATCCTCATCCCCAAGCGGTTGACAAAGTCTCTCCTCAGCAGAGCATGTTCCCCAACAGAGTTGACAGTATCCAGACTGTCTATCCCCAGTAGAGTTGACAGTATCCAGACTATATATCCCCAACGGAGTTGACAGTGTCAGACTGTATCTTCCTAGCAACAGCGGAGTGGTTGCATACCCAACGGACAAGAGGGTGGTGTTCCCAGTGTTCATCTCATCCCCAGCAGATTATTTCTAACAGATTTGTTAATCCCTAGCTTGAGGGCGATTAGCAAGTTCATATCCCCAGCAAAGGCCGTTTCCTACGACATTTCCCCAAGAAGTGTTTTCCCCACAGACTCTCCTCACAGAGCCTCGCCGAGAAAAGTTTCCATAGTTGATACTCCCCCCGCAAGGTCAACTTTTCAAGCAGTCAATTTATTTTTGGTGGCTCATTGGTCCCGGCAGACGGATCATTACCCACAGAGCATTCAAGGATTGATACAGCGATCTGTTCCCTACCGGAGTTTGCTTCCCCAAGCAGATTTCTTTTTACTCCATGCATAACATTTGCATTTGCATGCATATCATATCAAGCATACACATAAGCTGATAAACAGGTTCTTCCAAGCAGACTGAAGAATTACTTTACAACCAAGGTCATGAGATCCAGCCAGAGGATCAAGCGTGAGTGATCCAGCCTGAGGGTCGTTTTGAAGATTCAGCCTGAGAATCGTTTTCCAGTAATCCAGCCTGAGGGTCATTTTGAAGATTCAGCCTGAGAATCGTTTTCCAGTGATCCGGCCTGAGGTTCATTTTGAAGATTCAGCCTGAGAATCGTGTTCCAGTGATCCAGCCTGAGGGTCATTTCGAAGATTCAGCCTGAGAATCGTGTTCCAGTGATCCAGCCTGAGGGTCATTTCGAAGATTCAGCCTGAGAATCGTGTTCCAGTAAGCTAGCCTAAGGCTTAATTTGAAGATTCCCCAGTGAAGTCTCCTACAAGCTTTATTTCCCCAGCAAGCCCAAGTCTAATTGAGGAGTCGTTACAACATGTTCTAGCCCGAAGAATATGTACGAAGCCCAAAAGTGGAATATTCTCGAAGCTGCATATCTAATATAAAGGTTGGGTGTAGATTTCAAAAGAGGGTCAACCAGCGCATGCCTCAGATGCGGGATCCTAATGATGGGAATTTATCATCAAAACAATCCAGATCTAGCCAGAAGATCGAAGTAGATTCAGCCAGAGAATCGAAACAATTCAGATCTAGCCAGAAGATCAAAGTAGATTCAGCCAGAGAATCAAAGAAAATAGATTCAGCCAGAGAATCGAAACAAAGAAGATCTAGCCAGAAGATCGAAGAAGATCTAGCCAGAAGATCGAAGTTAGGTCTAGCCCGAAGACCGGAAATAGATTCAGCCAGAGAATCGAAATAATTCAGATCTAGCCAGAAGATCGAAGTAGATTCAGCCAGAGAATCAAAGGAAATAGATTCAGCCAGAGAATCGAAACGAAGGAGATCTAGCTAGAAGATCGAAGAAGATCTAGCTAGAAGATCAAAATCGTATCCAGCCCGAGGATCAAAATTAATATCCAGCCAGACGATCGAAACTCCAGATTAAGCCAGAGGATCGGAAGAAAAATAAACAGCACGGTGTATTTCCGCGTTTTTGTGGTGTTCTCGGAGCGCAAATTTTCGGTCTATCTTTGGCATTCAATCACAGCTCACCCCGTTTGTCTGATAAGCTGTCCGCTTTCATCCTACTCGGTTTAGCTGATGATTGAATAGGGGCAGCTGTAACACCCTAAAATTTGCCCTCCTCATTCATGCATTCATTTCATATTGCATTTCATCATGTCAATCAGAATTAGATCCGAAAAGAAAAAAAAACGAAAAAAAATAAAATAAATAAATAAATAATTTTTTTACAAAAAAAACAAATAAATAAAAATAATAATAATAAAATAAATAAAATATAATAAAAAAATTTGGACTTGGGTCTCTCTCATTTGAGCCCACAAAACCATGAAATTCAATCTATAAATACCAAGGCTTCACTTGAGAAAAAGGAAGAGAAGCAAAATACTCTGAGGTTTCCTTGAAACAAAACCCTTGACAAAACCTGGAGAGAAACCTGACAGAGAACTCAGAGTAACTCCCAGGCAGCTCTGAAAAATTCAATCTGACTCACTCACTTTCATTGCCTTGCAAACCCAGCTGTGCCATTTGATTTCAACCGGTCTCTCCCATCAGGTTTGCCTCATTCCCATGATTTTATGCTCTTAATTTGGATCATCTGAATGTATGAGGTATGATGGATGAATTTCATTATGTTTTTGCCCACGGGTTTAATTATGCATGAATGGGTGAAACCTATGCCTTGAATGTTTAATCACATGATTTCTGAAATGTATGCCACAGGGTTTGAGGTTTCTGAAACCATACTGTTATTCATGAAAAAAATGCTTATCGTGTTTCACTAACCCTTTTGTTGAGTTTTTGTGAGGGCTCATAGACTCTTGCAGAGATGGTTTGCGTGGTTTTCCCACTTTATTTGTGGGATACCCTCTGGAGGTTCATTCCGATTACCTGTACTGACTCACTTTTCTTTGATGGCATTAGCTTGGGAGGTCCCTGGGTTTCTTACTCCTTTAATTGCTGTTACTTCGGATCTTCATCCGTGTGGTACTTTTACCTCTTTTCCGCATTTTATCGCTTTCTTAGCTGGAAGACCTCGATAGGAGGCATTTGTTTTCTTTTGTTTATTTACTTCTGAGCCCCTTGTTGGCACATTTACTTTATACATGTTTGTTTTGTATGTGTTCGTATCCCTGCAGGTAGCGCGGTTCCTTCATCAAGGACTGCCTTTTTGCCCTTGAGCATCCCAAACCCTAAAACCCAAAGCAACACGTTAACTCCTTCTACTACAGGCGAGTAAGTCTCCAAAGGTCGAGCATCCGGTAGATTGCGTAGTGACGTCATTCGTCCAAAACCCAATCCATAACCCCATAGTTAGCCGAACTACGTTTTTCTCTGATTCTCAGGCCAGATGAGATACGTAGGCTAAGACGCGATGTCTTAGCGAGCACACATCCCCCCAACCCATAGGTCAGCCGAGCTACGAAGACTTTGATTCTCATATTCAGATGAGATACGTATGCAGTGGATGCGACATCCGCGCGAGTCATTTTCATTTAAACCTTTTTTTTTTGGCAAACAGCACAAGATAAACCCACACCCTTTAGACGAAAACTACAAAAGTGGATCCCGTAGAGTACTACGGATGCGTAGGGGTGCTAATACCTTCCCTTCGCATAACCGACTCCCGAACCCAAGATTTGGTTGCGAGACCCCGTCTTGTCCTTTCCTTTTTCAGGTTTACTTCGAGCATTTCCTTTCCCTCCTTTGGGATGAATAACGCACGGTGGCGACTCTTCTGTCATTTTCTTTCGCCGGTTGTTTTTTCGCGCACTGTATTTTTCAGGTTGCGACAAATTCATCTGATCTAAACCGGGTCTCCCAAGACCCTATCTCCTACAATTTTCACCATATGAATATAATTCCAAGAGAAAACTTACTCTAAATGACATTATAAAGAACTTTCATGTTGAGCCCTAGATCTAGTTTTTCTTGGAAAATCATTTTCTATGTTGAAACATTATAGGTTATTTTGTATAAACCCTAATTTGAAAGTCAACTTTCCAAGGCCATAACTTGGTCAATTTTTATTATATGAAAGATTTCCAAGTTTCACAATCAAATTCAATGTGTCTACTTCAACTTTTATGTCTGTAATGGGAGCTAATTCAACTTCTTTGAACATGTGATATGAGGCTACATTATAGGTCACTTTTGACCTATACCATTGATCAAGTGATTTTGCCAAACTTCAAAAATGCACAACTCTATCATTTAAAACCCAAATGACATGAAATTGGTTACCATTTTGAAGGTCTTTGAGATAGATACAACTTTGATGAAGACACTTTTCTCATTTGAAGCTCCTATAAAAAATTAAGCAAGGTGGAATATTGAGACATATGGCTTGACACTTAGAAATTTTGATATGTCAAATTTTTCCAAACTTCTACCTCAAATATCTCCAAGTTCCAAAGTCCAAATAAAAATGTGTCCAACATCAAACTTGTTCCTCTTGATCTCCCCTTTCTAAAGAGCTAAAATTCAGATCAAGATCTAGCAAGCTCAGTCTCCAAGTTCCAAGTCCATTGATTCTAAGCCTTTCCATTCCTCTTCTGCAAGCAATTGGAGTGAAGCCAGGCACGATTCAGATCAAGATCTAGCAAGCTCAGACCTCCATTGAAGGTAATTTGCAGAAAATTTGATCTCTTCGATTCTCCTTGTTTCTTGCTCAATTCCATTGATTCTTGTGTTGTCTGAAGTCCTACCAATGTAGGCAAGGTGTTTGAGTTGCTTTGAGGTCAAATCGAAGCAACTCAGATCATGAACCTCATTTTTCAATTCCACATATCTCTCAATATAGTTGGAATTGGAAGAAATGGAGGTGATATTCGTGCTCAATGATGTTTTCTCTTTAAAATCATGTCCCTGTTTGAAATTTTGGTGATGGTTCATGTTGACCAGTCCGGCGAAGCTCGCTGGAGAAGACAACCGGAGCTCTGGCTCCGGTGATGAGGTGTCTTTGGTCTAAACCGTGTGATCCTACCTCCACATTTTAATCTCAGCCATTCCTTTTGATTACCATGTTTGCAGCGTGCTTGACTAAGGTGTTGGTGGAACGCGCATTGTGGATCATCAGATCTGCCACCTCAATTAATGAAGGAGATCTGATGGTCCACGTATTTTTGGATTTTTGGATTTTTCTTTTAATTCCATTTTCTTCAATAATTCATAATAAATTTAATATTGATCAAAAAAATATGAGAGTTTCACCAACAATTTTCAAATATTTTTGTCTTTCATATTCTGAATTAAAATTATTTTTTGGATCATTATTAATATTTTTCATGAATTAATTGATTTTTCATTTGTATTTTATTGTTTAAAAATATTTTTAAGTGTCCAAAAATTATGATTTTTTTTATCCAAGGTCCTTTGACCTTGTTTGACCTATGATAAATCACATGGCTATTTATTTGGTGTTTTGATGTGATTTTAGGATTTGGACAAAACATATTTGAATTTAATGCATTATTTTAATATTTTTAATTGAATAAATGCCATTTTAATTATGTTGACCATTTGGATTGACTTATTTGAGTTTCTCATTTGTTATTGGGCATTGGTCAAGGTTGATTTGACTTTGTCAAGTTAATATTATTGGATTTAGGGGATTGATGGAATGTACATTCCATCTCCCAAAATGAATGGATAATATTAATTTGGTAAAGGTCCTCCTTTGACCAATTTGTGATCTCATTCATCCCTTCCCCTCTTCATTTAATTCCCCTTATTCATCCATTCATTTTTAATTGGACAATGACATCTCAAAGTCCTAATGCTAGTTGATTGAAAGATTAACATGAGTATGGATGAGATTAGGCCACACCTTTGCATATTTTGTGTGTGTGGTATGCTTAATGAGCATAGTTCATGATACTATGTCTCCAACATGCATTAACACCAAAAGTCTATTGCCCGGCCTCAAATAGTTGTGACTTCTACATAAGTCCAATTACTTGCTTAACATAGCGCTAAATTTGTGACACAAAAGGCATAAGCATTCTAGTTAGTGAGATTCTAAGTCTCCCCTCTTCCATGGTATTATGTGGAAACTTGGCCTTCTTTCCTTCCATTGGAAGATGTTTTGGTTCAAGGAGCCATGCTTGTGGCAAGTGGGTTGAGTGTTCTCCAAAGAATGTCTTGAAATCCAAAAGCAAAACAAAACTAACTGTTAACTTACTAACCATTAACTTTTACTTTCAAGCTTTTACTTTTAATGCAATTTACTTTTATTGTTCTATTATCATTTGTCATTGTACATATCATTCTAATTGTTTATGTTTATGCAATTTTCACTTTGTCCACTTGGACCATATTGTGTGATATACTTTGTTGCTTTGTTTGTTTGATTGGTCTTTGACCATTAATGCACATAATAATAACAAAAACCCTAAAAGACTTTGAGTGGACTGTTGGTTTGATTTTTCCCCAATTAGACTTAGAACTTAGGCAACATTCCTTTGCTAATGGACTTGGCCAATGCTAACTTGTTGAAGAACCAAGAGCTTGCAAGTTTGAATTCATCTGATACATCATTCAAGATCTCTCCAGTTCATCTGCAACATTGATCATTGTCAAGCTGTTATGTTGAACCTATGACTTGTGGAATTCATCAGCTGCATAGGCTATATTGAAGAAGATCATTGAAGTGGATAAGCTTGGATGAGGCCATCTTTATTTGATGCCTTTGCTCTTCAAGATTGATATAATTGTGCATTTATGTGTTGCTTGATCTAAAGAGTCCAAGGGAATTTTGGGTTTCTATTGACATACTTGTGTATTGAATTTCTCCCATTTGGTCAGATCTTTTCAACTTTAAACTTTTAAATTTTTATGTATAAGGTAGTCTCTTCATCTTCTCCCCATTTCTTTAATTTCAAAATCTCTCCCTCCATTTTCAAAACCTTCTTTGTGCGAACCATTTTGTTCTAAACTTTGACCACTTTTACAAAAGATAGAAACTTTGGCCTTATGCCATAGCATTTTCAAACTCATTTTCTTAAATCAAATTTGTAAATAAACTTAACTATACTTGACTTAAACTTTCAAAAAAATCCAAAAAGAACTAACTCATTCAAACCATTTTAGGCCTTTGTGCCTTTCAAGCTTAATTTTTGTTAAAACCAACATACTCACTTTAAAATTTATAGCACGAGTTACGAGGTTTTGATCCCTCATTTTTATGTTGGTACGTAGGCACAAGACCGAAGGTCTTGTTAAAGAAAAAAATATAATTAATGAATTATTTTCTCATCCCCCCATTCTATTTGTTTGTAAACATCACTTTGTACAAAATACATATGCACACAAAAAGGGCTCCCTAGGAGTACCTAGGACACTTTGGGTGCTAACACCTTCCCTCTGTGTAACCAACCCCCTTACCTGTGATCTCTGATTTTTATTAGTTTTTATTTGAAAACTTCTTACTAATTGGGTTCTGTTCATACTTTTTCCCTTTTCCCTTGGAAACAATAAAAGCGCGGTGACGACTCTTGTTAATTGATCTCTAGCTTGTCAATAGCTTGATGATCATGAATTTCCCGCTACAGACTGTTGTTGATATTCCTGTTATTTTACATCAATCTAAGTAATTGCTTTTATAAGTTTTTAAAATCCTTCTCCTATGCCTAAGGGAGAAGTGAACATTGTTGGGCATTTTCAAATTGATCATTAATAAAATTAATTCTATTCATCCACATCTATGATGTCTTGTTTTTACTTTTTGCTTTATTCTGAAAATGGTAATCACAAAAAACACAAATAAACAATATAATTGTCCATCTACATAATATTTGGTCACAAATTCACTTCTCTAAAATCAAAATATCAAATCATTATGGATGTTGGTTTCTAACCCTATTGAATACAATGATCCTTCTCCTTCTCCAAATTTTGAATTCCCTGTGTTTGAAGCCGAGGAGGAAAGTGATGTAGAAGTAAGTGATGAATTATCTCGTCTTCTTGAGCAATATGAAAAGACCATTCAGCCGTTTGAAGAGGAGATTGAGTTAGTCAACTTGGGTTCCGAGGATGATGTGAAGGAAGTCAAGATTGGGTCTCGACTGTGTCTAGATGTCAAGAAGGGGTTGATTGATCTTCTTCGAGAGTATTCATATGTGTTTGCTTAGTCCTATCAAGACATGCCTGGATTGGATTCTGAGATTGTGGAGCATAGATTGCCGTTGAAGCCAGAATGCCCGCCAGTCAAGCAGAAGTTGAGAAGAACGCATCCTGATATGGCTGTGAAGATCAAAGAGGAAGTGCAGAAGCAGATTGATGCCGGTTTCCTTATGACCGCTGAGTACCCGAAAGGGCGGCTTAGGAAAAAATGAGCGTCTCGGTGGATTGAAAACTCGAAAGGGCGATCCAGGCAAAAATTAGAGACATAAAAACCGAAAAAAAATCCCGATAAGTTGAGTACCCCACCTTGGGGCAACTTATGCAAAAATTAGGGATTATGGCAAGTAACTGCAGTCTACTGATCGTCCAGTATCGGAAAGACCTTAGTTGAGCACAAGGGTTGACATCGATTCATCATCCTAGTAGCGGTCAAGAGCACAGTGGATATCAAGAGTTGATAGAAGGATTAAGGATCATTTGTATTCAATGTAACCCTTTTCCATGTAAATTACCATTTTCAACTTTGTAAAAATCTATGGAGTCTTGTCATTTACAGACTACCATCCCATTAAATAAAGTTGAGCTTTTGTCCAATTGTTTCTACTCTTATTTACTTCAGTCAATAGTTTAAATTTTATTATGATCATTTTGGAAATTTAAATTTTTTAATCAAAATCTTTTTTCTTAAAACATATAAAAACAAGAAATTTTCAAAGCAATCAAAAAGAAGTATCAACAACACTTCAAAGAGCTGCAAGTCCTTAAGTGCAAAACATCAGAGGTTCCCTAAGCAGTTAACCCTTCGGGTATTCCTAGTTGTTTGTGTTGATCCGATTCCCCTGCGAAGTGTTTGTTTTGGGAGAGATCACCAAGTACCTTGTGATTATATCATACTTGTATTTTATCATTTCACTAACCAAAATACCAAAAATATGTCTTTTGCATTTACCTAACTTTTTTTATAGGAAGGGCATGATTCCATTGATTCATCAAGATCACATCTAGGGTTTGAGACCCTCATGAACAAAGAGCACAACCAAGAATTGATTCAAGAATGGTTATGAACATCATATATGAGTCCCAATGATCTCTACATGTTATATTGATCAAGTTTTCTTCAAGAGTTTGAGGGTGATTTGCCCTGGAAACCCTAGTTTGAGTGGGTATCTTGAGTAACTTCTCCAACAAGCTATCTCACCAATTGATCAAATTTTTCAAGGGACACTTCAAAATCCATCATCTTATGCATATATGATGTACCATGAGCCAAGAAAGTCAAGAGAATTGGAAGTTAGCAAGTTGGTTGATGGTAGTTGGCCAGATGAATTCATCTGATCAAAATTGGGTCTCCCTAGACCCTATCTCCTACAATTTTCACCATATGAAAATGATTCCAAGAGAAAACTTACTCTAAATTATATTCCAAAAAACTTTCATGTTGAAACCTAGAGCTATTGTTTCTTGGAAAATCATTTTCTATGTTGAAACATTATAGGTCATTTTGTCTAAACCCTAATTTGAAAGTCAACTTCTCAAGGCCATAACTTGATCAATTTTTATGAGATGAAAGATTTACAAGTTGAAAAATCAAATTCAATGTGTCTTCTTCAACTTTGATGTTTGGAATGGGCGCTAATTCAACTTTTTTGAGCATGTGATATGAGGCTACATTATAGGTCACTTTTGACCTATACCATTTACCTAGTGATTTTTCCAAACTTCAAAAATGCATAACTCTATCATTTCAAATCCAAATGACATGAAATTGGTGACCGTTTTTAAGGTCTTTAAGAGAGCTACAACTTTGATAAAGACACTTTTCTCATTTGAAGCCCATATAAAAAGGTAGGCAAGGTGGAATATTGAGACATATGGCTTGACACTTAGAAAAATTTTGATATGTCAAAAATTTCCAAACTTCCACCTCAAATTTCTCCAAGTTCCAAGCTCCAAATGAAAAAGTGTTAAATATGAAAGTTGTTCCTCTTGATCTCACCTTTCCAAAGAAATCAAATTCATTCATTTTGGACAAGAAATGCATAGGCTGCGCATGGCTTAAACAGGGTGACATCACTTGGCAAGGATCAAGCTTCAAACATCAATGTGCATTTGCCTTGCAATCCAAGCTTACTTTAGAGCATCTGATCTTCACTTGGGGACCTCTAGCAATCATTTCATGGGCCTATGCACCCTTACATCACCATTTGCCAAAATTGGAAAGTGAATTAGAGTGTGCAATTATCAATTATTCCAGCTATAAATAGAGCTTCAATTGCTCAAAAATAGATAGACCTTCGCGCCAACTTTGATCCCCCATTCCAAACCCTCACTTTGCAAAGGATAAGCCTGAAAAATTCTCTTGAATTTGAGCTTGAATCTCCACTATTTTGGAATTCAATTCTCCAGGAATCCATAGCTTCTTAACCATTCAATCTATCTCTTGCAAGCAAGTGGAGTGAGATCAAGCACAAGCAAGATCAAGATCAACTGAATTTAGACCTTCATTGAAGGTATTTTCAAGAAATTTTAAACTCTTCGATTCTCTCAAATTCTTGTTCAATTCTATTGATTCTTTGGTTGTCTGAAGTCCTACCAATGTAGGCAAGAAGTTTGAGTTGCTTTGAGGTCAAATCGAAGCAACTCAGTTCATGTACCTCAAATTTCAATTCCATGTATCTCTCAATATACTTGGAATTGGAGTGAATGGAGGTCAGATTCGAGCTCAGTGCCATTTTTTCTTTAAGATCATGTCTTTGTTTTTCATTTTGGTGATGGTTCATGGTGGACCAGTCCGGTGAGGTCCACCGGAGAAGATGATGGGAGCTTTGGCTCCGACGATGACTTGGCAAGGCTTTGAACCACATGATCTGTCCCTCACGTTTTAATCTTGATCGTTGGTGTTGATTACCCAAGTTGCTGCGTTGTTGACTCAAGTCCACGTGGAACGCGCGCTAGAGACCATCTGATCTGCCACCTCAATTAATGAGGGAGATCAGATGGTCCACGTAATTTAGATTTTCTGAATTTTTATTTTAATTTCATTTTCTACAATAATTTATATTAAATTCAATATTGATCCAAAAAATATGGGACTTTCACCAAAAAATTTCAAATATTTTTCTCTTTCATATTTTGAATTAAAATTATTTTTTGGATCATTATTAATATTTTTCATGAATTAATTGATTTTGCATTTGTTTTTAATTGTTTAAATATATTTTTAAATGTCCAAAAATTATGAAATTTTTTCTCTAAGGTCCTTTGACCTTGTTTGACCTATGATAAATCTCATGGCCATTTCTTTGGTGTTTTGATGAGATTTTAGGAATTGGACAAAACATATTTGATTTAAATGCACTATTTTATTATTTTTTTATTCAATAAATACCAATTATTTTTGTTGACCACTTGTATTGACTTGTTTGAGTTGCTTATTGTTGTTGGGCCTTGGTCAAGGTTGATTTGACTTTGTCAAATTAATATCATTGGATTTAGGGGATTGATGGAATGTACTTTCCATCTCCCAAAATAAATGAATGATATTAATTTGGTAAAAGTCTTCCTTTGACCAATTTGTGATTTCATTCATCCCCTTCCCACTTCATCTCATTCCTCTTCTTAATTCATTCATTCCATTTTGCCCATGACATCTTAAGGTCCTAATGCTAGTTGATTGAAAAATTGACATGAGTATGGATGAGATTAGGCCACACCTTTTGCATATTCATTTTTGTGTGTGGTATGTTTCATGAGCATAGTCCATTATACTATGTCTCTAACATGCATTAACACCAAAATTCTATTGCCCGATCTCAAATAGTTGTGACTTCTACATAATTCCAATTACAATTGCTTAACATAGCGCTAAATTTTTGACATAAAAGACATAGGCATTCTAGTTAGTGGGATTGTAAGTCTCCCCTCTTTCATGGTATTGTGTGGAAACTTGGCCTTTTTTCCTTCCTTTGGAAGATGTTTTGGTTCAAGGATTCATGCTTGTGATAAATGGGTTGAGTGTTCTCCAAAGAATGTCTTGAAAAGCAAAAGCAAAACAAAGCTAACTCCTAACCTACTAACTACTAACTTTTAATTTCAAGCTTTTACTTTAATGCAATTTACTTTTAGCACTTTATTTCATTTGTCATTGTTCATATCATTCTAATTGTTTTTGTTAATGTAATTTTCACTTTGTCCATTTAGACCATATTGTGTGATATATTTTGTTTGTGTATATTTTGCTTGTTTGTGTGGTCTTTGACCATTAATGTACATAATAATAACAAAAACCCTAAAAAACTTTTGGGTGGACTGTTGGCTTGATCTTGGACAAATGGACTTAGACTTTAGGCAACCTTCCTATGCTAATGGACTTGGCCAATGCCAATTTGTTGAAGAATCAAGTGCTTGCAATTTGAACTTCATCTGACACATCTTTGACGATCTCTCTAAGTTCATCTGCAACATGATCATTGTGAAGTTGTTATTTTGAACCTATGACATGTGGAATTCATCTGTTACATGGGATATTTTGAAGAAGATCATGGAATGGATAAGCTTGGATGAGGCCATCTTTATTTGATGCCTTACTCTTCAAGAGAATATAATTGTGCATTTGTGTGTTGCTTGATTCAAAAAGTCCAAGTGAATTTTGGGTTTCTATTGACATTCTTGTCAATTGGATTGCTACCCATTTGGTCAGATCTTTTCAACTCTAAACTTTTAAATTTTGTGCATAGGATAGTCTCTTCATCTTCTCCCCATTTCTTTAATTTCAAAATCTCTCCCTCCATTTTCAAAATCTTCTTTGTATGAACTCTTTTTGTTCTAAACTTTGACCATTTTTGCAAAAGATAGAAACTTTGGCCTTATGACATTGCCTTTTTCAAACTTCCTTTCTTAAATCAAACTTGTAAATAAACTTAACCATACTTGACTTAAACTTTCAAAAAAAAGCCAAAAAGAACTAACTCATTCAAATCATTTTAGGCCTTTGTGCCTTTCAAACTTAAAATTTTGTTAAAAGCAATGCATCCATTTTGAAATTTATATCACGAACTACGAGGTTTTGATCCCTCATTTTTATGTTGGTACGTAGGCACAAGTCCGAAGGTCTTGTCAAACACAAAAATATAATTAATGAATTCTTTTCTCATCCACCCATTCTATTTGTTTGTAAAAATCATTTTGTACCAAATACATATGCACATAAAAAGGGCTCCCTAGGAGTACGTAGGACACTTTGGGTGCTAACACCTTCCCTCTATGTAACCAACCCCCTTACCTGTAATCTCTGACATTTTATTAGTTTTGATTTGAAAACTTCTTACTTTTGGGTTTTGTTCGTACTTTTTCCCCTTTCCCTTGGAAACAATAAAAGCGTGGTGGCCACTCTTGTTATTTGATGTCTAGCTTATCCATAGCTTGATGATCATGAATTTACCGCTACAGAGGGCATCAACTGGAGAAGGAGAACGTGAATCAACATTCTCAAAGGCTTAACCCTTGTTGGGGAAGAAGGAAGATCTGCTGAGAAGCTGCACTATCAACTCTGCAGGGAATTTTAGGTCAACACCATATCAAATGGGAGACAACCTTGTAGAGGATCCAATATATTGCTCTAGAATCAGTGCTGCATGGATCCACTGAAGACTTTTTGGGTTTTGTTCGTAGTTTTTCCCTTTTCCCTTGGAAACAATAAAAGCGCGGTGGTGACTCTTGTTATTTGATCCCTAGTTTGTCAATAGCTTGATGATCATGAATTTCCCGCTACAGAAATTAAGTGGCGACTCTGGTGAGGAGTAGTCTCCAGTGGGTTTAGCCTACTTTTTTGTGTGAATATATTTGTATATATGTGATGTTTGTATATATGTATGTGTGATATAATCTGCTTGTTATGTTTGATAATCTCTGAGTGGTGAGATAAGTTCTAACCCGAACTTGAGGCAATTAAGATAGGAGGATGGTATAGTCATGTTTGACTTGTGTGGAGTAGTCCTTAACAAGTTGGGTTGAGATCCATCTGCTCAGTGAAGACTCCTTTGGATTTGGAAATGTCACACAAGTATTTGTGGTTAGGCATTACTATCTCTAATTGGGTCTGAGAAGCTGAGGACCTTAGAACATTTAACCCATCTTGGCCTATTTAGAACGTAGTGCGAAAACTGTTCAGGTGTAGACTTGATAACAGTTGTTACGCGATACTACACTCAGACGAGTTTCTCTTGAGAATATTATGGGTCGATGAGTCAGTCATCTTAACTTGTAATATCCGATAGATGGAATTAAGACTCTGGGAACTTTTTAGAACATGATCTACATGTTTTATCCTTAATTCACTCCCTTGGGATGGTTCTTACCTAGACTCCATGCTCATGACTTGCAACAAACCCTTGATTCTCGATTGATCCAATCAAGTCTTGTCAATATTAATGGAACTTGGGTGTTGATAAGGTGCAAACCATAATCCACCAAAATGGATGATTGATCTTGACAATGACTTGATTCATCCCTTGATCTTTGTTTGCCATGTGTGTGATCCTTTATTTTTGATTGTTGCATTCATGCATTCATGCACATCATAGCATTCATCACACGAAAATTTCAAGGAACTAAGGTACCATTTGCAAATATTTTCAGACCATGGATTATGGACGAAGGAACACTAAGAAGTACAGTTTTAGATGTCCAGATTTGAAAGAGTTAAGGAAGATAGCATCTTTTGTATTAGATCCCTTGGACTTCAAACAACGTCATGGGAAACTTCTGTCCATCTTGTCTGCTGATGTGGTTGAAGGACTTTTGAGTGTACTGGTGCAGGTCTATGATCCTCTCTACCGTTGTTTCACTTTCCCAGATTTTCAGCTTGTGCCTACCTTGGAGGAGTATTCTCATCTTTTGGGGATACATGTTTCTAGTAAAGTGCCTTTTAGTGGATTAGAGGAGATTCCTCGATCTAGTATTATTGCTGAAGCTCTTCACGTGAAGAACTCTGAGATAAAGGCTCATTGGGTGAAGAAAGGAAGGTTATTTAGGTTGCCATATGTTTTCCTCATCAAGGAAGCTACTGCTTTTGCTTAAGCTGGTAGTGTGGATCCTTTTGAAGCTATCTTTGTGTTGCTCATATATGGATTAGCTTTGTTCCCTAATATTGATGGTTTTGTTGATGTTAACGCCATTAGACTTTTCTTGATTGGGAATCCTGTGCCTACTTTGTTGGGTGATATGTATTTCTCTTTGTATCTAAGGAATTTTAAGGGTGGTGGAACGATTGTCTATTGCATTCCTCTTATGTACAAGTGGTTTATTTTGCACTTGCCTCAGACACCTGCTTTTGTGGAGAACAAACAATGTCTAAGGTGGTCTCAGAGTCGTATGTCTCTCACTAATGATGATATAGTTTGGTATGATCCATCCTTAAGCAGTTTCAAGATTATTGATAGTTGTGGTTGTAAGACCCTAATTTTGACCCTAAGATCCCTCATGGCATCATATCATTGCTCAAAGCATTGCCTCAAGGATCATAGTATGTTTGGCTCCTTAACCCTAGGGTTGGGACTTGTTTGATTATTTTGAGACCACCAAGCATGCTTGTATTGTATATTATTGCTTTTATTATTTTGATTACTAACCAAAAGCACAAAAATATGTCACTAACTCTTTTTGTTTTGAAGCTCAAGTGATCATGTGCTCCCATGCTCCTAGGAGGCTCCTAAGCTCAATGAAATGGCCAGATGAGGATGAGAAAAAGCATGACAATGGTCCATAAAGCTTCTAATCATCATATATGTCTCCCAAGCTTCTCAACTTTCCAATTTGATCAGGATAACCCAAAGGGCTTGAGGATTGATTCCCAAGGAAACCCTAATTCAACAGTGCTTTGACTATGCCTTGCTCATGAAGCAACCTCAACCTATGATCAAATTTAACCAAGGTAAGTTCTTTCATTAATTATTTTATGCATATATGAGCCTATGTGAGGTTCCTCAATCATTCATTCATCAAGATTGGAAGTTTGGCCTTGAAAAGTTGACCAGTCAAGTCATCTGACCAAACTGAGGATCACTGAGATACAACTTTTAATGTGTTTGTCAAATGAATATGACCCCAAGATACAGAATGTTCTTAAGAACCATATTAACAACTTTCATTTTCATAAAAAATTCATTTGAAACTTGGAAGGTCATCATTCATTTCAAAACATTATAGGTCATTTTGACTGAAACCCTAATTTTGGGTCAACTTCCCAAGGACCTAACTTCCTTAATTTTAATGATTTTGAGGTGACACAAAATGCCTTGGAAATCTTAAGATGTATATTTCAAATGTTATGTTGGACAAAATTTCATAATTCTAAAAGAAATACATGTGATAATACAAAACATTATAGGTCACTTTGGACCTAAGTCATTGAATTTGAAAATTTCCCAACTTCAAGTGCCCATAACTTTTTTATGAAAAATCCAAATGATGCAAAATTTGAGTCTAAGTTGATCATATTGAAAAGATCTACAACTTTTATGTTGGAGGTTTTTTCTTTTGAGGCTTGCATCACTGAAATAGAAGGGCTTGAAGAGGCTTGCTTTCATTGAAAATTTTCAAAGGGTGACGTAGACATGTTTTGTACCCAAACCTTCACAGCCAGTTTTCGTAAATTTCCAATTGCCAAATGAATTTTTGCCCAACGTGAATTTTGTTCCTTATTTCAATGGCTTTCCGACCATTACTCACATTACTTTTTTGGACTTTCCATGTGTGACTTTCGAAGAGCTTTCTATTTAGGTCCATTTTTGCATTTTCATGTTATAACTTCATGTGCAAGCAAATGCCAATCCAATTGCACGTCCAATTCAATTCCATTTGAGTTCAGCATGGATTATCACCCATCATTGGGACTTACATGCGCCTGTACAGGCCCATGCAAGGAGGATTCAAATCTTATGCACACGAGGGAACCATGCCTTGCAATCCATTTCAACTATAAATAAGTGTTCATTCTCATTCAATTGGCAACCAAGTGGAGATCTGAATTGCTGCTGAATTGAAATCCCAACCCTCACTAAAGGAATTTTCAGTTTACTATTTCTCTTTCAAGCTTGAAATTCAACATCATTAGTTGATTTTCCAAGCTAATTCCTTAACCTATCATCTCCATCACACTTCCAGAGCAAAAGCAGATCAAGATCTTGAAGAATTTGTGCCATTTGAAGCTTCATTTCAGAGGTAGAACCTCAAACTTTTTGGATCTAGATCTTGCTATACAATGTGAATTTCTTTGGTTTGTGTGGTTTTCTGAAGTCCTCATGCTTGAGGCAGGCCAGTGGTGGTCTTAATTGTGCAAATCGTGCCATTACAGTTGACACACCATGATTTTCAAGCTCACATTTCTCTCTAAATAGGAATGGTGAGGATGATCCATGGTTACAGTGGTGATGTACATCACCTAGGCTTCATTTTGATGTCCTCAGTTTTTATTTTCATTGCAATTTTTTTCCTGCGCGTGGTGGCCGAATTCTGGTACTTCACCGGAGAAGAAGGTGTTTTCCACCTCCTGTACCACGTGTGAATCTTCAGAGCCCTTGGATCGTGTATAAACGTTATAATCATGGCCGTTCCATGTGTTTACTTCTTTTAAATCATTGTGTTACGCGTTTGACCAAGGCACATCATGTATCTGCGCCTTAGAGTTGTTGATCCCTTGCCACGTCAATTAATGAAATGATCTGATGGCGCTGGATTTTTCTATTTTACTTATTTTCTTTTAATTTCATTTAATTCCTTTTATTTTCAAAAATTCATAAATATTTTATTTGAAGTCACAAAAATATGAGACCAATGCCAAAAAATTTCTTGAAAAATCTAGTTTCATATTTTGATTTTAGTTATTTTTGTGACTTCATTTAATATTTTTGTGAATTATTTGACTTTTAATAGTTTTAATTCATTTTTAATTACTTTCTGATATTTGAAAAATCCAAAAATATTTTCTTAACACCTATGGATCATGATAAGTCAATGAAAAATAGTCTCATCAATTTCTTATTTGATTTGAGATTTATTTGAGATTTTAATTCATATTGTGTTATTTTTCATTGTTTTAATTGTTTTTAAATAGTTTCTGATTTCAAAAATTGTTGAGAAAATTTGTCAAATTTTGTTTGACCATGTTAGACCTATGAGAATTTAATTGGACTTGTTGAAGTTGATTTGAATTAAATTTGAGGTTTGACCATATTTTGTTTATTTTATTTTTGCATTTATTTTTAATTAAAAAAAATACCAAAAAATTATGGTTGACTTGTTGACTTGTAACCTTCATTTCTTTTCTATTTAGAATTGATTGATGATGAAATTATTCACATTTGATCATTTGAACTTGATACTTGAATTCTCTTTCCATCCATTTCATCTTCATCCCATTCTTTTTATAATTTGGCCAATGAGTTAATGTCTTAGGGTTAGTCTTGACAAATGAGAGGTTTAACCTTCTTTGATCCAAACCAAACTCAACTTGATCCAAGATCAAGTGAGTTGTTTTGTGTCCAAGATAGGTTGCTTCTTGGTCAAGCAAAAAACCTAAAGTCCATACAAGGCCCTTCCCCTTTTGTTTTGGCATGGCAAGTTTGTGGAGCTTGGCTTACTAGTCATGATCTCTAACTTGTGTTTATTTGCCTATAGTTTTATTGACCGGCCTCAGATAGGTGTGACTACTACATTAGTCCACTTACGATTTCTTAACATAGCGCTACATTGTCTTATGACAAACTAACATAACCACACTAATTACTAACTTTAAGTTGACTTTAAAGGACTTCCTTTTTAAACTCATTCTTTGTCCATTCCTCTTATTGTGTTGTTAACTTTTTGATGTTTCCTCTTGTGTGATAGGGATTCTATCTTGAGATAGTAAAGATGACCATTGTCATGAGTAGCCAAGTTAAGAGAGACAAGCTAAATGGAGATCCTAGGAGCTTGAATCTAATTTGTTTGATTGCTTGATTGTGTGCTAAGTTCAAAGGAAAGGAGGATCTTGAATCATCTCTATGATTTCAAGAAAAGGGACTCCAAGGGTTTTATCTTCTCTCTTATCTTTGTATGCTTTTAGGACTAGCCCTTCTCTTCTTCTCCTCACTCTAATCAAGCCAAAAATTATTTTCAAAACTTTGACTTTGTTTTCAAATTAGAAACCTAGGCCTTATGCCTTTGACTTTTCAAAATCTTTTCATTAATACTCATTGTGAATGAATCTTAACCCTACTTTGACTTCATTTTGTAAATAAATTTAACTTGTACATACAACTCACTTCAAGTTGTTTTTGTGGTTCTAATGGCCACCTTATTAAAACCTTTTCATAAACATTAGTCATAGGTTTGAATTATCATAGTGGTTGATGTAAATCTCACCTCATCCTTAGTGATTGGATTATAAGTCTTCCATGCTTATTATAGGGTTAACCCCTCACTAGTATGTTGAAGCTTTCCTCACATGGTGGATTGTTGGTTTAGGTTGAGTTTTCTCCCTTTGATAAAAAAAGACCTTAAGGCTTTTGATCAAGTCAATTCACCGATCTTTGTGATTTTTACCCCGAACTACGAGGTTTTGATCCTACCTTTGTGATGGTATGTAGGCAATGAGTTCATCCATTCAAACAACAAAATTTGTAAATATAATTTATTCTCTTCTCATCCCCCCAATCTTTTGCACATATTTTCACAAATACCAACCTACAACACATATTTTGCAAAAAGGGTTCCCTTAAAGTACTAAGGATGTTTTGGGTGCGTAAAACCTTCCCATTTCATAACCAACCCCCTTACCCGGATCTCTGACATTTTTATTAGTTTTCGATTTGATAAAGCTTCTTACTTGGCTTTTGTTCGCTTTTTAGCCTTTCCTTTGTACAAATAAAAGTACGGTGGAGACTCGAATTGTATGTTTACTTTTGGTTTAGTCAATAAACCTAAAGGTAACAAAAACCCCGCTACAGAAAAGTGGCGACTCTGCTGGGGATAAAGTCTCTCTAGTGGGTTTAGCCTACTTTTTGCTTGTGTGTTGTATGTTTATATTTATTGGTGACATATTTTAGTACAAATTTGGGATGACTGTATTGCTTGTAATGTATGAATTGCTTGATATATTATTTGCTTGTATGCTTGGTGGTTTCCTATGAGATGAGTTCTATACCCGAGCTCGAATGCACTTATGATAGGAGAATGGCATAGTCTTGTGGACTTGTGTGGAGTTATTCCTTAGCAAGTTGATTTGCAAGCCCATTCACTTGGTGGAGGTCTTTTTGGGATCAATAATGTCACACGAGTAGTCGTGGTTAGGCATTACTCTTTCCAATATAAACCTTAGAAGGTAAGGACCTTAGATAACTAGCCCATCTTGGCCTATTTTAGGATGTAGTGCGAAGGTCGTTCAAGTGTAAGATTTGATACGATTGTTACGCGATACTACACTCTTAAGAGTCCCTCTTGAGAATATTTTTGGAGGACGAGTAGTCGTTTTATCCGATAATATCCGAAAGATGAGATGATGACTATGGGGATCTTTTTTTAGAACATGATTGTCAGGTTTAACCATAGTACACTCCCATTGGGTGGTTCTTAACCGAGATTCCATGCTCGTGACTTACAAAAAACCCTTGACTCGCAGTTGATCCGTTCTCGTATATCCTCAATATCAATGGAACTTGGGTGTTGATAAGGTGTAAACCATAATCCACCAAAATGGATGATTGATATTGATGATGACTTAAGCCATCCCGTGACCTTTGTGTGGTGTGACTTGCTTGATCCTTGAGTGTGATTTTTGCATCCATGCATTCATGCATTCATATGCATCCATATCATCAACGATGAAAATTTTCAAGGAACTTAAGAGGTCTATTAGCAAATTTTCAGACATGGATAAGCAAAGAAGAAATACGAAGAAGTACAGTTTCAGATAACCCGACTTGAAAGAGTTAAGGAGTTTGACATCTTATGTATTAGAGCCCTTGGAGTTCAAAGCTCGCCATGGGAAGCTTCTATCTATTCTTTCTACCAAGGTGGATGAAGGTCTGATGAGTGTGTTGGTGCAGTTCTACGATCCTCTGTATCAGTGCTTCACTTTTTCGGATTTCCAGCTTTTGCCTACACTTGAGGAGTATGCCTATCATGTGGGTATACCTATCTTGGATCAGTTGTCGTTTAGTGGTTTAGAGAAGGTTCCGTCTTCCCAAGATATTGCTGACATGGTTCATGTGGATGTATCTGACACTGTTGCTCATATGACTACCAAAGGTGGAATTCAAGGTCTCCCATCTGATTTTCTCATTACCCAAGCTACTTTGTTTTGGAAGGCCATGAGTGAGGATGCTTTTGAAGCCATATTTGTACTACTCATCTATGGGCTAGTGTTATTTCCCAACATCGACAATTTCGTGGATGTGAACGCTATTAGGATTTTCTCTTCTCTTAATCCCGTTCCGACTCTGTTGGGTGACACTTATTTCTCTTTGCATATGAGGAATGTGTCATACCCTGATTTTGGCCCTGAAAATTTTTCCCCATCAATCACTCGTTTGCATTCTTTCTTCATTCACCTTCATATCCTTCATTCATGTTCATATTTACTATTTCATATTTTTTTACGTTTTTTCACATTCCAAATTTACATTCATATTTTCTTCATTCACATTGAAAATTTTCCATTCATATTCAAGAATAACACTTACATATCCACTGCTGACAAGATTGAAGTCTTATTTGAATTAATAAAAGGACTTATAATGGATTTGGATGGAACATCTAAGAATGACACATCGACCAAATTTCTCATTTGAGGGATTTCGCTGGCAGCCAAAAATTGTGATACGCAAGAGTTTGACCGGTCTATGTTCTTGAGAAAGATGAAGGACAAAACAATTGCATTTATAGGTGATTCATTGGGCCGTCAACAATTTCAATCTCTGATGTGTATGTCCACTGGTGGAGAAGAGAGTCCAGGGGTTGAAAGCGTGGGGTGGGAATATGGTCTTGTAAACATCGTGGAGTAATACGGCCTTCCTATATTATTGGACACCGTTGGAACCGTGGGAAACTCAATGGAAACAGGTGGATAATGTATGTTAATGGAATGCCAAATGAAAACAAAAGATCGAAGAAATTGCAAATGCCAAAAACTTAGCAACCAAGAGCGTAGTCAGATGGCTTGATTTGCAACTTGTTTTGCATCCACTGCTCAAAGTTTTCTTCAGGACTTTATCACCTAGGCATTTCTTCAACGAAGATTGGAATACCGGTGGGAGCTGTGATAACACTATCCTATTATCAAATGGCAATGAGGCCTCATAGGTAGGATCCAGTGATCCAGTTATTGAGAGTGCACTTAAAATATACAAGAATCCAATACCTCAGGTATACTGTAGAAGAGAAGTACTGATGATTGCACATTAAAAAAAAACATCATAAGCACAATATAAGAATTGTTTTGAAATTTCCAAACTAGAGAAATTAATGAATAGTGCTGGTGGAGAAATAGTTCAAGTTCAAGGAGGATAACAATATTGGTTTAGAAACAATTAAAATGGTTATCGCGGCAGAAAATTCAGAATCTTCTGGTTATAATTTGCAGCAGAATCATACTCATTCAGGTTTCATTCAATCAAGTATTGACAATGATGCTATCGCGTTTTTCGACGAGTTCTGTTGGCAATTCGATGAATTTTCAAAGCTACTCTTCTTGTATAATCTCAAGAACAAACAGCTCGACATAGGATCTTAGTCTTTCTCTTCATTCATTCCAAGACAATTCAGGTGGTTATGATTTGCTTGGGCATACAAAAGATACAAAAGATCAAATTCAGGTGGAAACAAATGTGGGTTTTGATACAATTTGTAAGCAGTTGCAAGTGAGAGCCTTCATGCTAATTCTTTCCACGTGTGTGTGACCTGCAAAGGACCAACCGAAGATGTAAATCTATCATGCATATGACAACTCAATAGAATATGCCATGTTCTAAGAATTCTGCACAACGTCAAATGCAACATTTCAACATAAACTCACCGACTCTGCAATGCACATGAAGGGTGGTTAGAGACCAAGAAGTTAACCATTTTTGTCCTATGTTGTGACTATCCACAAACCGACCCGTCATCGAGCCATGCTGCATACCTCAATCCTGCAGGTTTTGGTTTCCAAACAAGCCAAATGAAATACGCACTAACACATTAACAGTAGACATTAAATCATGCAACGGATACTCACCAAAGTTTTGCTCGTTTACGTGATGCCCTGTATACTTCTCCTAAAGAGGACGTCTCCATGCACGAAAATGTTTCAAACGGCATTACAAATGTTTGTGAATGAGATACGTGCTGCACCAAACCACACAATAGTCAAGACTCAGGATGCAAGCAGGCCATTATTAGATCAGAGCGAGGGACTAGGAAGCTCACCATTTGGTTATCCTGTGAGATTCCCCAAACCAATTTGCAAGTGAGCATTGCAACCGGCACCGTTTCCGCAGCAATTCTCGCCTCCGAACAAATCACACCAAAGCCATGTGAAAACCATAAACAGGACCCTGCAACAAGCTCCATTAGAATCAAAATCACAAAATCATACAAAATCTCATAAGTCATTATCGAAATAAAATGTCAAACCTTTGTACAATCTCCATCGTGCTCAACAAGTTATGGAGAAGTGTGTTGATGGTAAACGAAGTTTGGCAGAGTTCAGAGTTGGAGATACGGTCTTTGCCAAGCTACAGCCTTATCAACAACATTTTGTATCCTTGCATTAAAATCATATGTTAGGATTTTATGCTGCCTTATTTGGCTGTTTGGCTACTTCTACAAAGACTATCCTGGCAGAAGCGCTGTTGCATGGTTACAATTTTGACAACATAAACACAGTTTATTACATGGCACCTTTTGCAACCCTGATCATGGTGTTACCTGCTATGTTACTTGAAGACAGCGGAATTCTTGATGGAGGATGATAGTGTGTCTCAACATTCAATTAATCATGTATCGCAGCCTGATAATGAGCTTAGCTTTCTTGATACTGACAGGTGGCTTGATATAGACAACTTTGAAGATGTTGAGAGGATGATGTTAAATTATACACCCCTCCTTCCTGCATCGTTTGGATCAAGGTCTGAACACGATGGATATCCGTCTTCTTCTTTTAAAGAATCATCATATGCATACAACAGGGAGAGTTCTCAGGGTCATCCTTTGGAGGCTACTGCATTGAAAATAAATTATAAGGAAGAAAATCAGTATTTTTACAATGATGCAGAACCTATGAGTAGGGGTTTCAAATGTGGAAATATGCAAAATCCCATGCAATTCAGAAGTCCAGGTTCAGCTAAGAAGGTAGGAAGTCAGTTTGAAAATGTGAAAGAAGGCCATAGTAAAGTTGGAATTCTGCCCACGGTAAACAAATGGGATGAAGCTCCGACTTTGGGGCGTTCTTGATCCACATGATTCATCGTCTCATCCAGCTGGTGTATCTGATGTTCAAGTTGAATCTACTTCACTTTGTCATGTGGTCGATATCTCTTGCTTGCGAAGGAAATGGCCATATGAACTCGCTTATCATTCAACAGCATACCATTAAGTTTTTCAATGGCCTCTTGAGCAGCATCCTCACTATCAAACTGAACAAAGCCATAGCCTTTTAACTGGCCAGATCCTGCAAAGCATCAAACCACACATGAACATTCCGGTAAATTCACAGCGGTAAAAATCCCTTTACCGGCGGTAAAAGTTAACAAATAACCCAAAAAGGGATTAGGACAAATTCCCAAGAAGAAAGTAGGATTCATGTTACCTATTCCAGATCAAGTACCAAATGAGACAGACAAAATGTGAGCACCCTAAAGGACTTCGCAGAGCATTACCCTTTTGATCTCCATAGCCAGCTTAAAAACCCTAAGAGGGTGAGTATAAAAGGAGTCGCCTCCTCCACGATTTAGAGGAGGAAAACCCTAGAAAATTGGACGGCTACTGTAGCGAAAAAACCCTAATATTTTTTCACCAAAAAAGAGGGAGCCGCCTCCTCCACCAGATCGCGACCACGAAAACACCGGAGAACCGATCCAATACACCGTCAAACCACCGCCGAATATCCAATCTTCTATCATCTTCGTAGATCCGGAAGCGTTACGAAATCAAGAAGGAGATTCGTATCGAGGAGGAGCTATTTGAAGAACAAGCGAGAAAGGTGGGAGTTTTTGTTGATTTTTGAAACCACGATTTGTTTGCATTTAGAGAGAGATTGGGAGAGCGGAAGTTTCTTTGAGGGAGATGAACAAATTTGTGGCGATTTGTTTCACGTTCCTTCAGTTCTTTTTCTTTTATTTATTTTAAAGCATTTAAAACCTATTTAAAACCCACCCGTGAGCGTTACTGTACCATTTAATTACCTTTTGGTTTTTCCTTGCAACTCCTCGTTAACTACCGCTGGCATTGATGATGATTAAATTTTGGTATCCCCACCCAACAGCCAGGCGGCTAGGGTTGCTCTTTGGGATTCTCTCACCATTTTTGTGGGCTTTAGTTGCCCATTAGCCCAACAACCCATCTCGTTCTAGTTATTTTTTTAATTTAAATTTATCTTTATCTATTCTTGTTTATATATTTAAGTTGTTGTTAAGGTAACAAATGAACATAAGTGGTCGAGTGGAGAGGAAGCAATTTCACTTTCTTTAGTGGGATGGGTTCAATACTTGGGAATAACATATCTTCATATTTTCATTTTTGTGCTTGCTATTTTATTTAATTTTTTTTATAACTTCTTACTATTTACTTTACCTTTTTTGTACCTTGCTATCTAGTCCTTTTTTTACGCTTGTTGATTTTATTCTTTCCGGTTTAATTTTTAATGTGTTGTAAATAATTGGTTTATTTATTTATTTCGTTCGGCTTACGCTTGGGCATATTCTCCACGAAATTATACGCCATATCAACTTAATTGACCAACACCTCAAACCTCCACATTAATCCTTCTATTCAAACGTATCTTTTTATTGAAATGTGAAGGAAAAGATTATCCTGGATGAAATATCCAGTTATAATCCCGAATTTAGGCTCAAGCTGTAAGAGTTTGCAAGCCATAAATATTCGTCTTCTCTTCCCTACACTCCATTATTCAAATCATTTTCTTAACAAAGTTGGAAGAAAAAGATTACCTGGATGGAATATCCAGTCGTAATCCCGAATATTAGGCTCAAGCTGTAAGAGCTTGCAAGCCATGAATATTCGTCTTCTCCTCAAAACACTCCAATATTTAAATCATTTTCTTAATAAAATTGGAAGAAAAAGATTACCTGGGTGAGATATCCAGACGTAGTCCCGAGTATTAGACCCAAGCTGTAAGAGCTTGCAAGTCACAAGTACTCGTCTTTCAAACTCCCAAATACTTAATCCCTATCTTAACCTCTTTCAATAAAGATGGAATGGAACATGGTGTATACTGTGCACTCCTGAGATTAAGATTCGAGGTGGATGCCTTGCCTATCTTAGCTCTCGCCATCATTTAAAATTATCAGTGCGGTTTCTTCAAACCCTTTCTCAATCAAACCTCAAAACACTTAATTCTTATTAAAAAAAATTTCAAATAAGATGGAAATGGAACGTGGTAGATACCGCGCACTCCTGAGACTAGGATTCGAGATGGATATCTCGCTCATCCAAGTTCTCGCCATTACTCAAAATAAATCCAACTAATCAAATTCTTTCTAGCCGCCGTGCGATTAATCAGAAAACCCTCTTTATAAACGAAAGACATCTTGTCTTAAGACGATACAAAGCAATGTTTCGGCCACGATTGTTGAGTTGAGATAAGAGACGTTTTTCCGAATGTTAATTTGTAAATCCATTCGATGTGTGGTGTACGTCTTCTCCTCATCTGTTTTGGGTAAAACAATGTTTTCGTCGATTAATACAATATAGCTTTCGCTAAAATCGACCAACAAACAAACATTTTTCTACCCAGAACTACGTAAGCCTTGATTTCTCTGTTGAGATACGTAGGAGCAGGATTTGTAAATCTTGTCAGGCCCACTAATAAAAAACTTAGGTTTAGTCCTTCGTCAAAAATCCAAAAATATTCTTCTCTCATCTTTTCTTTCTTTCCCACCTAATAACTTAAAGCCTAACATTTCGAACTAACACTAACGCACACAACTAACCTAATGGTTCCCCTTGAGTACAACGGACGTGAGGGGTGCTAATACCTTCCCCTTGCGTAATCGACTCCCGAACCCTGATTTGGTTGTGACGACCATAATCATTGTCGTTTTGTCTTGGGTTTTATCGATATTTCCCCTTTCCTTTTTAGGAATAAATAAAGTTCAGTGGCGACTCTGTTCATTCCATCATTGCGAGTGTGCGATTTCGCTTCGCTTAGGTCGTATCCCCATCATTTTTTAGAGGTGCGACAGAATGCAAAGGGTGATGGTTCCATTGTGTGCTGTCTGCCTCTGTTGTACAAGTGGTTTATTTCGCACTTGCCTCAGACGCTCGCCTTTAAGGAGAACAAGGGATGTCTACGGTGGTCCACGAGACTTATGTCTCTCACTAATGATGATATCTCTTGGTATAACTGTGTTTATGATGGCATTCATATTATTGATTCTTATGGTGAGTTCTCCAATGTGCCTCTTCTTGGTACATGTGGTGGAATTAACTACAACCCTGCTTTGGCTCGCCGTCAGCTTGGGTTCCCCTTAAAGGATAAACCTAACAACATTTGGTTGGAAGGCTTTTTCTTTCAAGAGGGTAAAGATCCCCAGTATTTGAAGGATAGGATGGTCCGCGCCTGGCGCAAAGTTCATAGGAAAGGGAGGAATGAGCTTGGTCCGAAGAATTGCATTGCTTTGGAACCTTACACCGCTTGGGTGAGGAAGAGAGCTCTTGAGTACCGTATGCCATATGACTATCCGAGACCTACCCCTATGGTTATGGTTGGGCCTTCAACCCTCCCTAACCAAGGAGTAGAGGAGTTGAGAGATGAAGATCGGTCGCGTGGATAGGTTCGTGAGCGTGAGGAATTTCTTCAGCAGCTCAAAGATAAGGATGCAGTGATAGAGTTTCTAGAGCATCAGGTTATTGATGAGCCTGATGATGTGGTTACTTCTCTTCTTCCTCACTCATCCAGGTTTTGGAAAAGGAAGTATGATCAGCTTGCCAAGGAGAAGGTCGATATGGAAGCAGCTTATGAGAGAGAGGTGAAGAGACTTCGTGCAGCCTATCTTCCGATCTCGAAGGCCTTAGACGATTGCTTCTAGGGCTCCATAAGATGTTTATTCTCCTTTTCTCTTATATTGTATTTGGTTACCAAAACTGTATTACTTCTTTGGTGTAAAAAGTTTCCAAATATTATTACTATGAGTATTCCATATATGTCTTCAAAGTTAAAATATTTTCAAATATTTGCGAATAGATCTATATAAAGTTCCTTTGATAAAAAACAAACCATAAGAACAAACATTGCATGCATCATATGCATAAGCAGGTTTTGTTCCAAGCTCTTGATCAGTGGTCTAACTCTTTACTCTTCATTTATTTTGAAGATAAGTTGACGCACCGATATAATACTAGAGCCAATCATCCAAAGATAATGGAGCATCTAGAGCAAGAGAACAGGGACCTGAAGGAAGAGATCACTAGGCTGACTGCCATGATGGAGTCAGTTCTGGCCGCCGAAAGCCAAGCTTCGCCAACTCCGGCAACTCCTCCCGCGAGGACAGTCATATCTGAGATAGCAACGTCAATTGTGCCTGCTGCAACAACCCACTTTACTCCGACCATGCCAGTCGGGTTCCCTTGGGGAATGCCTTCTAATTTCATACCAGAGGGTTTTGCTCCTACTCTCGCTTCTATGTCGGCATCTAGCCCGGTCCTATTTGGGCCACCTCCTGTTGTGCACACCCTTCCCCGTGTTGAAGACACCATCTATCATTCCGAACCGTCTGAGGGTCCAAATGTTTATGAGAAAATGGATGAAATGAAAGATCAATTCCTTGAGCTGCACAAGGAACTGAAGACTTTGAGGGGTAAGGACCTCTTTAGGAAAAATGTTGCTGAGTTGTGCCTAGTGCCCAACGTGAAGATCCCTGTTAAGTTCAAAGTGCCTGACTTTGAAAAATATAAGGGAAATACATGCCGCTCAGCCATCTTATGATGTATGCTCGCAAGATGTCAACACAGACTGATAATGACCAACTGTTGATTCACTACTTTTAGGATAGCCTGACAGGTGCTGTGCTCCCGTGGTATATGGGGATGGAGAGTGCAAGCATCCACACTTTCAACGATCCAGGCGAGGCATTTGTGAAGCAGTACAAATATAATGTGGATATGGCTCCGGACAGGGACCAATTGAGGGCGATGTCGCAAAAGGACAAGGAGACCTTCAAGGAGTACGCCCAGCGATGGCGAGAATTGGCAGCTCAGATAGTGCCACCCCTGGAAGAGAAGGAGACGACAAAGATCTTCTTGAAAACTTTGAGCTCTTTCTATTATGAAAGAATGATTGCCAGTGCTCCCTCAGACTTCACCGAAATGGTGAACATGGGGATGAGATTAGAAGAGGGGGTCCGTGAAGGACGTTTATCTAGAGATGATGGTTCCTCAATAAAGAAGTATGGAGGCTTTGATAGGAAGAAGGAGGGAGATACCCATGTTGTGTCCTCCCATATCAAAAGAAGGCCCTCTATAAGGAGGAAGGATGTGCATCAAACCGTCAACCAACACCAGGTGGCTCATATAGCACCTTCTTTTAGAGAAGTTCATCATCAACAACAATAACAACATCGTCAACAACAGCAGGCCTACCAACCTCGCAACAATAATAACACCAGCACCAACAATTACGAGAGGAAGAGGGTAACTTTTGACCCGATTCCGATGACATATGTTAAGCTTTATCCTTCCTTGATTGATAGGAAGCTGATAACTCTACGAGACCCTCCCGTTGTACCAGCCAATCCTCAGTGGTAGTATAAGCCTGAGCTTCATTGTGTGTATCATTCCGGTGCTCCCGGACATGACTTGGAGAATTGTTACCCGTTGAAGACCAAGGTGCAAGAACTTGTGAGAAGTGGGATTTTGTTTTTTGAGGACGTAGGTCCAAATGTTAAGAAGAACCCATTGCCCGAGCATGGGAAAGAAGCTGTTAACATGGTCCAGGGATGCCTTGGAAAATACAAATTCCTTTATGTGAATGACATAAGGCAGTCCTTGGTCGAGATGCATAAGCTGTTGTGTGAACACAGCAACTACGAGCATGACCAAGATAGGTGTCAGGTGTGCACTATCAATGAGAGAGGATGCCGTCAGCTGAGAAAGGACATCCAGGAGATGATTGATCAAGGGATGATTGAGATACTTCAGAATCGTAATGAGGATGAAGTTGATGTTATCACCCCCGTGTTTAAAATTCCTGAGCGTGTTGTCATCAAGTATGATGGCAGCAAGAAGAAGGTATCAGACAAAGCTGTTCCCTATCGATACAATGCAATCATGCTAGAGGATGGAAAGGAGGTGCCGTTGCCCTCAACTTCTGTGGTGAGCATTTCAGATGTCAGTGGTGTGATCTATAATGGTCGTGTTTTCTCGGCTCAGTTGAAATCCCATGAAGATGTCATGAAGAGAACTGTTGTTAATCCTGCCGATCCCGTGGGGACTTCTTCTTCAAATAACTATGTTCCTGTTGTGAAGGGTGTTGACCCTGTTGCTGTTAAGAAAGATAATACTCCTATCCTGGTTGGCCAGTCTAGCATTTTGAAAAAGGATGGTGATGAGATGCTGAGGCTCATCAAAAGGAGTGAATATAATGTTGTTGATCAGCTGCTACAAACTCCATCAAAGATATTTGTCTTATCTTTGTTGATGAATTCAGAGCCACACCGCGAAGCTTTACAGAGGGTGTTGGACGTGGCGTACGTGGATCACGATGTCACAATAGAGCAGTTTGATAGCATTGTTGCAAATATAACCGCTTGCAACAATTTGAGCTTCTGTGATGCTGATCTTCCCGAGGAGGGAAAAGACCACAATTTGGCTTTACATATCTCCATGAACTATAAGGATGATGCCTTATCCAATGTGTTGGTGGACACATGATCATCACTCAATTTGTTGCCAAAATCCATTCTTGCTAAACTTTCATATCAGGGGCCTCCCATGAGGCAGAGAGGAGTGGTTGTGAAGGCGTTTGATGGATCGCGCAAAATCGTGATCGGAGAATTAGAACTCCCGATCAAGATTGGACCTAGTGATTTTCAGATCACTTTTCAGGTCATGGATATTCATCTATCTTACAGTTGTTAGCTCGGTAGACCATGGATTCACGAGGCAGGCGCCGTGACATCCACCCTACATCAAAAGTTGAAGTTCATGAAGAACAAAAAGTTGGTGGTGATAGGGGGAGAGAAGGCTCTCTTGGTTAGTCATTTATCTTCCTTCTCCTATATTGATGCTGAGGATGAGGTTGGGACTCCGTTTCAAGCCTTGTCTATTGCTGAGCCTTCGAGGAAAGGACCTTCTTCATTTGTCTCCTATAATGACGTGAAGTTGGCCATTGAGCATGGTGCAACTACTGGTTTGGGGAAAATGATCAAGTTGTAAGATAACAAGTCCCGAGCTGGCATAGGGTACTCTTCTGGTGTTTCCAATGAATGTGGGTTGTTCTAGAGTGGAGGTTTTATCCACACTATTGAAGATCAGGAAGTTGCTGCCATTGTTGAAGATGATGAAGAGGAAGACCTTGCCAACTTTGTCATACCTGGCGGAATCTGCAATAATTGGGTCGTTGTTGATGTTCCAACAGTTATCCATAAGTCAACGTAATGTGTTCATTTTGTTTAAAAACCCTTCTCCCATGCCAAAAGGAGAAGTGAAGACATTGTTGGCATAATTTGATTAATACAAATGATATTCATTCAATAATCACATGTTAAATGTTTCTTTTCCAAAATTATTTTTCCTTTTTGCTTTTTGCATGAAATTGGTGATCACCATAAAACCCTAAAAAGAGAATAAAATCTATCTTTTCATCTGCATAATGATTTGCTTTGTTTGAATTCTGAAATCTCTTTTATACTCAAAATTATTATGCAGGTTAATCAAACCCATTGAACATAATGATCCAACACCATCTCCCAACTTTGAGTTCCCTGTATATGAGGCAGAAGAAGATGATGTTGAAGAGATTCCTAATGAGATTACCCGTCTGCTTGAGCACGAGGAGAAGATCATTCAGCCACATCTTGAGAATCTGGAAACAGTTAACTTGGCGTCTGAAGACTGCATTCGTGAAGTGAAGATTGGGGCACTCCTTGAAGAGTCCGTTAAGAAGGGGTTGATCGAGTTGCTACGAGAATATTTCGACGTCTTTGCCTAGTCGTATGAAGACATGCCTCGTCTAGATACTGATATCGTGCAACATTTCTTGCCACTGAAGCCTGAGTGTGTGCCTGTGAAGCAGAAGCTCAGAAGAACTCATCCTGATATGGCAGTGAAGATTAAAGAAGAAGTTCAGAAGAAAATTGATGCGGGGTTTCTGGTGACTTCTACATATCCTCAATGGGTGGCCAATATTGTGCTTGTGCCTAAGAAAGATGGAAGAGTCCGAATCTATGTGGATTACCGTGACTTGAATAAAGCTAGTCCAAAGGATGATTTTCCTCTACCACACATTGATATGTTGGTAGACAATACGGCTAAATTCAATGTCTTTTCATTTATGGACGGATTTTCCGGTTATAATCAGATTAAAATGGCACCCGAGGATATGGAGAAGACAACATTCATCACACCTTGGGGAACATTCTGTTATCGAGTGATGCCCTTTCGATTTGAAGAAAGCCGGAGCCACGTATCAACGTGCTATGACTACCTTGTTTCATGACATGATGCACAAGGAGATTGAGGTGTATGTTGATGATATTATTGCGAAGTCGAAAACGGAAGTTGAACATGTAGAACACTTGTTAAAGCTTTTCCAGCATTTGAGGAAGTACAAACTCCGCCTGAATCCGAACAAGTGTACATTTGGAGTCCGTTCCGGCAAGTTATTGGGCTTTATTGTTAGCGAAAGAGGTGTTGAAGTTGATCCTGCCAAGGTCAAAGCAATACAAGAGATGCCTGCGCCCAAAACTGAGAAGCAAGTCCGAGGTTTTCTTGGCTGCTTGAATTACATTTAGAGATTTATATCCCACATGACTGCCACATGTACGCCTATATTCAAGCTCCTCCGGAAAGATCAGCGTCATGATTGGATCGAGGATTTCCAAAAGGCCTTTGATAGTATCAAAAAGTATTTGTCTGAGCCTCCGATTCTGTCTCATCCTATTAAAGGGAGACCATTTATTATTTACTTGACTGTGCTTGATGATTCCATGTGTTGTGTCATTGGTCAGCAAGATGAATCAGGAAAGAAGGAATATGCAATATACTACTTGAGTAAAAAGTTTACCGATTGTGAGTCTCGGTACTCAATGCTTGAGAAGACATGATGTGCTTTAGTTTGGGCCGCTAAGCGTTTACGCTAGTATATGTTGAATCATACGACTTGGTTGATATCCAAAATGGACCCAATCAAGTATATCTTTGAGAAGCCTGCCTTAACTGGGAGAATTGCCCGTTGGCAGATGTTATTATCTGAATATGATATTGAGTATCGAGCTCAAAAAGCTACCAAAGGTAGTATCTTGGCTGACCATCTAGCACATCAACCAATTGAAGATTATCAGTCTGTGCAATACGACTTCCCGGATGAGGAGATTATGTATTTGAAGATGAAAGATTGTGATGAGCCCACGCTCAATGAAGGGCCAGAGCCTTGTTCCCGATGGGGTATGGTGTTCGATGGTGCTGTTAATCAGTATGGAAATGGTATTGGGTAATTGATTATTACTCCTCAGGGCACACATTTTCCTTTTACAACAAGGCTAACTTTCAAATGCACGAATAATATGGCGGAGTATGAGGCTTGTATTATGGGTTTGGAAGAGTGTATTGATCTTAGGATCAAACATCTTGATGTTTATGGTGATTCGGCCCTTGTTGTTAATCAGATTAAGGGTGAATGGGAGACAAATCAGCCTGGCCTCATCCCATACAGAGATTATGCGAGGATGATTTCAACTTTCTTTACTAAGGTTGACTTCCATCATATTCCTCGAGATGAGAATCGAATGGCAGATGCTCTCGCTACGCTTGCTTCAATGATTATGGTGCAGTATTGGAATGAAGTCCCCAATATTACCGTGATGCGCTTGGATAGACCAGCTCATGTGTTTGCAGTTGAAGAAGTGAAAGATGATAAGCCATGGTATTATGATATCAAATGTTTTCTTCAGAGTCAGATTTACCCGCTTGGGGCATCTGTCAAAGATAAGAAGACTTTGAGGAGATTATCTAGAAGTTTCTACCTTAATGGTGATGTGCTTTATAAGAGGAATTTTGACATGGTTCTGCTCAGATGCATGAATAGACACGAAGCAGACCTGTTGATGACTGAAGTCCATGAGGTTTCATTTGGTACTCATTCCAATGGACAAGTTATGGAAAAGAAGATGTTGAGAGTCGGCTCCTATTGGATGACAATGGAGTATGACTGCTGCAAATATGTAAAGAAATGCCATAAGTGTCAGATTTATGCGGATAAGATTCATGTTCCCCCGACACTCCTGAATGTTATTTCCTCACCATGGGCTTTCTCCATGTGGGGAATTGACATGATTGGCATGATTGAACCTAAGGCGTCGAACGGTCACCATTTTATTCTCGCAGCTATTGATTACTTCACCAAGTGGGTTGAAGTTGCATCGTATGAAAATGTGACCAGGTAGGTGGTTGTGAGGTTTATCAAGAATCAACTCATATGCCGATATGGTGTGCCAGACAAGATTATTACTGATAATGGATCTAACCTGAACAATAAGATGATGGAAGAGCTGTGTAGCGAGTTCAAGATTGCACATCATAATTCTTCTCCCTATAGATCCAAGATGAATGGGGTTGTTGAAGCTGCTAACAAGAACATCAAGAAAGTTATTCAGAAGATGGTTGTTACATACAAAGATTGGCATGAGATGTTACCATTTGCTTTGCATGGTTATCGTACATCTGTCCGCAGTTCAACAGGGGTAACCCCTTTCTCCCTTGTATATGGCATGGAGGCTGTGCTCCCCGTGGAAGTTGAGATCCCATCAATGAGAGTCTTGATGGAAGCCAAGTTGACTGAGGCTGAATGGGTTCAGAGTTGTTATGACCAGTTGAACTTGATTGAAGAGAAGAGATTGATGGCCATGTGTCATGGTCAGTTATATCAACAAAGGATGAAGAAAGCCTTTGATAAGAAGTTCAAGCCTCGTGTGTTTCGAGAAGGTGACCTCGTGCTCAAGAAAGTCTTGTCTTTCGCGCCCGATTCTAGGGGCAAGTGGACTCCAAACTATGAAGGTCCATATGTTGTTAAGAGAGCCTTTTCAAGCGGTGCTTTGTTGCTTAAAACTATGGATGGGGGGGATTTCACTCGTCCTGTGAATTCAGATGCAGTCAAGAAATACTTCGCCTAAAAATAAAAACAGAATAGCTCGCTAAGTTGAAAATCCGAAAGGGCGACTTAGGCAAAAATGAGCGTCTCGGTGGATTGAAAACCCGAAAGGGAGGTCCAAGCAAAAGTTAGAGATATGAAAAAAATGAATATACATATCCCGCTAGATTGAGTACCTCACCCTGGGGCAATCTAGGGAAAAATTAGGGATTTGGCAAGTAACTGTATCCTGACAAGACTTTGTTCTATAGCTGTCTTTTGTCAAAGATTCTCGCTCAGTCATCATCAACTGAAGATTCGAATACAGTGAATTCATAGTTGGTGGAGAAACGGTCATTATGTTCAATGTAGCCTTTTTTCCATGTATATCACCAATATTCAAATTTGTAAAGATCCATGGAGTCTCGCCATTTGCGGACTACCATTCTATTAAATAAATTTGAGCCTTTATCCAATTCTTGGCATTCTTATTTGTTTCTATTTAACAAACGTTTGCATGTTTTTAATTGATGAGTATCATTTATTTTAAACAAATAAAGTTTTATAAACTGTTTTAAACAAAATGAGCATTCACAAAGACTCAAAGGATAAATGGAATGTCTTCAGTGCTCTCCCAAGGATAGTACGATTTCCAAAAGGTAAGACATTTGTTCATATTCTGGCATGCTTATATCCTCTTCATCAACTTTCCGTTGTTTCCTCAGCCAGAAGTTGTCTAGAGCAGTCGGTGAAGGGTCTATTTCCCTTTCTATCCCCAACCTGTCACGTGTTGACAAAGGATTTATTTCCGATTCCCTCGGCCAAGGTATTTCCTTTGAGAATATTGGCAGTTTATCCCTAGTATGGTTGCCTACAGTTCATCCCCTGCAGGTTTTCTTGACCCGAGTTTGATAATTTGTATCCCCTCCGTGCTTGAAGATTTCTTCTAAGTATTGAGAAATGATAAGGAAGATGTGTTGTTTCCTTCCCCAGCGGAGCAAATTGTTCTTTCTCCCCTTAGCAAAGTGGGTCTCTCCAGCAGTTAGAAAGATATATTTTGATGGATGGGTATCAGTTTGGCGTTGGTTCCCCAATAGAGTTTTCTTCTACGACAGATCTTATTGATATTCAGATACCTGTTCCTGAGAACTGATGAAAAATCCTCGACCGTCGGAAGCTGTGACTTTGCATGTCCCCAGCGGTGATCGGCATCTTCCAGCATTTGATGCATCCTCACCAGAGCTGAGTTCTCTTGTAGGCCTTGCCCTCCTTTTTGAGATGTTGGGATGGATGTCCATTCATGATTCTTAGACCTATTTGTGTTAGATATGTCTGTCTGTCAGCATTAATCATACATAAATCATGCATATACATGCATAATCATAACATTCAGATATTCATGATGCATTCTTTGCCATATATCTTGGCTTGTTATCTCCTGCTATTGGTGAAATATTCATCCCCAAGCAGATGTTTGTGTCTGATCTTTCCATATAGAGTCAGCCCCATAGGCAGAAAGTGTCTATCTTTCCTTCTTTATTCCCCACTGAGTTATGTCCTCGTGGATGATTATTGTTTCAGTATTCCACCCCATTTATGTATTGGTTTGGAATTATTCCCCTGAGTTATAACCTCATTGGGTTGAGTCTTGTTTAATTGTGTCTTTCTAGTTTGTTCCTAGACTAACTCCTTTCTTGTTATACCCTGCAGTTCCCTGTGGTTCAGTTGTTCAATTGCTCAGTAACCAGTAATTGTCCATCTTTATCCCCAGCGGATTTTTGTGGCCTTCTACCCGGTAACAGGTAGTTGTAAGTCCTATTTTTGTGGTTTTCTACCCAGTAACCGGTAGATGTAATCCCCTCTTTGTTGGTTATCTTTACCCAGTAACCGGTATTGATATTCCTTCGTTTTGAGTATACCACCCAGTAACCGGTGATATATCTCCTGGATGATTTCTTTTGTCAGGCAATTTATCCCTTGCGAGTCATCTTTCATTTACCCTTGTTTGGTGATGATTGTTTCTCCTTCTGATTGGTCATCATTTTATACCCAATAACCGGTATCCCGATGTCCTTTCTTTTCAGTTGATTTATCCTTTATTAACCCAGTAACCGGTTGTGGATAATCTTCCATGCGAGTATGTTATCTATGTTATGACGGTAATAGATAATATATCTCATGCGCTCTTCAGTCGAAGTCTTTTTTTTCCCCAGTCGAGTAAGATTTGTATTTCCTTGCGAAATCGAATGCCCATCCTGTAAGTCGAGTTTGCTTTTTCAGCCCTCCTTTCGGATGATGAGTGACTCGGATATGTTCCCAATTCATGCCTGGTTGGTCACCTATTATATGCCCAGTAACCGGTATCCCTGGTGTTCCTTCCTTCTACTCCCTATTATGACTTTTGTCCCCTGTGGAGTTAGATTCTCCTGAGTTGCGATGTGCCTTTTAGGTTCTCCTCAGGTGCTTCGGATGATTGATATCTCTCACCCTTATACCGGTCTTAGATATTCTTTCTCCCCGAGCATGTTGTTTTCTCACCCAGTAACCGGTGTTTTGATAATGTGTCTCCCTTTGGGTTTATTACCCCATAACCGGTAATAAATCGTTGTTTCTTCCTCAGCTGAGTCCTTTGTGGGCGTCCCCGTATGAGTCTGGATTTTTATCCGAGGTATCCTTTGCGGATAGTTTTGATGTATTGGCATATTCCCTAATAAGTGCATCTTTGCGTCAGCTCAAGTCTTTCCATCGATTTATTTTCATGGAATCCCTTCGTGTCTCCCAGCAAGTTTTCAAGTCGTGACCTGCTCACGCATTTTTTCCTTATTTTCCCCCAGAGTCTCTGTCTCCCTAGTGAGTGTGTCACTCCTATGGATTTTTCAGTTTCTCATGATTTCTTTTCCTTCGTGGCAGCTATTCACCATGAAGATTTTATTTTGCATGCATACGTTTGCATCATGAGGTCTCTTAGGGACTAAAATTCGTCTCTTTGTTATTATTCAAGCCCATTCTACCTCGTCGAGACGAAGATTTTAACCTTCATATCTCCGGATAGAATGACCTAAATAGGGGCATCTGTAAGACCCTAATTTTGACCCTAAGATCCCTCATGGCATCATATAATTGCTCAGAGCATTGCCTCAAGGATCATAGTATGTTTGGCTCCTTAACCCTAGGGTTGGGACTTGTTTGATTGTTTTGAGACCACCAAGCATGCATGTATTGTATATTATTGTTTTTCTTATTTTGATTACTAACCAAAAGCACAAAAATATGTCACTAACTCTTTTTGTTTTGAAGCTCAAGTGATCATGTGCTCCCATGCTCCTATGAGGCTCCTAAGCTCAATGAAATGGCCAGATGAGGATGAGAAAAAGCATGACAATGGTCCACAAAGCTTCTAATCATCATATATGTCTCCCAAGCTTCTCAATTTTCCAATTTGATCAGGATAACCCAAAGGGCTTGAGGATTGATTCCCAAGGAAACCCTAATTCAACGGTGCTTTGACTATGCCTTGCTCATGAAGAAACCTCAACCTATGATCAAATTTAACCAAGGTAAGTTCTTTCATTAATTATTTTATGCATATATGAGCCTATGTGAGGTTCCTCAATCATTCATTCATCAAGATTGGAAGTTTGGCCTTGAAAAGTTGACCAGTCAAGTCATCTGACCAAACTGAGGATCACTGAGATACAACTTCTAATGTGTTTGTCAAATGAATATGACCCTAAGTTAAACAATGTTCTTAAGAACCATATGAAAAACTTTCATGTTAATAAAAAATCCATTTGAAACTTGGAAGGTCATCATTCATTTCAAAACATTATAGGTCATTTTGACTGAAACCCTAATTTTGGGTCAACTTCCTAAGGACCTAACTTCCTTAATTTTTATGATTTTGAGGTGAGACAAAATGCCTTGGAAATATTAAGATGTATATTTCAAATGTTATGTTGGACAAAATTTCATAATCCTAAAATAAATACATGTGATAATACAAAACATTATAGGTCACTTTGGACCTAAGTCATTGAATTTGAAAAATGCCCAACTTCAAGTGCCCATAACTTTCTCATAAAAATTCAAATGATGCAAACTTTGAGTCTAAATTGATCATATTTAAAAGACCTACAACTTTTATGTTGGAGGGTTTTTCATTTGAGGCTTGTATCACTGAAACATAAGGGCTTGAAGAGGCTTGCTTTCATTGAAATTTTTTAAAGGGTGACCTAGACATGTTTTGTACCCAAACCTTCACAGCCAATTTTCGTAAATTTCCAATTTCCAAATGAATTTTTGCCCAACATGAATTTTGTTCCTTATTTCAAGGGATTTCCAACCATTACTCACATTACTTTTTTGGACTTTCCATGTGTGACTTTCGAAGAGCTTTCTATTTAGGTCCATTTTTGCATTTTCATGTTATAACTTCATGTGCAAGCAAATGCCAATCCAATTGCACGTCCGATTCAATTCCATTTGAGTTCAGCATGGATTATCACCCATCATTGGGCCTTTCATGCGCCTGTACAGGCCCATGCAAAGAGGATTCAAATCTCATGCACACGAGGGAACCATGCCTTGCAATCCATTTCAGCTATAAATAAGTGTTCATTCTCACTCAATTGGCAGCCAAGTGGAGATCTGAATTGTTGCTAAATTGAAATCCCAACCCTCACTAAAGAAATTTTCAGTTTTCTCTTTCTCTTTCAAGCTTGAAATTCAACATCATTAGTTGATTTTCAAAGCTCAATTCCTTAACCTATCATCTCCATCACACTTCCAGAGCAAAAGCAGATCAAGATCTTGAAGAATTTGTGCCATTTGAAGCTTCATTTCAGAGGTAGAACCTCAAACTTTTTGGATCTAGATCTTGCTATACAATGTGAATTTCTTTGGTTTGTGTGGTTTTCTGAAGTCCTCATGCTTGAGGCCGGCCAGTGGTGGTCTTAATTGTGCAAATCGTGCCATTGCAGTTGACACACCATGATTTTCAAGCTCACATTTCTCTCTAAATAGGAATGGTGAGGATGATTCATGGTTACAGTGGTCATGTACATCACCTAGGCTTCATTTTGATGTCCTCAGTTTTTATTTTCATTGCAATTTTTTTTCCTGCGCGTGGTGGCCGGATTCTGGTACTTCACCAGAGAAGGTGTTTTCCACCGCCTGTACCACGTGTGCATCTTCATAGCCCTTGGATCGTGTATAAACATTATAATCCTAGCTGTTCCATGTGTTTACTTCTTTTAAATCATTGTGTTACACGTTTGACCAAGGCACACCATGTATCCGCGCCTTAGAGTTATTGATCCCTTGCCACGTCAATTAATGAAATGATCTGATGGCACTGGATTTTTCTATTTTTCTTATTTTTTTTTAATTTCATTTAATTCCTTATATTTTCAAAAATTCATAAATATTTTATTATAAGTCACAAAAATCTGAGACCAATGCCAAAAAATTTCTTGAAAAATCTAGTTTCATATTTTGATTTTTAATTATTTTTGTGACTTCATTTAATATTTTTTGTGAATTATTTGATTTTTAATAGTTTTAATTCATTTTTAATTACTTTCTGATATTTGAAAAATCCAAAAATATTTTCCTAACACCTATGGATCATGATAAGTCAATGAAAAATAGTCTCATCAATTTCTTATTTGATTTGAGATTTATTTGAGATTTTAATTCCTATTGTGTTATTTTTCATTGTTTTAAATTGTTTTTAAATAGTTTATGATTTCAAAAATTGTTGAGAAAATTTGTCAAAATTTGTTTGACCATGTTAGACCTATGAGAATTTAATTGGACTTGTTGAAGTTGATTTGAATTAAATTTGAGGTTTGACCATATTTTGTTTATTTTATTTTTGCATTTATTCTTAATTAAAAAAAATACCAAAAAATTATGGTTGACTTGTTGACTTGTAACCTTTATTTCTTTTCTGTTTAGCATTGATTGATGATGATTTGATTCACATTTGATCATTTGAACTTGATACTTGAATTCTCTTTCCATCCATTTCCTCTTCATCCTATTCTTTTTATAATTTGGTCAATGAGTTAATGTCTTAGGGTTAGTCTTGACAAATGATAGGTTTAACCTTCTTTGATCCAAACCAAACTTAACTTAATCCAAGATCAAGTGAGTTGTTTTATGTCCAAGATAGGTTGCTTCTTGGTCAAGCAAAAAACCTAAAGTCCATACAAGGCCCTTCCCCTTTTGTTTTGGCATGGCAAGTTTGTGGAGCTTGGTTTACTAGTCATGATCTCTAACTTGTGTTTATTTGCCTATAGTTTTATTGACTGGTCTCAGATAGGTGTGACTACTACATTAGTCCACTTACGATTACTTAACATAGCGCTACATTGTCTTATGACAAACTAACATAACCATACTAATTACTAACTTTAATTTGAGCATTTAATTTCTTGCAATTTACTTTTAATGTCATTTACTTCTTGTTCATTTATTCATATTGCTTTTCACTTTGCTCACTTGAGCACATATTTTATGTTTATGTCATTTTTCTTTTGCTCACTTGAGCTCATTATTGTATATAAATATATTGTTGTCTTGTGTTGGTTTTGCTTTTATTTTGTGTGGACTTAATGCAAAAAGGAGAAAGGACTTAGAATTAGGATATACATATGCTTAAAGGAGTTTAAGAGCAACTAGGCCTCATGCCTTTAGAATGCTAAACTTGTTGAAGAGCAACTAGGCCTCATGACTTTAGAATGATAAAACTTCAAAGTTGACTTTAAAGAACTTCCTTTTTAAACTCATTCTTTGTCCATTCCTCTTATTGTGTTGTGAACTTTTTGATGTTTGCTCTTGTGTGATAGGGATTCCATCTTGAGATAGTAAAGAGGACCATTGTCATGAGTAGCCAAGTTAAGAGAGACAAGCTAAATGGAGATCCTAGGAGCTTGAATCTAATTTGTTTGATTGCTTGATTGTGTGCTAAGTCCAAAGGAAAGGAGCATCTTGAATCATCTCTATGATTTCAAGAAAAGGGACTCCAAGGGTTTTATCTTCTCTCTTATCTTTGTATGCTTTTAGGACTAGCCCTTCTCTTCTTCTCCTCACTCTAACCAAGCCAAAAATCATTTTCAAAACTTTGAATTTGTTTTCAAATTAGAAACCTAGGCCTTATGCCTTTGACTTTTCAAAATCTTTTCATTAATACTCATTGTGAATGAATCTTAACCCTACTTTGACTTCATTTTGTAAATAAATTTAACTTGTACATACAACTCACTTCAAGTTGTTTTTGTGGTTCCAATGGCCACCTTATTAAAACCTTTTCATAAACATTAGTCATAGGTTTGAGTTATCATAGTGGTTGATGTAAATCTCACCGCATCCTTAGTGATTGGATTATAAGTCTTCCATGCTTATTATAGGGTTAAATCCTCACTAGTATGTTGAAGCTTTCCTCACATGGTGGATTGTTGGTTTAGGTTGAGTTTTCTCCCTTTGATAACAAAAGACATTAAGGCTTTTGATCAAATCAATTCACCGATCTTTGTGATTTTTACCCCGAACTACGAGGTTTTGATCCTACCTTTGTGATGGTACATAGGCAATGGGTTCATCCATTCAAACAACAAAATTTGTAAATATAATCTATTCTCTTCTCATCCCCCCAATCTTTTGCACATATTTTCACAAATACCAACCTACAACACATATTTTGCAAAAAGGGTTCCCTTAGAGTACTAAGGATGTTTTGGGTGCGTAAAACCTTCCCATTTCATAACCAACCTCCTTACCCGGATCTCTGACATTTTTATTAGTTTTTGATTTGATAAAACTTCTTACTTGGCTTTTTTTTCACTTTTTAGCCTTTCCTTTGGACAAATAAAAGTGCGGTGGCGACTCAAATTGTATGTTTACTTTTGGTTTAGTCAATAAACCTATAGGTAACGAAAACCCCACTACAGTGGTGAATTCTCTAATGTGCCTCTCATTGGTACACAAAGAGGAATTAATTACAACTCTGCTTTGGCTCGTCGTCATCTTAGGTTCCCCTTGAGAGATAAACTTAATAACATGTTGTTAGAAGGTCTTTTCTATCAAGAGGGTAAAGATCCCCAACATTTGAAGCAGAAAATTGTGCATGCTTGGCATAATGTGCATATGGAAGGAAGATATGAGCTTGGCCCGTGCAATTGTGTAGCTTTGGAAGCTTACACTCTTTGGGTGAAGAAGAGAGCTATGGAGTTGAAGATGCCTTATCCTTGTGAAAGACCCATGTCTATGGTTGTGGTTGAGCCATTAACTCTCCCTAACCAAGATGTAGAGGAGTTGGAAGACGCGCTCGCCAAGATGAAGCAAGAGAAGGATATGTGGGAAGAGAGTTTCCGTGCTTTGAGCAAAAAGCTTGAAGAGTTGCAGTTGGAGTCTAAGGACAAAGACGCATTGATTGAGCTACTTGAAGACCGAGTGACGAAGAGACAGAGAGAGCCAGAGGTTTCATCTTCTAGCATGCCTCAGCCTTCCGTTGCTTAGAAGAAGATTGTTGATCAGCTTGTCCTCGAGAAGACTCAGATGAAGGCTTCTTTTGAGACCGAGATCCGTCGCATTCGAAGGAAGTACGCGCCTTCAGCCAGATCTTCCGACATTGTTGTTAGGGATCCTTAGGATGACTAGTCTCATTTTCTCTTGTATCTTTTTATTTTGGTTTCTGAAATTATACTCAGTGTAATCCTTCCAATTTATATAAATGAAAAGAGATTTTTGGTCATATCCAATTGTTGCAATCACCATTTAAATATTGTATATATTTGCAAATGATATAGTAAGTTCCTTGAAAATAAAAACAATCAAGCATTGCGTTTCATGCATCATTTGCATAAGCAGGTTTTTGCTAGGTGTATGATTGGTGTTTCTTCTGTGCTTTAGCCAAGCTGACTCACCGATACAATACCAGGGCCAATCATCTGAGAATTATGGAACATCTAGAGCAAGAGAACAGAGAGCTGAAGGACGAGATCACCCACCTGACTGCCATGATGGAGTCAGTTCTTGCTGCTCAAAGTCAAGCTTCTCCAACGCCTACCCGGCCTATAGCTGTTTATTGGGAAGGCCATGGATTCATGAGGCAGGGGTTGTTACCTCCACTCTGCACCAGAAGCTCAAATTTGTCAAGAATGGCAAGCTAGTGATTGTGGGAGGAGAGAAAGCGCTATTGGTTAGCCATCTGTCATCTTTCACGTATGTAGAAGCTGAGGATGAGGTTGGAACTCCGTTCCGAGCCTTATCTATTGCTTTTGAGAAGAGAGTTGGGGCACCTATGTCCTCGCTGAAAGATGCTCAGAAGATTGTTGAAGAAGGAACTGTTGATCAGTGGGGGCGCATGGTAGAGGTCTCCGACAACAAAGGCAGAACCGGTTTGGGGTTCCAGAAAGGCTTATCAACTGTTAGATCTGAAGATACGCAACTTAGCTTCCGTAGCGGAGGGTTCATTCATGGAAATGAACAACACTTAGATGTTGTGCTAGAGGATAGCGAAGAGGAAGACTACACCAACTTTGTAACGCATGGAAAGACGTGCAACAATTGGACTGTCGTTGATATTCCTGTTATTTTGCATCGATCTAAGTAATTGCTTCTATATTTTAAAATCTTTCTCCTATGCCTATGGGAGAAGTGAACATTGTTTGGGAATTTTAAATTGATCATTAATAAAATTAATTCTATTCATCCACATCTTTGATGTTTATTTTTACTTTTTGCTTTATTCTGAAAATGGTAATCACAAAAAACATAAATAAACAATATAATTATCCACCTGCATAATATTTGGTCACAAATTCCCTTCTCTAAAATCAAAATATCAAATCATTATGCAGGTTGGTTTCAAACCCTATTGAATACAATGATCCTCCTCCTTCTCTAAATTTTGAATTCCCTGTGTTTGAGGCCGAGGAGGAAAGTGATGTAGAAGTGAGTGATGAATTGATTCGTCTTCTTGAGCAAGATGAAATGATTATTCAGCCGTTTGAAGAGCAGATTGAGCTAGTCAACTTGGGTTCCGAAGATGATGTGAAGGAAGTCAAGATTGGGTCTCGCCTGTGTTCAGATGTCAAGAAAGGGTTGGTTGATCTTCTTCAAGCGTATTCAGATGTGTTTTCTTGGTCCTATCAAGACATGGCTGGTTTGGATTCTGAGATTGTGGAGCATAGATTGCCGTTGAAGCCAGAATGCCCGCCAGTCAAGCAGAAGTTGAGAAGAACGCATCCTGATATGGCTGTGAAGATCAAAGAGGAAATTCATAAGCAAATTGATGCTGGTTTCACTTGCCACAGACGCTCGCCTTCAAGGAGAACAAAGGATGTCTACGGTGGTCCACGAGACTTATGTCTCTCACTAATGATGATATCTTTTGGTATAACCGTGTGTATGATGGTGTCCAGATTATTGATTCTTGTGGTGAAATCTCCAATGTACCTCATCCTAACCGGTGACTGATTTTCTTTCCTGTTGATTTTATCCTTGATATGTTCATCCTAACCGATGACGGGTACTCTCACCCTTGGTCTTCTACCCAGTAACTGGTAGTTGTAAATCCTATTTTTTGCAGTTTTCCCCAACAAGGTTATTCTTACCCAGTAACCAGTAATGAATACTCCCTCCTGGCATTTCCTCAGCGAGTCATCCTTGATATGTTCATCCTAACCAATGACGGATATTCTTTCTGTCATATTTTTATGATCTCCTTACCCAGTAACAGGTAATAGATAATAAATTTCTGCTCCTCCTGTGTTGAAGTTTATTTCTCCCCAGTTGAGTTGAGTGTGCATTTTCTTAGTGAAATCTCTTTCCCCTGCATGATTCGAGTACCTCAGCTTTATCCTGACTTATTCGTATCCCTTGCAGATGTTGTTGTTTCCCTGGCTGAGTCTTTCCATTTTGCATGGAATTCCTCTAGTCCCCCAACAGTTCTAAGTTGTAGCCTGGCCTACGCATAACCTCATTTTTTATCCCCTCAGAGTCTCTGTCTCCCCAGTGAGTTTTCCTCATGGAATGCATTATACTCCTGTGGACTTTCGGTCTCTCTGATTTCTTTTTCCTTTGTGGCAATATCTCCCCACGGAGCATTAACTTTTGCATTCATATCATATGCATCATGAGGTCTCTTAGGGACCAAAATTTGTTTCTATATGTTGTTATTTAAGCCCATTCTACTGAGTCGAACTGAAGATTTTAACCTTCACCTCCTCATTTAGAATGTCCTTAAATAGGGGCAGCTGTAAGACCCCAATTTTGACCCTAAGATCCCTCATGCAATTCCATCATAAGCATTAGTGTTGGGATCATACCTTGGCATCCTCCTTTACCCCTCTTTCATTGGGTTTGTTTTGGGAGAGATCACCAAGTACCTTGTGATTATATCATACTTGTATTTTATCATTTCACTAACCAAAATCCCAAAAATATGTCTTTTGCATTTACCTAACTTTTTTATAGGAAGGGCATGATTCCATTGATTCATCAAGATCACATCTAGGGTTTGAGTCCCTCATGAACAAAGAGCACAACCAAGAATTGATTCAAGAATGGTTATGAACATCATATATGAGTTCCAATGATCTCTACATGTTATATTGATCAAGTTTTCTTCAAGAGTTTGAGGGTGATTTGCCCTAGAAACCCTAGTTTGACCGGGTATCTTGAGTAACTTCTCCAACAAGCTATCTCACCAATTGATCAAATTTCTCAAGGGACACTTCAAAATTCATCATCTTATGCATATATGATGTACCATGAGCCAAGAAAGTCAAGAGAATTAGAAGTTAGCAAGTTGGTTGATGGTGGTGGGCAAGATGAATTCATCTGATCAAAACTGGGTCTCCCTAGACCTTATCTCCTACAATTTTCACCATATTAAAATGATTCCAAGAGAAAACTTACTCTAAATGACATTCCAAACAACTTTCATGTTGAGACCTAGAGCTAGTTTTGCTTGGAAAATCATTTTCTATGTTGAAACATTATAGGTCATTTTGTCTAAACCCTAATTTTCCGACAATACGATGACTTCGTTAGGCCAAGTTATATTTTGGGTATCCCTTAGGCGAGTCTGTGTTCTAGCTCTGGATACTACCCGACTTCCATCTGAACCATCTCTACTTCATCACTTACTTCTTCCAATTTTACACATCGACTGGTCAAAATAATTTACGGGATGTAAAATACTAAATCACATATTTAATACGACAAAAAGTGAAAAATGCCATGTGATATGACAAAATATTTTTGTGATAATATTAGTGTGTACAATTATTGTTCTGATCTCATGTCTATATTGAAAACAAGGTAAAGATTGTGTCACTCTTGTCCAGTTCAATATTGGGATCTTAGGAATTTATCTTGTTATGCAAGATGGGAAAACTCCATCTAGGTTACTCATGTCCCTCAACATACTTTGTGGAGTACCCATAAACTTTACTTATGCTTATCCAATTATGGATAATGTTTGATCAATGATAAAGTAATTGACTCCACATCTAGGATCCATAGTGGTTTCAGGTTGAATGGTGGTATACACCACTATCACTATGAAAATAACTTACGCCAATTTGCATAAAATTCTATGTAGTATTCTCATAGCAGATCAATCTGGTATAAATATTACTCCTAATATTCACACATATGTTAAGACTTTATAACTCTTTATCATTGATCCTTGAGATGTGATCATCAGTTTATCCATATAATAGTAGTAGTGCTTTAATGTTATCCCACTTTATAATAAAGATCGACTATGAATACTTTAAGATTAATGTCCTTATGTTTAATAGGATCTCATGATTAATTCACACTTAACATTTCATTAAACTGACTAGATATTCAAGGGACTTTATTATTTTGGAAAAATAAACACAATAAAGAAATTCCTTTTAATTATTAATAAATAATTTGATACAAGTATCATGTTCTAATAAAACTATTGGCCTCTAGGGCTTACACCAATAACAGTGATGCAGATGATTTATCGCGACTTAGTATGTCTATAGGATTCGTGACTGCAAGTGCACGGTCGTATCGCGTAGTTTTAAAGATTATCGAACCCAAAGGACTAATAATCAAACTTATCGTTATGTAATGTTACTATGTAAATCTAAGGCTTGGGATCTTTCTAAGAGTGGAGGGATGAAGAGAAATAACTACTAACGAAAACAAAATATTAATAAGAATATTTAATAGCGGGATATCAGTATGTAACACACCAAACTTCGGGGATTCAATAGATAGTTGGTGTAATCTTAAAGATCAAAATATTCTTCAGTAGAAATTATTTATTTAAAAGACTTTGTCTCACACTCTCGTTTTTATTTACTCTGACCATACTCTTAAACCATAATGCTTGGCTCTCGCTGTCTCATTATGAATTTAAAAGTAATTTTTGGAAATAAATAAAGTCTAATTAATCCTAAAGCGCTCTCGTTGTGTTTAGGATTAATGCTTAATTTCAGTCATCCAGTTAAAATCTCAAACTCTCGTTCTTATTGACCGTAACCTTTCTTTTCTTTGTACTCTCGTACGAAAGACAGTTTTGAATTTAGAACAAGAAACTATAACCGGAAAATAATAATTTTGTAAAAGCCAACACCAATTATTTACGAATTCTGTCGTTTCGACGGTCTTTACATACCGATACCCATTGGTTTAGCCAGACATGGATCTGAGAACAAACATGATATTCAAATAATTAAGCATACGATAAGGCATAAGCAATAAAAATAAAATTAAAATAAAAATTGGAATATAAACCAAAAACTTGGAATGAATGCTAATTCTTCAATTTAAACAATGTCGGCACACTTTGGCAATCAAGTACACTGTTACAATCAAATTCAGATGCTTAAACAAAAATTGCAATAGTCCCCGATGTGGAGAATCTATTTCTTTACAAGGTAAATATCTTCCTAAGAAAATCTAACAACAAAATCTGGCTAAAAATGTGCACACCCCTCCTTGAAGACTCACGTCTCTATATATACTCCCCACTCCTCCTTAAAAGTAGCCTTGAATATCTACTAGTGGGGAGCGGTTGGTTGAAAGAGTAAAAATCGGGCGTGGCAAAAAGAGTGGAGAAGAACAAGGAGGACCGGGTTGGTGGCGGCTGCCACAACCTTAATTTGGTCCACGTGGAGGGCGCCACTTTCGTGTGTGGTGGGTGCCACATTCATGTAATATGGTGGGCGCCACCGTTCATAAACCCTTGTGGCGGGCACCACTCTTCCAAGTGGCGGGTGCCACCTTCATATTTTGCTCCATTTTCTTCTCTTTTTCTTTCCTTTTTGCTTGCCTAGATATCTCTTATTCGATAAATACCTGAAATAAACATGAGATACGGTGTAATACTACGGAAAATCTAGTAATAAGCAATGCATGTAAAGTCAAATATATGATACGTTTTCGCGTTATCAAACTCCCTCATACTTGAACCCCTTTGCTTATCCTCAAGCAAATGATGCGTACATGAATAAAAGAGTTTTGTAAAAAAAAAATTGCAGCATACATTATCAAGACTAGTGAAAAACACAATTGCATTCAGATACTCATTCTAGCCTACAAACTCTACTTTGGTCAGAAATTGTATCAACAGGTACTAACTTCCCCATTAAGGGTATCGTTGGAACACATGGTCGCAATCGTGACAACCATAAGTCTCCCTCGTATACATACCAATATGAATCATGTCATCATGCCTAAGCCTACGTTATTAATCCTTCTTTTTATCCTTTTTCATTCTGGCGCAATCACATTAAGCCCGTTATCTTTTCACATTCATAGCGAGGAAATTTGTTAGTGACTATGATCTCATCATTATTTATTTATTTCTTTTCTCTTACTTTGGCTCAAATAACAGCTAAAGATGGTTATACTGTTAGGTTAAATGACCAGGTGAGGGTAACCTAACTTAGAGGGAACAACATTTTTCATACATTTTGTCAATCTTTTCTCTTTTAAGCCTGAGATCATACACTTATTTGCATCGACTTCTTTCATAGTGTGTGTTTAGGATGGTGCTGACTGCTAGATAAACTACTTAAGGAATATTAAAGGAAAGAATTTAAGGCTACAACATGACAAGTACTCAAATCGATATTATACTTGGGAGATTTAAGGTGTTAAAACGATACTGATCTTGTAAAGTTTTTCCAAATCTCTATAATTCAACCTAAGTTTTATTTATAGTTTAGAATTTTCAAAAGGTGTATTGTGTTTCTAAGTCAAGATTTTTGCAAAAACTTGGTATGGCTTAAGCAAATGGGAGAATCAGTAAATAACGGAAACCACACATAAAGACTCGACAGTGCAATGATGTTTGACTAAACTAATACTTAACAATTTAACAAATAAAATAACAAAAGGAAATAATAATAGTTTAAATCTACATAGAAAGCGATAAATAGAAGCGGTAAAGCTTCCTCCCCCATACTTAAACCAAGCATTGTCCCCAATGCAACGACATAAGATAGGAAAGAAAGGTAGTACTTGGGTAGCCTGCTACTGGCGCCGTCTGCCACGTGTTCGTCCATGTCCACCATTTCTAGGATGGTGAGGTGGCATACCCACATAAGATGCATAATCTTGTAGATCTTCCACACGCATTGTCAATGCTGCCATTTTATCGATCAGACCAGACATGTTTTGTTCAGTCCTGAAAGCATAATCATGTTGGTCATGCTGCATCTGGAGAAGGATTTGCATCATTTCTATTTGTTGAGCTTCCATGTTTTGGATTTGTTGGTCGCGCTGAGCATCTAATTCGCTAAGCCGTAGCAATTCAGCATAGATGTCATCAAGAGTGGCAGATGCCACATTTCCTCTTCTGGTTCTTTGGTTGGATGATGTACCTACAACATTTTCAGAAGACATATGTGTGGTGTGTGGGTGTGTGTTAGTAGTGGGAGCACCTTGCTCCTGAATATAATCCCCATTGATGTCCCCGCTAGCAGCTACATTCTCAAGAATGTGCATGGGGACTTGGTTAGGCACCGGATCATGAATATAACAATAATTTTATGGGTTGCACACATTTGTGCGAATTGGGTTGGGATAGTGAAATCTTGAAAGACACTATTGGCAATCATTAGGTGAAATTTACCGTTTGGCCTTTGTTTTAATAATTTCATGCTCCTTGTCATGTCAATGTCAATGGCACGAGGCGGGAGCGGTGTTAGGCCGGAGAATTTATCTTCGAGTCCTAGGACTCGGTCTATGGAGGTTATTAAACCTCCAAAAACAATTGGTCCTCTTCTCGCGTTAACTATGGTTTGCATGTGGGAGAACATGAAAGAGACGGTATTTACCCTTTGTGGCACAAAAGTGGCAAACAGATAGATGAATTCTTTCTCGTTCACCTTGTTAGAGTTGGATCTGCAAAAAATGGTGCATGCCAATATTTGGCGGAAATAACGGATGGCCGGATTGTGAGTCAAAGTGGCTTTGTTTCCCTCAAAACGGTGGGTTACCGTACCTGTTATTACCCTCCAAAATGGTTGAAAGGCGTGCTGCCAACCTTCAGTATCTAGGACCTCACTTACTATGTCATTCCCATGGGGGAATTGTAGAAGGTCCGCTAGTTGGGAAAAGGTAAAAGCATACTCTATATTGAACAAGCGAAACTGGACAGTCCCACTGGAACAGTTTGTGTTGGGTGCAGGACTAAAAATAAGCGAACTAAGGAATTCTAGTGTTAATTGGGCATATACCGGGTCTTTAAAGGATAGGAAATAATTTAAACTTAAAGTATTTAGCATATGATTAACACTATCGAGAATTCCTAAGGCTATTAAGCAGGGTTCATCAGCGTACCTTGTTGATTCGATTTCTCTTGCGCTTAGAGCCGTGTAAATTTCTTCCTGCAATTCACTTGGTTCGCCGTTTCTAAACAATACTTCGTATTCCCTCATTTGTGTCATGGCTAAAATTCGCACTACTCGTGTATGTAGTAAGAATGTAGCAAGAAAGAGGAGAATTACGTTTATGAGAGGTGTGTTTTTGTGAGGTTATATTGGTGGTTTATATAGGGGTGATGGTGGTTGGAAATTAATTAATGAAATAAATTTCATTGGATGGTGTTCAATGCCTCGGTCAAAGAATTTGAAAGTGGTTGAAGAAGCTTTATTACAATGTCTAGCATGCATGGGACAAGGAAATTAAAGAATTGATGGCATAATAGCACATCAACGTGAGGATTTGAAGGAGCGACTGACCCCATTTTGAGTGTGTGTGGCAGACGCCCCTATGAGGGTGTGGCGGGCGCCACAGTGTGCAAATGGGCGCCACATGCAGTGTTGTGTGTTCCTATGTGTTCCCTTTTTGACCCTGCATTTTTTTTCTTTGACCACAACTTTTGCATGTGAATTTTAATTGACCAACATTTAATAGTAATTGTAATATTAGGTGAAATAAAAACAAGATACATAGAAGTTAGAATTAAGGATTAAATAGGATATGGTAAAATGAAATTAAAACATAAAATCGAAAAAGAAAAGAATGAGGAAGATAAGAAAGAATAATATAATTCGTCTACTAGATAAAAATGAAATAATTAAAAATTCCCAATGTGTAAAAACAACAATAAAATTCCAAACATGAAAATAAAATCTAAAATCGATGTCAGTAAATCGGTAATATTCATATAAATTAGCCATTACGGCGACTGCTGGCAGGAGGAGCAAACAAGTAGAAGTACTGGTAAATGTGATTCAGGTTCTCTGTCACTACATCCATAAAGTCGTGGAAGTCCATGCACAAAGTGCTTAGTTCACCTCTCAGGTTGGCGATGTTGGTCTGGACATCATTTATGGCAGCAACATGATCGGTAGGAGGTGAAACAGGTACAATAAGGGCGCATGATTCAGCGTCAGAGAGATAGGTATCATAATGGTCATAGATTTGGGGTGTCTTTGGAGGAGAGGGTGGTAAATCTGGTGGTCCATCCAAATCAAAGAGCTAGTTGTTCCTATCATGTACACTCATCCTACGGTCTGGTAGGGTAAACAGGTGTACTACTTGGCGGTTAATCAGAAATTCAAACACATTCGGGCCCAGGTTTCTAATGATACCAATGTTGAAACAGAATTGGATGTTCATTGGTCGTATTCCACCTAGAGGGTTAAGTCTGATAAGTGGTTATCTCAGTCCAATTACATTTGTGATCATGGTCACTAAGCCCCCTACTAATATTGGTTCATGGTTATCTTGCGCTATACGGTCTAAGTTAGCTATCATAAATGTAGCGGCATTAACAGGACGGGCCTGTGATGCACAATACATTATAAAGAGCTCGTCTTTGGACACAGAGGTTATGTTTTGCTCCTTTCCAAATAGGGTGTGAGCTAGGATCTTATGAAAGTAACGAATGGCAGGGTTGTGGATGTTCTTAGAATACATGAGATCCGGCTCGGGGTGGTTGTTTCCTGTAATGCTACCCTAAAAGTAATATAATTCAAGGTCTGTAAGTCTGTCTTCCTGGGTGATGGTAAAGGTATCAAGACCATTAGGACATCCTAGGAGTTCATCTATTTCTCTATAAGTGTAGCGATACTCAATATTAAACATCCTAAAGGTGATGATGCCTTTGTTAAATCCCATACCATGGTTTGGCAGGTAAACTAGGGAGCTTAGGAATTCTAAGGTTAACCTACGGTAGGAACTAAATTTTCTTTTGATAGCAAAGGTATCCCAGCCAATTTGGTTAATTAGGAACATAACAATGTCTCTTATACCTAACTTGGTCATTGTACGTCCATCTGGGTATATGGTTAGTGTCATTTCTTACTGAGCTAGGGCCTCAAAGCATCTCCTTTGACCTCTGCCTCTGAAGACTATGTCCATGTAATCTACTTGTTGCATCATGATGGTCAGTAGCTAGATAAATTTAAGTAGATAATGACATTAAGTTAGTAATAGTTAGTAATAAAGAAAAATACTGATTGACTTTATGAAAAATATGAAAGAAAAAAATGATAAATAAGAAATAATGATAAACAGAAATTTAGATGATTGAATTAATAATTAAAAATAGAGTGTTGATTGTCACCCACCAAGGGCTTTATTTACTGTCGTACGCTCGATAGAAATTGGTTAAAGGTTAATTCGATGAATGAGCGGGCGACTCTGAAGGTTTTATATTCGCCAAGAAATCTTTATTGTCAATGTTATGGTAATGTTTCAAACGTTGCCCGTTTACGGTAAATGGTTCGCTAGCTTTTCCCTTTATCTTTATCGCTCCATTTGGAAATACGTTGGTAATTTTGAAGGAACCTGACCATCTAGAACGAATTTTTACTGGAAAGAGTATAAGCTAGGAGTTAAACAGAAGTACTTTGTCACCTTCCTTAAACTCTTTCCTCGATATACGATTGTCATGCCATTTTTTTGTTCTTTCTTTATAGATCCGGGCATTCTCGTATGCGTCTAATCTAAGTTCTTCTAGTTCATGGATATCTAATATTCTTTTTTCGCCTGTGGTAGTATAATTGAGATTAAGGGTCTTAACGATCCAATATGCTTTATGTTCTAATTCTACTAGAAGATGACACGATTTTCCATAAACTAGCTTAAATGGTGTGATTCCTATTGGGGTCTTTTAAGCTGTCCTATATGCCCACAGGGCTTCGTGCAATTTTGAGGACCAATCTTTCCTAGAGGTGGCAACCATTTTTTCTAAGATTTATTTGATTTATCTATTCAAGACTTCTACTTTCCCACTCGTTTGTGGGTGATAGGGTGTTGCTACGCGGTGCCGGACTCCATATTTCAGTAATAGCTTTTTAAAAATCTTTGAAATGAAATGGGAGCCTGAAGGAGAATAGCGATCCAAAACACAGCGGAATTTAAAATTTCTCCTTTAATGATCCTTACGAATGGGCATGATCAGTGATAGAATCGTTACCTCTTGTGGCGATCACGAACGTTGAACGATGACAACGCCTCTACTCAGTCCACACGAACGGATTCCTTCAATCTCAGTGCTAGCTGCTATGAATGAAGGCTTTGAGTGAAAGAGAGAGAGAGAGAGAAACGAAATTGCAAGAGTGACAATGCTTCTACCCAGGGGTTCTATTTATAGAACCACTTGTGTGGGCTGCAAGCTAAAAAGCCCACTCAAGTGTATATGGCCCATATCTTATAATATGCCAAAATCACTTAAGGTCGTGGTACCTTACCATATTTCGTATTCTACTTAAGTACACCGTACCTTACGATGTTCTATAATTCACTTAAGGGCACCGTACATTACGGTATTCCTTAATTACTCTATCTCTCATCAATCCGTCCTTTGTGCGTGACCCTATAGGTTTTCGTGGCATTGGTAATTATATTAAATCACGTATTTAACATAATAAACAGTGAGCGGTATCTAGCAACACATCACTGCAACCCAAGACACGAAAATGTCATGTGATCTGACAAATCCTTCTGTGATAATAATTATGTGTATAATTACCCTTTTTCCCTTATGTCTATATTGAACACAAGGCATAGACCGTGTCATCCTTGTCCACTTCAATATTGGGCCCATAGACATTTATCCTGTTACGCAGGATGGGCAAATTCCATCTAGGTCACTCATGTCCCTTAGCATGCGTCGTGGAGTACCCATCAACTGTCTTTATGGTCATCCAATTACGGACAATGTTTGATCAGCAATAAAGCACTCGACTCTACATCTAGGGTCCATAGTGGTTTCAGGTCGAAGGGTGGTATACACCATTATCACCATGAGAATAACTTATGACACTTTGCATAACATTCTATATAGTATTCTCATAGCGGGTCAATCCCGTATAAATATTACTCTTAATATTCATACCTATGTTTGAGACTTGATAACTCCTTATCCATGATCCATGAGATGTGATCATCAGTCTATAAACATAATAGTCTTCATGCTTTAATGTTATCCCACTTCACAATAAAGCTCGACTACGGATACTTTAAGAATAGTGTCCTTATGTTTAATGTGCTCTCATGATTAAGTCACACTTGATACATTAAACGGACTATCTATTCCAGGGACTTTATTAAACAAACATAATAAAGAAAAAGCCTTTTATTATTAATAAATAATTCGATACAAGTACCAAAAGTATTGGCCTCTAGGGCTTACACCAACAATCTTCCACTAGCACTAGAGCCAATCAGGCATACCCCTAATGCCCATAGATCTAGTATGGCCATCATGCTTCTGTTGCGCAAGAGGCTTTGTCAGTGGGTCAGTAATATTGTCAAGTGTAGGTACTCTGCATATTTTCACATCTCCTCTATCTATAATCTCTCGGATGAGGTGATAACGCCTAAGTATGTGTTTCGATCGTTGGTGAGATCTAGGCTCCTTAGCTTGTGCGATAGCACCATTGTTATCACAATAGAGACCAATGGGATCCACAATGCTAGGAACTATGTCAAGTTCACTAATGAACTTTTTGATCCAAATAACTTCCTTTGCTGCACTTGAGGCAGCAATATACTCGGCCTCGGTTGTAGAATCAGCAACTGTATCTTGCTTTGAATTTTTCCAGCTCACAACGCCACCATTTAAGCAAAACAGATAACCAGATTGCGATCTAAAGTCATCCTTATCTGTCTGGAAGCTAGCATCGGTGTATCCAATTACAGCCAACTCTTCCTGACATCCATATATCAAGAATGAGTCCTTAGTCCTTCTCAAATACTTAAGGATATTCTTGACAGCTACCCAATGGGCATCACCAGGATCAAATTGGTACCTACTCGTTGCACTTAAAGCATACGAGACATCTGGTCGAGTACATAACATGGCATACATGATAGATCCTATTGCAGATGCATATGGAATCTTATTCATGCGATCCCTTTCTTCCTTAGTTGAAGGGGATTGTGTTTTTGATAAACACAGGCCATGTTGCATATGTATGAATCCTTTCTTGGAATCATGCATATTAAAGCGTCTCAACACTTTGTCTATGTATGTACTCTGACTTAGGCCAAGCAGTTTTTGTGATCTATCTCTATAGATTCTGATTCCTAATATATAGGCTGCTTCACCTAGGTCCTTCATAGAAAAGCATTTCCCCAACCAATACTTTACTTGTTGCAGGGTAGGGACATCGTTTCCAATGAGTAATATGTCATCTACATATAATACTAGGAAAATGATCATGCTCCCACTAACCTTCTTGTAGACATAAGGCTCATCTTCGTTCTTGATGAATCCATATTGTTTTACGGTTTCATCAAAACGAAGATTCCAGCTTCTGGATGCTTGCTTCAATCCATAGATTGACCTTTGTAACTTACATATCTTTTGGGCTTCTTCTGGTATGTCAAATCCTTCAGGTTGTGTCATGTACACATCCTCAAGAAGATTCCCATTAAGGAAAGCAGTTTTGACATCCATCTGCCATATTTCATAATCATGATATGCAGCGATAGCAAGTAAAATCCGAACAAATTTAAGCATTGCAACTGGTGAAAAGGTTTCATCATACTCAACCCCATGAATTTGTTTATATCCTTTTGCAACTAGTCTTGCCTTATAGGTATGTACCTTACCATCCATGTCAGCCTTCTTTTTGAAGACCCACTTGCATCCTATAGGGTTAACTCCTACAGGAGGCTCTACCAAGGTCCAAACTTGGTTTGTGTACATGGAATCCATTTCAGATTTCATGGCTTCTAGCCACTTCTCAGACTCGGGACCAGTTATGGCCTCTTGGTAGGTCACAGGCTCATCTTGATCCATGAGTAATACATCACCTTGATCAGTTATGAGATATCCATATCTCTCAGGTATGTGACGTATCCTGCTTGACCTACGCTGGTCTTGTTCTACTTGAGAAGGTTGCTCTTCCACAACTACTTGTGTTTCCTGCTCTAATTCCTCCATAGGGGTATCAATGCTTTGTGATTCTTGAATTTCTTTAAGCTCTACTTTCCTCCCACTGATTCCTTTGGAAATAAAATCCTTTTCTAGGAAAACTCCAGTTCGAGCGATAAACACTTTTCCCTCTGAAGGATTGTAGAAGTAATACCCTATTATTTCTTTAGGATACCCCACAAATAAGCATTTGTCAGATTTGGGCTCAAGCTTAGTTGAAATTTGTCATTTCACATAAACTTCGCAACCCCAAATCTTCATGTAAGACATATGTGGTTTCTTACCACTCTGTCGCATCCGTGAAAAACAACCGGCGGGAAAAACAAAACAAACAGAGCCGCCACCGTGCGTTATTTATCCCAAAGGAGGGAAAGGAAACGCTCGAAGTAAACCTGGAAAGGAAATGGTCTTACGACCGGAGATTACAGGGTACGGGAGTCGGTTACGCAAGGGGAAGGTATTAGCACCCCTCACGTCCGTCGTACTCGACGGGATCCACGCTCAAAAGAAATAGAATAAGGTTATTGAAAAACTGCTCAAAGAATGCACACACACTGGAATAAACAGGCGGAGGAGGATGGAGGAAGGTGACTCGGCAGGATATCGCATCCTGGGCCTACGTAGTTTATCAGACACAAACATCAGAATCAACGTAGTTCGGGGGAATGGGAAACGGGCTCGCTAGGATATCGCATCCTATGCCTACGTATCTCATCTGGAATGAGAATCAGAGCTACCGTAGTTCGGCTCACGCACGCCGAAACAAAACCAACACAGGAAACCGACTGCCAATCGCTAGACTTACGTCAGACTCCACACAAACAGGCAAACATGGAAACTGAATGCCAATCACTGGACTTACATCAGACTCCGAACCAACGAACACACACTGGAAACCAAATGCCAATAGCTGGACTTACATCAGACTCCAACAAGCAAACAAGGCTCAGGAAACCAACTGCCAATCGCTGGACTTACGTCAGACTCCTAACACGCACAAAGGGGTTGAAAAAGAAAAAGGGCGCCCGGAGAGATCAGCTCATCTCCTGCCTACGTACCTCATCTGGTATGAGGATCAGGGTGACGTAGTTCCCCTACACAGGGAAAGAACTTCTCACCTAACCAGAGACAAAGGGAGACACAACCTACTAGGGAGACTACGACTCGAGCCTAGAAGTTGTCATGCATACGATCCCTATGTTAAGGTTTCTATCTAACTTGCACAAGAAGCAAGCTATCCTAAACAGCACAGGCAAATACATACAAGCATGAAAAGCAAGCACACACACTATATGCAAACAATTGGGCTCATACAAGGTTAGGCTGTGAGACACAAGCCAACTGGAATCGGGTGTAGTTAGCTCTTAACCCTAACATTGAGAGTTAGGGTGAAGCAGATGAAATGGGAAGTGAGGGTAAGACCTCACAGCTCTTATCCCTGGCCTGGGAGAGCTTCATACAAATGAAAGTGTGGGAGTTCAGAATGTAGGAACTCTTCTCCACATATGACTGACACAACAAAGATCTTGGGTTATTATCCACAATGCATCAACACAATGGTGTGAGCAATGTGAATGACACAACTGAATAGCAGGGGATGGATTGCACATCCCTTTTATCTGCCAATTGCCTCTTAAGAGGTCTTTACCTGCTTGGCACAAATTTAAACATTCACAAGCATTGCCTCTTAAGGAGGGCTTCAGACAGGTGCCTGCCCACATAACAGGACAGGTCTTCCAGACTACATGAAGTCAGAGAAAATATACCTCAGTGGTTAAGCAACCAAGAAAAGCAAAGCAAGTTCAAAAGAACTCAAAGCAACTTAGGTACCTGTGAAAAATCTAAACTAATTAGTTCACTTGTAAAGACAAACAATCAACAGGCAATAACAAACAGACAGACAATGTTCACAATGTGCAAGCCACAAAGCAAACTCAAATCAACTAGCATCAACCTACAAAACACACAAATATTAGTAATCAAGAGCAAACATCAATGCTCAAATGTGGAAGCATCATCAACTATGGACTTGGAAGTTTAAACCTGAAATCAAAGCCCGCATGTAAGCCACAAACCACTAGGTCAAAGCCTAGGGTTAAAGATGAATCAAAAATCCAAAACAGAACATGAAATTTAACATGAATCATCCTCATTCAATCAAGAACACATCTCAAAAAGTCCCACATCAAGATCATTAACCAAATTCATTTCATGAACAAAACATGGCAAGGCATGCAAATGGTGATCACATTGAGACATCAGAAGAAACAAATGCACATTAAATCAAAAATGACTCAAAAAATCTTGGCAAAATTCATGAATAAACAAGAAATACAACATGATCATCACACAAAAAATTAGAGGCATTGGGCATCATTAGACATGGTAATCACATAGCATAAAACAGACAACCCAAATGTGTGACACAAATTGTCACACCAACTTAGCATAATCATAAAACAGAGATGGATCATGGTAAAAATCTCAAACCAAAGCCAAAACATCACTCAACATGTCTAGAAATAGCATGCAAAATTTCAGAAGCATTGGATAAGAAACAAGCATTTTATGATCAAATGAATAAGGCAATATCAAACATGTATACATGTGCAATCAACCTAGGACAAATCATTTTTTAAGCCAGGCACAACTTGCAATTCAATAATCACAAAAACGTAGACATGATAAGGAACATAATGCAAAAAATTGGAGGTCATTTAGATTATTTTCATTTTTAAATGATTTTTTGAAGTTTGGAGAAAAATGAAATCAAAAACATGAAGCAAGCATGAAAATGTGAAGGAATAGGCGAAAAAGGCAAGGCAATTGGAAATAAGCTTCGCTCGGATTCGAACCGAGGAGCAATTTGAAATGCCAAGCGCGCCCAAGCCAAACGATGGCGTTTTGACACACGAACCCTAAACCTGGCGCGCATGTTTGAATTTCGTAGCTAAATGGAATTTCGTAGCAAATCTCAAGCCAATCCGCAGCAAAACTGGAAATATGCATGCAGTTCATACCAAGAAGATGAAGATCATGAAGATCTTCATCTGGAATTTCCAGATTCCACAAATTGTTCCAGAAACTAACAAAACCTATATCAATCAACTCGCCATGCCTCATACATCAAGAATCCAACAATAACTCATGCAAAAACAACAAGATAAGCACGGATCGAAGAGAATCAAAATCAACATCAAAATTTGAAATGCATGTATCTTGCTCAAAACAGCACCAAGTCACTCCAAATTTTCATCAGCATTATCACCAATCAACAAACTACACAATAGGCCTAATGAATTTGAGATTTAAAGAGGTCGAAAAACTGATCTCTTGATGAACAGAATGGGAAGTCGCGTGTTACAAGCTCAAACAAGTCCTCAGATCTCTTCCAATATGCTTATTGAGATGAATGATGATGAATGTGAGGCTCTAGGATGCACGAAACCAGTTCAATCTTCAACTGCCATGGATGCTCCAAGCTATGAACATGACCAAGAATGCCACGATTTCCTATGCTTCCACGTCCAATTCTACTCCACAACACCTCAGGATGATGAATGGATCAATGAAAAGTGTTCTTGTTTGAAGAATTTTGCAAAAAGTTTGAGAGAAAAATTTGGAGAATTTTGTGATTCTAGATCTGAAAAATGTGTTAATGACCAAAAACAGTTGTAATTAACCATTTATACTCCATGCTAAACCTGTTTAAAACTTGCTTAGACCAAAATACAATTGTGATTAACCACTTTGAAGGTGTAAGTGCAAAAATGAATTTTCCACTCCATGCACCCCCATGCACGTGAACAATGCACATTCTTGGCCCAAAACAACTAAAAATGAGTTCATACACATATTGGAAATGGTTTGGTATGTCCATGCTTAAACAAAATGAGTTTATGCAATTTTTCCCAAAAATCTTCATGAGTGAACCAAGGGCCATGCAAATGAAATTCATGCCAAAAAATGGAATGCTTGGAAAATACATGTTACAAGGATCAAAGTGCAAAAAGAACCACTCAATTTGGAGTTTTGGTTTGAAAGTTATTCCCATTTGAAATTTGAAACACACTTTGCCATGATTGGACCATAAATCCTCAACCACACATGAGAAATTCATGATCTTGGACTTTTTGGAAATGGGAGATAAAGATCTTCAACTTTCATGTTGGACAAAAATTCATTTGAAGCTTTATTGATGATGTAATCTTGAGTTGAAGTTGGTCCAAAATCTTTCCATTTTTGGAAAGTTCAAATTATAGGTCACCTGCTATTTTTGGAAAGTCTTGATCTGACTTCAAATTCTTCAATGTTGATGTTTGAAATGTCAAATGAGACTTGTTTGGACATGAATGAGGCATCTCTAACCACTTCCCACCTCCAAATCCACAATTGACTTTGCAGTTGACTTGGTCATGCCCTGTGGACTTTGAGCCTTCAACACTTGATGAAATGGCTCCACCATGAAACCCTAGCTTATACAAGCTCAATAAAATCATATGAAGATCTCCATCTCAATAAAGACCTCATCTTCTTGAAAAACCCTGACTGATAGAATGCAACTGATTAGGGTTGACCAGAGGTCAAAACCCTAATCCCAAGGAATCTGATCAGGAATAATGAACCATGATGATGATGAGGTACCATTTCAACCAAGATAATACTCAACCTCCTTGAGGAACCAAGAAACCCTAACTGAAGCACAAACCTCAGATGATTGATGATCAATTTATGAGACCCTCAGGCTTGCATCTCTTAGTCTCTCCATCTTCTGAGAAAGACCTAGGAGGATGACTTGCCTATTTTCACATGATATGCAAAGATGTAATGCCTAAAGTCCTACAAAATGAAATGCAATATGCTAAGCTAGTCCCAAGAAAGGAGGGCAAATTTTGAGGTGTTACAGCTGCCCCTATTCAATCCACTGTGAACCTGTCGATATGAATAGCTTCGGCTTTCAGATGATTAGGGTGAAGAGTGATTGAATACCAAGAACAGACGAACAATTTGCGCTCTGATGAGAAATAATTAACAATGCCGGTCAGAATCGGCAAAGAACAATCTCAAAAGAAGCATCCGTCTGGCACGAAGAAAGTCGGCCTGAATACCGAAAAGGGACGTTAACCTATATACCAAATAAATGGTAACACAGGGATAACCATGGCCTGAACGCCGTTCATCAGTCTGAATACTGAGCATCGGAATATGAGAGTATTAATGTCGGTCTGATCGCCGAGAGATTAGCCTGAATGCCCGAAAAACTGGCATGAATGCCATTCCAGTCTGGATACCACTTCGGTCTGAACACCGGAAAACTGGCCTGAATGCTATTTCGGTCTGAATACCACTTCGGTCTGAATACCACTTCGGTCTGAACACCAATTCGGTCTGAACACCAATTCGGTCTGAATACCACTTCGGTCTGAACACCAATTCGGTCTGAACACCAATTTGGTCTGGATACCAGGAAATTGGCCTGAATGCCGCTTTGGTCTGGATACCAGGAAATTGGCCTGAATGCCGCTTTGGTCTGGATACCGGGAAATTGGCCTGAATGCCACAAGTACTTCAACCTGATCGTCGGAAACTTCTTCGATCTGAAAATTGGGAACTGGTCTGAATACCCGAAAAACTCTTCATGCCTGTCAGCATCGGCAGAAATAAGAGACAGTGATACATGAGGCGGCACGCGTGCCAATGACCCATGCTGGGGATAACAAGCCATGAGCCTGCTATCCTCTATTCAACCCTAGCAAACAAACAATTTGCGCTCAACTGGGGATTTTTCTCTCTTTACTTTTCTTTTTGGACCCCGAAACTTCTCGGATTATCATTTCCATCTCCGCCTGACAGAAACTCTCCCTCCAATATCGCAATACTGGGGAATACTTGTTGATTCAAAATCACGATGCCAAACTCCTCGGAGTAACATCTTCACCCTCTTGCGAAACCACCTCTCAAACAGTAACCACGGCTTGAGACTAGCTTATGCTTGCAATGCTGATGCATGATGATGATTTTTATTAGCGTAATGCTCCATAATCATGGAAATGCTACGCAATTAGCTATGCAACATGCTATGCTTATCTACATGATGAATGCATAAAAAGTATCCCCCTCAAGGGACTCTTTTGGGGAGCTCGAGGAACTATGTTGAGGAACTCGACAACACTCCAACCTCCACCCTACTGGGGAATAGCCCTGTTGTTGGGAAAAGGACCACCCTTACTAGGGATGACCTCCACTGAACCCGATCCACTCGGAGATTTTGCTGGGGAAAAAACCACCAACGCATTCTGCGGGGAAAATAACAACCTTCGGCTTGCTGGGGAACTTAACAAGCTCCGCCATGTTAGGAAAAACAACGACCAACAGGCACCTTCGCGGGGAAATAGCAACCTTCAGGCCTGGCTGCTGAGGAAACACTGATCTCAATCCTGCTTGGGGAAACCAGGAAAATCTGGCACAGAACACCCGTCGACTCGTCGAACCCTGGTATCCCACATCTAAACCCAGTATCCGCTTTCCACTTTTGAGAGCTCCCCGACCCGTCTGGACTTTTCTGATTCATCACCTTGTATTCTCGACTCCTCCGCACTTGACGGCGATCGAACTCCTTGGATTTATACAAACTTTCCAGTCCTCCGACTTTGAAGAGTCTTCTTGATTAATATCCAGGATCTTCGTCATCCCTCACCGTCTTTCCATCATTCCTCGGTCCCCGATTGGACTCCGTGGGGATCCTTTTGCCAAAACTTCTCATCACAACCTACAAGTGAGTGAAAATATCTAACAGCACCTGCAAAAGAGATCATTAGACAAAAACGTGCCCCAGGCGTGCCAAGATTTCAACACCTGAGTCACTCAACCTTCCAAATAAGATTTCAAGTTTTCAATCTTATAAACATGCATTGGAAGGGACCCGTATGTCTTAAAATGCAAAGATTCTTTATCACAAACAATTGGATGTTTTTGCAATCAAAGCGGTAATGAAAACAAAAACAAAATTATTTGACTGAATATGCATTTTATTGATTGAAAAGGTGTGGCTCATGAATGAGCAATACAAAGGAAGCAATTCCTGAAAAGAGGTAATTGCGCACCAAAGGAAAAATCTATCCTAATGGCAACGTGAACCCGTGACCTTATCGAGTTCCAACTCGGTTACACCCCATATGTCCTCAGACTCTCCGCGCTTTCTGCCTTCTGAACAAGACGTTTCCGACTGCTCCCGGCCAGGGATTATCCACGATGTATCCAAAGTACAAACGATCATACTAGACGCAGTTGCTCGTTTCAATCCCTCTTTTGCCTGGACCGCCCTTTCGGGTTTTCAGTCCACCGGGATACCCTTTTTTGCCCAAGCCGCCCTCGTGGGGTCTTCGACTTGCCAGGAGTACATTTTTTCTTTTTATCCCTAATTTTTGCCCGAACCTTTTTCTTTTTCTTGGTTCGCCGGGATGCCCTTTTTTTTCCTGGACTATTTTATTCTTTTCGTCCAGCGGGTCTCTTTATACGAAGTATTTTTTAACTACGTCCGCATTCACAGGGGATGGAAAATCTTCGCCATCCATGGTCGTTAACAACAAGGCTCCGCCAGGGAAAACCTTCTTGACCACGAATGGAACTTCATAATTGGGTGTCCATTTGCCCCTACGATCGTTTTGAGGAGGAAGGATCCTTTTCAATACCATATCGCCTACGTGATATACCCGAGGTCGCACCTTTCGGTCGAAAGCACGCTTCATCCTCTGCTGGTACAACTGCCCATGACAAATGGCCGCCAGCCTCTTTTCCTCAATCAGGCTCAACTCTTCGTACCGAGTCCTTACCCATTCAGCCTCTTGCAATTTCACGTCCATCAGGACTCTCAAAGAGGGAATTTGAACCTCAACCGGTAGCACGACTTCCATTCCATATACCAACGAGAAAGGTGTTGCCCCAGTAGAAGTACGCACCGAAGTTCGATACCCATGCAATGCAAACGGCAACATCTCATGCCAATCCTTATAGGTCACATCCATCTTCTGCACAATCTTCTTAATATTCTTATTGGCTGCCTCGACCGCCCCATTCATCTTCGGACGATAAGGAGAAGAATTGTGATGCTCAATCTTGAATTCCGGGCACAATTCTGCCATCATATTGTTGTTCAAATTAGAACCATTATCAGTAATGATTCTTTCGGGAACCCCATATCTGCAAATGATGTCTCTCTTCAGGAATCTGGCAACGACCTGCTTCGTCACGTTTGCATAAGAGGCTGCTTCCACCCACTTGGTGAAGTAATCAATAGCCACTAATATGAACCGGTGCCCATTCGAAGCCGTAGGCTCAATCTTCCCAATCATATCGATGCCCCACATAGCGAACGGCCACGGAGACGACATCAAACTCAACGGATTTGGAGGCACGTGCACCTTGTCAGCATAAATCTGGCATTTATGACACTTTCGCACGAAGTTGAAACATTGGGCCTCCATTGTCATCCAGTAATAACCAGCCCTCAATAGCTTCTTCACCATTACATTCCCACTGGCATGGGTACCGAACGACCCCTCGTGAACCTCTTTCATCAATTGGCTTGCTTCTTTATCATCAACACATCTGAGCAAAACCCAATCGAAATTTCTCTTGTACAAAACCCCATCCTTATTTAGATAGAACACCATGGCCAACCTCCGCAGAGTCTTTCGGTCCTTCTTGGATGCTCCCTCAGGATACTCTTGGGTTTCCAAATAGCGCTTGATATCGTAATACCACGGCTTCTCATCATCAGGCGTCGTGTCAGCAGCAAACACATAAGCCGGTCTATCCAGACGTCCCACCTCAACACTGGGGAACTGATTCCACCATTGTACCTTAATCAAGGCGGCCAGAGTAGCCAAAGCATCTGCTAAAGGATTCTCTTCTCTAGGCACATGATGCATTTTCACCTTGGTGAAAAACGTCAACAATCTCCTCGTATAATCCCGGTATGGAATTAAATGAGATTGATGTGTACACCATTTTCCGTTAACCTGGTTCACAACCAAAGCTGAATCTCCATATATAACAAGGTTCTTGATCCTCAAATCAATCGCCTCTTCAATCCCCAAGATACAAGCTTCGTATTCAGCCACGTTGTTGGTGCACTCAAATGTTAGCCGGGCAGCAAAAGGAATGTGGGACCCTTTCGGCGTAACCAAAACAGCACCAACACCACTACCATTCACGTTAACGGCCCCATCAAACATCAAAATCCATTCGGATTCAGGGTCAGGCCCCTCCTCCGGGATCGGTTCCTCACAATCTTTCGATTTGAGAAACATGATGTCCTCATCAGGGAATTCAAACTTCATCGGTTGATAATCCTCAATGGGTTGTTGGGCGAGGTAATCAGACAATACACTCCCCTTTATCGCCTTCTGAGAGGTATACTGGATATCATATTCGGTCAAAATCATTTGCCACCTCGCAACCCGTCTGGTCAATGCTGGCTTCTCAAAAATATACTTGATTGGATCCATCTTGGAAATTAATAAAGTGGTATGAACCAGCATATACCGCCTCAGTCGGCGAGCAGCCCAGACCAAAGCACATCAAGTTTTCTCGAGCAGTGAATATCTTGTTTCACAGTCGGTAAACTTTTTGCTAAGGTAGTATATGGCATGCTCTTTTCGACCAGACTCATCATGCTGCCCCAGTACGCACCCCATAGACCCCTCGAGGACCGTCAAGTACAGGATTAACGGTCGTTCCTCCACATGAGGCATCAGAATCGGAGGCTCCTGTAAATACTCTTTTATCTTTTCAAATGCCGCTTGGCAATCATTATTCCACCTGACTGTTTGATCTTTTCTCAATAACTTGAATATAGGTTCACACGTGGTTGTTAGATGAGATATGAACCGTGAAATGTAGTTCAATCTACCTAAGAAACCACGAACCTCCTTCTCTGTTCTCGGTTCAGGCATTTCTTGTATTGCTTTTACTTTAGCAGGATCAACCTCGATTCCTCTTTCACTTACAATGAACCCCAGCAATTTACCGGACCGCACTCCGAAAGTGCACTTATTCGGATTCAACCTCAGTCTGAATTGTCTCAACCGGTCAAACAATTTGGCCAAGTCTACAAAATGCCCCTCTTCTGTTTGGGACTTTGCTATCATGTCATCAACATAGCATTCAATTTCATAATGAATCATATCATGAAACAAAGTCACCATGGCCCTCTGATAAGTAGCACCGACGTTCTTGAGACAGAATGGCATCACCTTATAGCAAAAAGTGCCCCATGGTGTGATGAACGTTGTTTTCTCCATATCATCTGGCGACACTTTGATTTGATTATAGCCAGAAAAGCCATCCATGAAGGAAAACACCGAGAATTGAGCTGTATTATCTACCAACACATCAATGTGAGGTAGCGGGAAATCATCCTTCGGGCTAGCTCTGTTCAAATCCCGGTAGTCCAGACACATTCTCACCTTCCCATCTTTCTTCGGCACTGACACAATATTCGCGACCCAAGGCGGATAATTAGTGACAGCGAGGAAACCAGCATCCAACTGCTTCTGCACTTCCTCTTTGATTTTCATGGCCATCTCAGGTCGAGTTCTGCGCAACTTCTGCTTCACTGGAGGACAATCTGCTCTCAATGGTAACTTGTGCACAACGATATCGGTATCCAAACCTGGCATATCTTGATAAGACCAGGCGAAGATATCAACATACTCTTTCAACAATGCTACCATTCTGCTCTTAACACTCGCCTCCAAAGCAGCCCCAACTTTCACTTCCTTTCTGACCTCGTCGGTACCCAGATTCACAATCTCAACTTGCTTCTCGTGCGGCTGAATCACCTTCTCCTCTTGTTTTAATAACCTGGCTAATTCCTCTGGCAGTTCGCAATCTTCTTCGCCTTCTTCTTCGGCATGATAGATCAGATTGTCGAAGTCATATGAGGGTGTAACAGGTTGTTATCAATGAGATCCGGCGAGAAATCGCATCTGCATGAATGTTGATTCATGCATTGCTTTAGAACCAGAGCGAGACAAATTAAAAAAAGGAAAATGAAAATAAACATTGCCATTTTTGTTTTTGTTTTTATTAAACTGCAAAAATAAATAAAAAACAGGGAACACCGCTTTTAATGAAAAACATCCATTTATTACTTGATGCGAATTTTGCAAAATGAAACATGAGGTGGCCCTTACAATGAACCATTACGTTTCGGGCAAAACGTATCGCTTCCATGCAAATAAAATTGAAAAACAGAAAATATTACTCTTCAAGTAGAGTGACAGTGATGATCTTTTCAGCCTTCCAGTTCTGGACTTCCATCCCTGGTACGCACGGTTTTATCCATTGATCAATCTCACAGTCACTGTCAACTTCTTCACCCACCATACAGATGTGATCTGGATCCAGCATTCTAGCACTGGTGAATGTGAATGACGGACGACGTCCTCTGCCTTGTCCAGACGAGCCTCGGCCCGGCTGATAACCCACTCCAAATCTGTCTTTCTTGGTGGCGATGTCCATCATCTTTCCCCAACCAGGAGCTTCCCCATTCTTCACCACCTCAGCAGCCTGTTTGTACGAAGAAATGGACGGCTTTTCCTCTTTAGCAAAAAGAGCATTCTCCACCTTGACGGTTTTGAATGCTTGACTTGGCGTTTCCCATATCTCACCGTCCATTTCAACTTACTTGAACGACGATAGGTGGCTTACGAAGATATCCTCCTCCCCACAAACGGTGACGACCTGCCCGTCCCATATATACTTCAGTTTCTGGTGCAAAGTCGAAGTCACTGCCCCAGCAGCATGAATCCATGGTCTACCCAATAGGCAATTGTACGCCGGCTGAATATCCATGACATAAAATACCGACTTAAACACCTCAGGCCCGATCTTCACGGGGAGCTCCACTTCCCCAAACACAGCCCGCTTTGAGCCATCAAAAGCTCTAACTATCGGGTCCGTGGGCGTCAAGATCAAACCTTCACAATCCAGCTTTGCCAGGGCTTTCTTTGGCAACACATTTAAAGAGGAGCTGATATCAACCAACACGTGCGAAAGCACGGCTCCTTTACATTCCATGGCGATGTGTAAAGCCCGATTGTGATTCCGCCCATCTACAGTTAGATCCAAATAAGTGAAACCCAGCCCATGGCTGGCATTGACGTTTGACACCACCGTCTCCAACTGATTGATTGTTATCTCCTGAGGAACGTAGGCTCTCTTTAGTATCTTCAATAAAGCCTCCCTATGCCCCTCGGAACTCAGCAATAATGACAAGATCGAGATCTTGGATGGGGTCTGTTGCAAGTGGTCCACAAGCTTGTACTCTGACTTCTTGATGATTCTCAGAAATTCTTCAGCTTCATCATCAAGTTCTTTCTCTGACCCACCAGGCGCCGGTGTCACCACAGGAGCACCCTCGCTTACCCCCTGCTTCCCTCTCGCCCTGGCTAAAGCCTCGGCCTTATCTTTCTTTTCTATCTCTCCATCCTTATTCCTCAAGGCGTCTGGTGCAAACAACCTTCCACTGCGAGTGAAACCACTGGGTCCGGCATTATCCACCTTTGAAATGGTGGTTTCACTTGCAATTTGATCCTCCAACTTCTCCCCATTACAATATACTTCCCCACCATAATGCCACGGCACGGCGTCATCTTTGTCATAAGGAATTGGCCCAGGTACCGTGATAGTAATTGGAGCCGCATCGGCCAGCGTTGACAAATCGACCGGATTGAAATAGATGGTTATGGTGGAGACATCTTCCTTCACCCAATTAACCTTCTCAAATCTTCGGCCTCCCTCATCCATCAGTCTCTGGACAGCCTCCCTCAGCAACACACACCCATCAGGAGCAACAGTGCACACAGCACAACAGTTATCACAGCCCGGAAAGACCCCATTCTTCAACAGTTGTCTTTTGATCTCAGCCAACGGAGTCTTCAACTGATTCACCCTCATCAGCCCGATTTTGCCCTCTTCAGAGATTGCATTCACCCCCATTTGACCATGCGCGGGCATGGGATTAGCATTCACATTTGGAGATGGTGCAAAGTTGATTGCCTTAGAATCCACCAAGTCCTGGACCACATGCTTAAAAGCTTTGCAATTTTCTACGTTGTGTCCAGGGGCACCTGAGTGGAATTCGCACTTGGCGTTCTCATCAAAACTGGCCGGCCTTTGATCAGGTCTCAATGGTGCCAACGTCCTCAGCTGGACCAACCCCAAATCCTTCAACTTCTTCAGCAAGAATGAGTAGGTTACAGGTGGCCTATCAAATTGACGATCATTCATTCGTCCTCTTACTTGATACCCGGCCCGCTGCGGTCTCTGTTGAAATTGCTGCCGTTGTTGTTGCGGTTGTTGTTGTTGCTGTTGTTGTACATTATCAGCAGGAATTGTTACCGCAGCAGTGTGCTGGTAGTAACGCTCCCTACTCTGTCCCCTTTGGGCATACACTGCACTGGTGTCACCCTCCTTTTTACGTTGGCCATTCCCAAAGGGCTTCTTCGATCCAGATGACGAAGCACTACCCTGGATTTTTCCCATCTTTAACCAACTTTCAATTATTTCCCCGGCCACCACAATATCAGCAAAATTGGTAACCGGGCATCCCATCATTCTTTCAGCAAAGGTCCCCTGCAGGGTACCCATGAACAGATCTGACATTTCTCGGTCTACCAACGGAGGTTGGACCCGGGCAGCCAGTTCCCTCCACCTCTGTGCATACTATTTAAACGCTTCATTAGGCTTCTGAGACATACCCTGCAATTGGGTACGACTAGGAGCCATATCAGCGTTGAACTGGTACTATTTAAAGAATGCATCACCAAGATCCTGCCAGCTTTTGATGTCAGAAGATTTCAACTTAGTGTACCATTCCAAGGATCCTCCAGACAGACTGTCTTGGAAGAAGTACATCCACAACTTCTGGTCCATTGTATAAGCAGAAATCTTTCGGACAAAAGCCTGGAGATGAGTTTCCGGGCAAGAATTCCCATTATACTTGTCAAATGCAGGCGCTTTGAACTTTTGTGGGATCACAATCCCCTTAACCAACCCCATGTTTGACATGTTAACAACCCCCGGAATAGCATAGCTTTCTAGAGCCCTGATCTTCTCCGCCAGCACCTGAATCTCTTTGTTTGGTGGTTGGACACCGTACTGCCCAAATTGTTCATTTAACATGGAGAATTGATCGGCTTCTCTGTCTTCCTCTCTATCCTCTTCAGCCCCGAAGAAAGGAGGAAACAGACTGTCCTTCATATTATTGCCCATCGGACCTGGTCTACCGCTTGTGGCAGCACCAAAACCACCCCCATTGTTGATAACCATGCCAGCAGTTGTCTTCTTTCCGAGATCTCCTCCATCCCTAGAACCACCAAGGCCATGGTTGGAGACACCCTCCAAGTTGACACCACTGTTAGCAGCTGAAGCCCGCTCGAGCTTCTCCACGTTATTAGCAAGTGCTTTCTGGCCCACAGCAAACCCTTGCATGACGTTAATCAGTTCATTCATTTTCTCCTTCAGCTCGAGAAAATCTGCGTTGGGTAGATCCATCAGCCTGGGTGTGTTGCGTCTGGTAAAGTATCTGTGTGGACGGGTTGTGTGCAAGGGAATGATTCTACGCGCACGAGCAATGATTCCTGAAACAATCAAGCACGTTAGGAACTGACACCTGCAAAATAGAAGACAAGTTATTATGATTCATGCATGAATGCAATGTCTATCCATATGAGGAACACTCTGTCTTTCGATCCTGGCTTCATCGAGACAGATAATAATCCGACAACAATATTCTGACATTCATCGAATGATTTCATCACGCAGATCAGAGATATATGATTTAGCAAAGATACCACCCAACCATGTGTGTGCTGTGTGAGTACATACAGGAAAGCAAATAAAGCTTGAAGATCGATCAATGAAGGACAACAACCACTGTATATCAAAAGTGCACTACAAGTGAAAAAGTCATACATCAGGCTGATATAAGTCAAATTACAATTCTCCAGAATCAGAAAGAAAATACAAGCAAGTGAATTCCGTCAACAGGCCTGACGGTAATCCAACACAAATAAGAAAGGTCTAATCTGACGAATGTCCCACAGAAGGCCCTACATCATCAACCATCCTGGTAAACTTCGCGGCGAACCTGAGCTCGGTGTTCTCCTGCTGCAATCTCCCCACCTCCTTCTGGTGAATCTTCATCTGTCGGAAGTAATGATCTCTCTCAGTAAGATAATGATCTCTCTCGGCAATGATCTTCGCGTTTTCTGCTTCCTTAATCTTCAGCTTTTCCTCCCACTCGGCGATAAGGGTTCTGACTCTGTCGTCCCTCTAATCCCTCACAAGGATTTGTCTCCTCTTCTCATCTTCAAGGACCTTAGAAGCTCTAGCCAACCTCTCCTTGGTGATGTTGTGCTCCCTTGTGGATGACTCTAAAGCTTGGCTGACCTTGCCATAATAAGCGGTGTCTATCTTAAAACGCTTCACCACAAGAGCATGTCTCTTATCCTGGTCTTCCATTTTCCCTTTGATTTCCTGATTAGCCATTTGGACTCTAGCAACACTCATCTCCAATTCAGTCTTCTCTGCATGCAGCTGATCTCTCTCCCTCTTCATCTCTAGTAACTCTTCCATACTGACAGAAGAATGAGATTCCTCAATCAACGGATACCAAGGATCACCCACAGGAAATGGTAGACGAGTGAACTCCACTCTCTTGCTTGAGCCAATCATCAAACGGAGGAAAAGACCTGTTATTAATTCTACCCAAGAAAACTTGCCTTTCCTTTGAATGCTGCGCCATGCGTCAGACACTTGCATCAACCGTGACTGGTTACCCTCAACCGGGAAGTAGAAAGTTTCCTGAATCTCACTCTTGAGAGGAGGAACCTCCATAGCGAATCCCATTTGTCTCTTAAGAAGCGTCGGGTTATAATTAATGCAACCCTGAACTCCTATAAGAGGCACATTGGGAAAACCCCCACAACTGCAAATGAAATCTTGTCCAACCCCACTACTGTGAGTCCAAGCTATGTCTTTGGCTCGCAAACCCATGAACTTGGTTGCCCAATTTACAGTATGGTCAAGAAGAACAAAAGCACCCCTAGAAGGCAAATATCCCATAAACCATTTGTATAGTAGCTGAGCACAACATCTGATCAATCCCCCACGCCGCTTCTCATTCCTGTTATGGACCGAGTAATAAACATCCCCAACCAAGGTAGGAATAGGATTCCTCTGAACAAACAAACGGATGGCATTAATATCCACAAAGTTCTTTTGGTTAGGGAACAGGATGATTCCATAAATGCTCACAGCAATCAAAGCGCAGACAGCTTTCCAAACACCCAAATCAGCATACTCCTTGGCTTTAGCCTCTAAGAAACTCAGATGAAAACCAAGCAACTTTCCCTTCTCCTTCAAACCCCCCTTAGTCACCTCTGGACTCAAATAAAGAGCACGGGAGATCCCACTAATATCAGGTTCTTCCTTAGTAGCATAGAAAGGAACCTGATTTCTGATCTGAATGCCCAAGATACCAGCATAGTCCTCCATCAAAGGCCCCAATAAGTAATCCGGGAAGACAAAACATCTCAAACCAGGGTCATAAAACTGGAGAAGAGTATGGATGGCGCTCCTATCCCTGTCAGTGAGCCTAAAAACCATCTTCAGAATACCCCCATACGTCTCACGGAACATCCCCACATGGTCAGGTGTAATCAATGCTATCATATCCTTTAGCACACTGATCTCTGGATCAAAGAAACTGTAAACAACATCATCCTTCAAACCGGGCCTCATATCCGAGCAAAGAAGTCTCTCAACCAGGATCTCAATCAAGAATGTCCCCTGCATATGGATAAACATGAGTTAGATGCAGATAAATGCAAAATGTGAATGATGCTGATGTATGAATGCAATGCATTGTGCCATCCTCCAAGTCATCTGATCATCAATTGTACAGAAGCCCCGGTCTCTGAACTGATCATAACCATCTGAGGTACTGAGTAACCACAAATCCGACTTGGGAGTTCCGAAATAAATGGAACGGAAGGATACATCACCATCATCACCATCATCACAGAGAAAACACTGAACTGATAACCACAACAATCTCTGAATCAACCCAGGGAATCCTGAAATAAACGGATCCCCACTGATAAATACCACGGACAGAACTCCGGCATCTCAGAAATAAATATCCATAAATCCGACTTATAAACAGGACTCTGATCAATAACTGAACCATTAGTCACCATCACAGTCACCATCAGAACATGTATCTGTAAGAATCAACCCTCCCCTCACAGGTGAATTCTAATCAGGTCATCCTAAGGCGGATAATGGTCTCGACAATCGGGCAAAGATACTCAACGGGTTTTCCCTTTCGGGTGTGCCGTTGCAGCTCTCATAAGATCGTCTAAACCAAAGATCCGGGAAAGAACGGTCACCGAAGTCAATAGCTCAAAAGAGGTAACCCAACCAAAGTGGAATACTCCACAATGGAAGAGCTCTCTCAGATGAACCTCGTCCGGCTTGTGGTATGTCACGTCGCAACAACATGCCCAACCAACATGTGAGGAACGTGAGACCAGACTAATCCTAGGTGTATACTCGGGCCTGGGTTTTAGCCCCACTCAGAACACCCACCCCAAATCATAGGACCCAACCTGTACAGAATCAGCACGATGATAACATGATGCATGCAAACATTTATGCAAATATATACAACATAATAATTATAAATGCAATAAATAGAGCAACACAAGCAACCTAAACTATCCTAGAGAACGCTAGGAGAGACTCGCTTAGGGAAGATGGACCAGCAAGAGGTCAACTTCCTTATGTCCCCAGCAGAGTCGCCAGCTGTCGCATCCGCGAAAAACAACCGGTGGGAAAAACAAAACAAACAGAGCCGCCACCGTGCGTTATTTATCCCAAAGGAGGGAAAGGAAACTCTCGAAGTAAACCTGGAAAGGAAATGGTCTTACGACCGGAGATTACAGGGTACGGGAGTCGGTTACGCAAGGGGAAGGTATTAGCACCCCTCACGTCCGTCGTACTCGACGGGATCCGCGCTCAACAGAAATAGAATAAGGTTACTGAAAAACTGCTCAAAGAATGCAAACACACTGGAATAAACAGGCGGAGGAGGATGGAGGAAGGTGACTCGGCAGGATATCGCATCCTGGGCCTACGTAGTTTGTCAGACACAAACATCAGAGTCGACGTAGTTCGAGAGAATGGGAAACGGGCTCGCTAGGATATCGCATCCTATGCCTACGTATCTCATCTGGAATGAGAATCAGAGCTACCGTAGTTCGGCTCACGCACGCCGAAACAAAACCAACACAGGAAACCGACTACCAATCGTTGGACTTACGTCAGACTCCACACAAACAGGCAAACATGGAAACCGAATGCCAATCACTGGACTTACATCAGACTCCGAACCAACGAACACACACTGGAAACCAAATGCCAATAGTTGGACTTACATCAGACTCCAACAAGCAAACAAGGCTCAGGAAACCAATTGTCAATTGTAACACCCTTCTAAAATACCCCAAATATTTAATTTACAACAACAAATATATAAATCAGAGTAATTATTGCAGTTAAGGGTGTCACACAACACTTCACACATTTCAGCATAAAAATCAGTCATGCTCATTATTTAATTCAACATAAACACTTCTTGCAAAATACGCAGCGGATAGAGATCATTCAACATATGTAATACATTACACATAAAATTATTCAACAAGTTAAAACATCCCGTCCCGATGTTACATCTATCAGAGCATGACCCACTAAGGAGACCACACTAGACTCCACGCACTAGCTTCTACTCACTCACTGCTCGTTACCTGAAAAATAGTTGTAAGGGTGAGTTCCTCAATCGATATAATAAGCATTATAAATCCTCATGTAATGCTAAGTAAATTTACACGTTAATCACCCTAATCATATCATACATCCAGTAACGGCACATCAACTCAAACATCATACTTAATATCAACACAATTCCACTCCTCAATTAAATTAAATATCCATACAACAAGCCAACAAAATGCAACTCTAATGAGACTCGACTCGTCATGCATGTGGTACCATTCGGAGTAAAACTCCCAACTTAAAATCATTGCCATTTTATTGGGCATCAAGGCATAAGCCTTCAACTTTCAACTTAAAATTTGCCAATCCAGGCCAACGTGGTGTGAGCAAAGCTCCGACTTAATGCATATGAATGTACATGGCATACACGACTTTAAACTGTCGACAACATAATAATAATAGCAATACAACAATGTTTTCAACAACATCAACTTATAATCAACTTTGGCTCACCAAGCCTACAACTCAGTATTTTCAACAACTTTCCGTACACGGAACAACTCAGCAACATACTTGAATCAACACTTCATAACATAAATCCAACAAAATTACTCATCACAATTAACTATAATAGGCCAATCACCAATTAGGTTCACAACATTAAAAATATCAATTTTTCAAATTTCCAACAGTGTTAACCGGTTAACGCAGGACAAAACACACTTTCTGGCAAAACGCAACAGTGTTAACCGGTTAACGCCCTGGGTTAACCGGTTAACGCAGGAAAAACAGCACCTTTTCACAAAGTATAACAGTGTTAACCGGTTAACGCCCTGGGTTAACCGGTTAACGCAGACAAAACAGCAGTTCCTGCGCTAACACAAGGCAGAATGCAGAGTTCTCCGCATTTTCCGCCGTTGGAGGACTTCCGGACCTCCGATTCAACTTCCGTAAAAAGCTACATTATCGGAAAATCACGACACATACAATCATCGATTCAATTTCAGTTTTCATACAACTTATTCATCACAATTTTCTCAGCATTCTAAATCCCAATTAGGGTAATTCAACGGTTTATCACTACCCATTACATGTTAATCTATAATACCCATTAAACGATGATAAACCCCCTTACCTGAGATAATCCGGCAATCCCTAAGCTTCAAGCTTTTCCGTTCTTCAACCTTTGCTCTCTAGCTCTTCCTCTTTGCCCTTTCTCCACTTTCCACTTTTCAGCCGCTTCTCTGTTTCACGTGAAAACTCTTTACCAAAAATGAAAACCCTTTTCTCTTATTCCAACTTATATATTTTCCACTAATTATTATTCCAAATAATAATAATAATAATAATCCAATAATTCAATTTATTTAATTAAATTAATAAATATATTATTAACTTAATTTAAATAATTCTCTTATTTTATTCGGGGTGTTACAACTCTCCCCCACTAAAAGAGTTTTCGTCCTCGAAAACATACCTCAAGCAAATAACTCTGGATAAGACTCTTTCATCTGACTCTCCAGTTCCCAAGTCACATTGCCACCTGCTGGTCCTCCCCAAGCTACTTTCACTAAGGCAATCTCTTTACCCCGCAACTGCTTCAACTTTCGATCCTCAATCCTCATAGGCGATATTTCAACAGTCAGGTTATCTCTTACCTGTACATCATCTACTTGGATCACATGCGACGGATCATGAATGTACCTCCTCAACTGAGACACATGAAAAACCTCATGCAAATTCGCAAGTGACGGCGGTAAAGCGATACGATAGGCTACCTCTCCTATCCTCTCCAAAATCTGATAAGGACCAATAAATCGAGGTGTCAACTTCTTTGACTTCAAAGCTCGACCAACCCTAGTTATCGGAGTAACACGAAGAAACACGTGATCTCCCTCTCGGAACTCAAGTGATTTCCTCCTCTTGTCATGATAACTCTTCTGACGACTCTGAGCAATTCTCATCTTCTCCTGAATCATCTTAATCTTTTCCGTAGTTTGTTGAACAATTTCCGGTCCAACCACAGCACTCTCACCGGACTCATACCAACATAAAGGTGTCCGACATCTCCTACCATACAAAGCTTCAAACGGCGCCATACCAATGCTCGAATGAAAACTATTGTTGTAGGTAAACTCAATCAAAGATAAATAACAATCCCAAGCACCTCCCTTTTCCAAACACAAGCCCTCAAAAGATCCTCTAGTGACTGAATCGTCCTCTCAGTCTGACCATCAGTCTGCGGATGATATGCAGAACTCAATCTCATCTTAGTTCCCAAAGCCCTCTGCAAACCTTCCCAGAACTTCGATGTAAATCTAGGATCTCTGTCCGAAACAATACTCGACGGAATACCATGCAAACTTACAATGTTCTCAATATACAACTCAGCTAATCTCTCTAACGGATAATCCATTCTGATCGGAATGAAATGAGCCGATTTTGTCAATCTGTCAACAATCACCCAAATAGCTTCAAAATTCTTACTTGTTCTCGGTAACCCAGAAACAAAATCCATACTGATACTATCCCACTTCCACTCTGGAATAGCCAACGGTTGCATTAGCCCAGATGGCTTCTGATGCTCAATCTTTGACTTCTGACAAGTCAAACAAGAATAAACAAAACTCGCAATTTCTCTTTTCATCCCCGACCACCAAAATAACTTTTTCAAATCGTGATACATCTTCGTAGCTCCAGGATGAATACTCAACCCACTACGATGTCCTTCTTCAAGAATACTCTTCTTAAGTTCGATAACATCCGGAATACACACCCGATTACCAAATTTCAGAATACCATTTTCATCAACTCTGAATTCGCCACCTTGACCTTGATTCACTAGAGTCAACTTATCAACCAAAAGCACATCGGATTTCTGACCCTCTCTGATCTCATCCAGAATACCACTTGTTAACTTCAACATCCCCAATTTAACACTGTTGTGAGTACTCTCACACACCAAACTCAAGTCTCTAAACTGCTCAATTAAATCCAATTCCTTAACCATTAGCATAGACATATGTAATGATTTCCGACTCAATGCATCAGCCACTACGTTTGCTTTACCCGGATGGTAATTCAAACCAAAGTCATAATCCTTCAGAAACTCTAACCACCTTCTCTGTCTCATATTCAGCTCTTTCTGATCAAACAAATACTTTAAACTTTTATGGTCACTGAAAACCTCAAATCTTGACCCGTACAAGTAATGCCTCCATAACTTCAGAACAAACACCACAGCCGCCAACTCTAAATCGTGCGTCGGGTAGTTCCTCTCATGAACCCTCAGCTGTCTTGAAGCATAAGCTATAACCTGCTTATTCTGCATCAACACGCCACCCAAACCCAACAATGAAGCATCACAGTAAACTTCAAATGATTCCGACGAACTCGGTAATATCAGAATAGGAGCAGTAGTTAACCTTCTCTTTAACTCTTGGAAACCTCCTTCACATTTTGAGTCCCAAACAAACGCTTGCCCCTTCCTAGTCAACATCGTCAATGGTAACGCCAACTTAGAAAATCCCTCAATGAACTTCCTATAATAACCAGCCAAACCAAGGAAACTTCGAATCTCAGCAACAGACTTCGGAGCTTCCCACTTAGATACCGCTTCTATCTTAGAAGGATCAACAGCAACGCCACCTCTTGAAATCACATAACCAAGAAAACTCACCTCTCCTAACCAAAATTCACACTTGGACAATTTAGCAAATAACTTCTTTTCTCGTAGAACTCCCAAAACCACTCTCAAATGTTCAACATGCTCTTCTTCAAATTTCGAATACACCAAAATATCATCAATAAACACCACAACAAACTTGTCTAGGTACGGATGGAAAATCCTATTCATGTACTCCATAAATACTCCAGGCGCATTAGTCACACCAAAAGGCATTACATAATACTCATAATGTCCATACCTTGTTCTGAAAGCAGTCTTCTGAATATCCTCGGTTTTCACACGGATCTGATGATACCCAGATCTCAAATCTATTTTGCTGAACACACTTGCACCAACCAACTGATCCATCAAATCATCAATCCTCGGCAAAGGATACCGATTCTTGATCGTCACTTTATTCAGTTGCCTGTAGTCCACACACAACCTCATAGTACCTTCTTTCTTCTTAACCAATAGCACTGGTGCACCCCACGGTGACACACTCGGACGAATAAATTTCTTATCCAACAGATCTTCCAACTGACTCTTCAATTCAGTTAACTCAACAGCAGACATACGGTACGGAGCCATCGATATCGGCCTAGTACCAAGTACCAAATCAATCGAGAACTCCACTTCCCGCTCTGGCGGTAATTCATTCACCTCTTCCGGAAACACATCAGGAAAATCACACACCACGGCTAGATCGCCAATCACCAGTTTATCTTTAGCCTCCAAAGTCGCTAACAGCATAAACAACTCTGCCCCATCAGCTACTTCCTCGTTCACTTGCCTTGCTGATAGAAACAAACTCTTTCCCTCCTCAATCTCAGGAAAGACCACCGTCTTATCAAAACAGTTGATAGAAACTCGGTTAAACACCAACCAGTTCATACCCAGAATAACATCAATCTGCACTAGTGGAAGACACACTAGGTCCATCCCAAAGTCTCTACCAAAAATACTCAAAGGACAATTTAAACAAACCGAAGTAGTAGTTACTGAACCCTTCGCAGGAGTATCAATTACCATACTACCAAACATCTCAGATATCTCTAACTTAAGTTTCACAGCACAATCCAAAGATATAAAGGAATGAGTCGCACCTGTGTCAAAATAGCTACAAGAGGAAAGCCATTAATATAACACGTACCTCGGATAAGTCTGTCCTCACTGGAGGTTTGAGTTCCAGTCAATGCGAACACCTTCCCCGTCTGAGATTTCTTTGGCTTCTGACACTGACTTCCAATATGCCCTTCTTCGCCACAATTAAAACAAATCATTTCCTTGTGCTTGCAATCAGCTATTGCATGACCAGTCTTACCACAACGAAAACATCTCTTTACTTCAGCAGTGCATACATTACTCTTATGACCAGCCTGACCACATTTGAAGCAAACTATACCAGCAGGAGCACCTCCCCTACTGGTCCTCTGAGCCGGAGCAGCTCCTTGTTTCCCTCTTCCCACTGGAGCATCATACGGCTTTCCACGGTTTTGATGTTGCTTGCCCCTGCGGTCACTGACAATCTTGTAATGAGCATTATTGTCTTCTTCAAATATCCTGCAGCTATCAACCAATTCAGTAAAAATGCGTATCTTCTGATACCCAACAGCCTTCTTAATTTCAGAGCGCAGTCCATTTTCAAACTTGATGCACTTTGAAAATTCAGCACCAGCACCAGTGTAATGAGGATAAAATTTGGACAGCTCCACAAATTTCGCAGCATAATCAGTGACAGACATGTTTCCTTGCTTCAGCTCAAGGAACTCAATTTCCTTCTTACCACGGACATCTTCCGGATAATACTTTCTCATGAATTCCCTACGGAATACATCCCAAGTAATGACTTCACCTGCCACGGTCAACCTCTCGTGAGTCTCTAGCCACCAGTCATCAGCTTCGACTGCTAGCATGTGAGTACCATACCGAACCTTCTGAGCTGGAGTGCAATCCATAACACGGAAGATTCTCTCAATCTCTTTCAACCATCCCAAGGCTGCATCTGGATCATGCCTCCCTTTAAACACCGGCGGATTCTCTCTCTGAAAAGTCGCCAAGCTACGTGATCCAGCATCACCACCAGCATTTGGCAAGTTCTGCACAGCTTGTGCCATCGCTTGCATTGCGGCAGCCATTGCAGCGTCATTCCTTCCAGCCATTTCAACTTATCAATACAACACAACTTAAAAGTTAGATTAGTAACAATACACAATTGTTAGACAGTAACGACACGACAACTGGCCGGACAGACCGACTTGCTCTGATACCACTAATGTAACACCCTTCTAAAATACCCCAAATATTTAATTTACAACAACAAATATATAAATCAGAGTAATTATTGCAGTTAAGGGTGTCACACAACAAACACTTCACACATTTCACCATAAAAATCAGTCATGCTCATTATTTAATTCAACATAAACACTTCTTGCAAAATACGCAGCGGATAGAGATCATTCAACATATGTAATACATTACACATAAAATTATTCAACAAGTTAAAACATCCCGTCCCGATGTTACATCTATCAGAGCATGACCCACTAAGGAGACCACACTAGACTCCACGCACTAGCTTCTACTCACTCACTGCTCGTTACCTGAAAAATAGTTGTAAGGGTGAGTTCCTCAATCGATATAATAAGCATTATAAATCCTCATGTAATGCTAAGTAAATTTACACGTTAATCACCCTAATCATATCATACATCCAGTAACGGCACATCAACTCAAACATCATACTTAATATCAACACAATTCCACTCCTCAATTAAATTAAATATCCATACAACAAGCCAACAAAATGCAACTCTAATGAGACTCGACTCGTCATGCATGTGGTACCATTCGGAGTAAAACTCCCAACTTAAAATCATTGCCATTTTATTGGGCATCAAGGCATAAGCCTTCAACTTTCAACTTAAAATTTGCCAATCCAGGCCAACGTGGTGTGAGCAAAGCTCCGACTTAATGCATATGAATGTACATGGCATACACGACTTTAAACTGTCGACAACATAATAATAATAGCAATACAACAATGTTTTCAACAACATCAACTTATAATCAACTTTGGCTCACCAAGCCTACAACTCAGTATTTTCAACAACTTTCCGTACACGGAACAACTCAGCAACATACTTGTATCAACACTTCATAACATAAATCCAACAAAATTACTCATCACAATTAACTATAATAGGCCAATCACCAATTAGGTTCACAACATTAAAAATATCAATTTTTCAAATTTCCAATAGTGTTAACCGGTTAACGCCCTGGGTTAACCGGTTAACGCAGGACAAAACACACTTTCTGGCAAAACGCAACAGTGTTAACCGGTTAACGCCCTGGGTTAACCGGTTAACGCAGGAAAAACAGCACCTTTTCACAAAATATAACAGTGTTAACCGGTTAACGCCCTGGGTTAACCGGTTAACGCAGACAAAACAGCAGTTCCTGCGCTAACACAAGGCAGAATGCAGAGTTCTCCGCATTTTCCGCCGTTGGAGGACTTCCGGACCTCCGATTCAACTTCCGTAAAAAGCTACATTATCGGAAAATCACGACACATACAATCATCGATTCAATTTCAGTTTTCATACAACTTATTCATCACAATTTTCTCAGCATTCTAAATCCCAATTAGGGTAATTCAACGGTTTATCACTACCCATTACATGTTAATCTATAATACCCATTAAACGACGATAAACCCCCCTTACCTGAGATAATCCGGCAATCCCTAAGCTTCAAGCTTTTCCGTTCTTCAACCTTTGCTCTCTAGCTCTTCCTCTTTGCCCTTTCTCCACTTTCCACTTTTCAGCCGCTTCTCTGTTTCACGTGAAAACTCTTTACCAAAAATGAAAACCCTTTTCTCTTATTCCAACTTATATATTTTCCACTAATTATTATTCCAAATAATAATAATAATAATAATCCAATAATTCAATTTATTTAATTAAATTAATAAATATATTATTAACTTAATTTAAATAATTCTCTTATTTTATTCGGGGTGTTACATCAATCGTTGGACTTACGTCAGACTCCTAACACGCACAAAGGGGTTGAAAAAGAAAAAGCGCGCCCGCAGAGATCAGCTCATCTCCTGCCTGCGTACCTCATCTGGTATGAGGATTAGGGCGACGTAGTTCCCCTACACAGGGAAAGAACTTCTCACCTAACCAGAGACAAAGGGAGACACAAACTACTAGGGAGACTACGACTCGAGCCTAGAAGTTGTCATGCATACGATCCCTATGTTAAGGTTTCTATCTAACTTGCACAGGAAGCAAGCTATCCTAAACAGCACAGGCAAATACATACAAGCACGAAAAGAAAGCACACACTATATGCAAACAATTGGGCTCATACAAGGTTAGGCTGTGAGACACAAGCCAACTGGAATCGGGTGTAGTTAGCTCTTAACCCTAACATTGAGAGTTAGGGTGAAGCAGATGAAATGGGAAGTGAGGGTAAGACCTCACAGCTCTTATCCCTGGCCTGGGAGAGCTTCATACAAAAGAAAGTGTGGGAGTTCAGAATGTAGGAACTCTTCTCCACATATGACTGACACAACAAAGATCTTGGGTTATTATCCACAATGCATCAACACAATGGTGTGAGCAATGTGAATGACACAACTGAATAGCAGGGGATGGATTGCACATCCCTTTTATCTGCCAATTGCCTCTTAAGAGGTCTTTACCTGCTTGGCACAAATTTAAACATTCACAAGCATTGCCTCTTAAGGAGGGCTTCAGACAGGTGCCTGCCCACATAACAGGACAGGTCTTCCAAACTACATGAAGTCAGAGAAAATATACCTCAGTGGTTAAGCAACCAAGAAAAGCAAAGCAAGTTCAAAAGAACTCAAAGCAACTTAGGTACTTGTGAAAAATCTAAACTAATCAGTTCAACTGTACAGACAAACAATCAACAGGCAATAACAAACAGTCAGACAATGTTCACAATGTGCAAGCCACAAAGCAAACTCAAATGAACTAGCATCAACCTACAAAACACACAAATATTAGTAATCAAGAGCAAACATCAGTGCTCAAATGTGGAAGCATCATCAACTATGGACTTGGAAGTTTAAACCTGAAATCAAAGCCCACATGTAAGCCACAAACCACTAGGTCAAAGCCTAGGGTCAAAGATGAATCAAAAATCCAAAATAGAACATGAAATTTAACATAAATCATCCTCATTCAATCAAGAACACATCTCAAAAAGTCCCACATCAAGATCATTAACCAAATTCATTTCATGAACAAAACATGGCAAGGCATGCAAATGGTGATCACATTTAGACATCAGAAGAAACAAATGCACATTAAATCAAAAATGACTCAAAAAATCTTGGCAAAATTCATGAATAAACAGGAAATACAACATGATCATCACACAAAAAATTAGAGGCATTGGGCATCATTAGACATGGTAATCACATAGCATAAAACAGACAACCCAAATATGTGACACAAATTGTCACACCAACTTGGCATAATCATAAAACAGAGATGGATCATGGTAAAAACTCAAACCAAAGCCAAAACATCACTCAACATGTCTAGAAATAGCATGCAAAATTTCAGAAGCATTGGATAAGAAACAAGCATTTTATGATCAAATGAATAAGGCAATATCAAACATGTATACATGTGCAATCAACCTAGGACAAATCATTTTTTAAGCCAGGCACAACTTGCAATTCAATAATCACAAAAATGTAGACATGATAAGGAACATAATGCAAAAAATTGGAGGTCATTTGGATTAATTTTCATTTTTAAATGATTTTTTGAAGTTTGGAGAAAAATGAAATCAAAAACATGAAGCAAGCATGAAAATGTGAAGGAATAGGAGAAAAAGGCAAGGCAATTGGAAATAAGCTTCGCTCGGATTAGAACCGAGGGGCAATTTGAAATGCCAAGCGCGCCCAAGCCAAACGATGGCGTTTTGACACACAAACCCTAAACTTGGCGCGCATGTTTGAATTTCGTAGCTAAATGGAATTTCGTAGCAAATCTCAAGCCAATCCGCAGCAAAACTGGAAATATGCATGCAGTTCATACCAAGAAGATGAAGATCATGAAGATCTTCATCTGGAATTTCCAGATTCCACAAATTATTCCAGAAACTAACAAAGCCTATATCAATCAACTCGCCATGCCTCATACATCAAGAATCCAACAATAACTCATGCAAAAACAACAAGATAAGCACGGATCGAAGAGAATCAAAATCAACATCAAAATTTGAAATGCATGTATCTTGCTCAAAACAGCACCAAATCACTCCAAATTTTCATCAGCATTATCACCAATCAATGAACTACACAATAGGCCTAATGAATTTGAGATTTAAAGAGGTCGAAAAACTGACCTCTTGATGAACAGAATGGGAAGTCGCGTGTTACAAGCTCAAACAAGTCCTCAGATCTCTTCCAATATGCTTATTGAGATGAATGATGATGAATGTGAGGCTCTAGGATGCACGAAACCAGTTCAATCTTCAAGTGCCATGGATGCTCCAAGCTATGAACATGACCAAGAATGCCACGATTTCCTATGCATCCACGTCCAATTCTACTCCACAACACCTCAGGATGATGAATGGATCAATGAAAAGTGTTCTTGTTTGAAGAATTTTGCAAAAAGTGTGAGAGAAAAATTTGGAGAATTTTGTGATTCTAGATCTGAAAAATGTGTTAATGACCAAAAACAGTTGTAATTAACCATTTATACTCCATGCTAGACCTGTTTAAAACTTGCTTAGACCAAAATACAATCGTGATTAACCACTTTGAAGGTGTAAGTGCAAAAATCAATTTTCCACTCCATGCACCCCCATGCACGTGAACAGTGCACATTCTTGGCCCAAAACCACTAAAAATGAGTTCATACACATATTGGAAATGGTTTGGTATGTCCATGCTTAAACAAAATGAGTTTATGCAATTTTCCCCAAAAATCTTCATGAGTGAACCAAGGGCCATGCAAATGAAATTCATGCCAGAAAATGGTATGCTTGGAAAATACATGTTACAAGGATCAAAGTGCAAAAAGAACCACTCAATTTGGAGTTTTGGTTTGAAATTTATGCCCATTTGAAATTTGAAACACACTTTGCCATGATTGGACCATAACTCCTCAACCACACATGAGAAATTCATGATCTTGGACTTTTTGGAAATGGGAGAGAAAGATCTTCAACTTTCATGTTGGACCAAAATTCATTTGAAGCTTTCTTGATGATGTAATATTGAGTTGATGTTGGTCCAAAATCTTTCCATTTTTGGAAAGTTCAAATTATAGGTCACCTGCTATTTTTGGAAAGTCTTGATCTGACTTCAAATTCTTCAATGTTGATGTTTGAAATGTCAAATGAGACTTGTTTGGACATGAATGAGGCATCTCTAACCACTTCCCACATCCAAATCCACTGTTGACTTTGCAGTTGACTTGGTCATGTCCTGTGGACTTTGAGCCTTCAACACTTGATGAAATGGCTCCACCATGAAACCCTAGCTTATACAAGCTCAATAAAATCATATGAAGATCTCCATCTCAATAAAGACCTCATCTCCTTGAAAAACCCTGACTGATAGAATGCAACTGATTAGGGTTGACCAGAGGTCAAAACCCTAATCCCAAGGAATCTGATAAGGAATAATGAACCATGATGATGATGAGGTACCATTTCAACCAAGATAATACTCAACCTCCTTGAGGAACCAAGAAACCCTAACTGAAGCACAAACCTCAGATGATTAATGATCAATTTATGAGACCCTCAGGCTTGCATCTCTTAGCCTCTCCATCTTCTGAGAAAGACCTAGGAGGATGACTTGCCTATTTTCACATGATATGCAAAGATGTAATGCCTAAAGTCCTAAAAAATGAAATGCAATGTGCTAAGCTAGTCCCAAGAGAGGAGGGCAAATTTTGAGGTGTTACACACTCCATATCTCATATGGTGTCTTCTCAACCTTTTTGGATGGAACACGATTAAGTGTGTAAGCTGCTATCAATAGTGCATGTCCCCAAAAGGAGTTTGGAAGATCGGTGTGACTCATCATGAATCGGACCATGTCTAACAGGGTTCAATTTCTTCTCTCAGATACACAATTCCATTGGGGTGTTCCAGGAGGAGTAAGTTGGGATAGGATCCCACACTCTTTCAGATGGTCATCAAACTCTAGACTTAAATACTCACCACCTCGATCTGATCGAAGAGTTTTAATATTCTTACCTAGTTGGTTTTGTACTTCATTCTTGAATTCCTTGAATTTTTCAAAGGACTCTGATTTATGTTTCATTAAATACACATAACCATATCTACTGAAATCATCAGTAAATGTGATGAAGTACTGAAAACCTCCTCTGGCTGGTGTGTTCAGTGGTCCACATACATCAGTATGTATGAGGGCCAAAAGATTATTAGCTATTTCACCTTTTCCTATGAATGGAGACTTTGTCATCTTTCCAATTAAACAAGATCTGCATGTCTCATATGATTCATAATCAAAAGAGTCCAAGAGACCATCTTTATGGAGTTTGGAAATGCGTTTCTCATTTATGTGGCCTAATCGACAATGCCAAAGGTAAGTTGGATTTAAATCATTAGGTTTCATCCTTTTAGTATTAATGTTATAAATAGGCATTTCAAGATCAAGGACATATAGTCCATTGTTCATTTGTGCAGTAGCATAGAATATATCATTCAAATAAATTGAGCAACAATTGTTCTTTATTATAAATGAAAAACCAAACTTGTCCAAACAAGAAACGGAAATAATATTCCTGCTAATTGCAGGTACATAATAATAGTTCTCTAACTAAATTATTAAACCACTAGGTAAAGTCAATACATAAGTTCCTACGGCTAAAGCAACAACCTTTGCTCCGTTGCCAACTCGTAGGTCGACTTCACCTTTTACCAAATCTCTACTCCTTTTTAGTCCCTGCACATTGGTACAAATGTGAGAACCGCATCCAGTATCTAATACCCATGATGCAGAAGTAGATAAGTTAATTTCAATAACAAAAATACCTGAAGTTGAAGTCTCTACTCCATTCTTCTTATCTTCCAGGTACTTTGGGCAGTTTCTCTTCCAGTGTCCGGTCTTACCGCAATGGAAGCAGGTGCCTTCTTTTGCTATGCCTTCACAAGGCTTTAAAGCAGCAACGGTGGGTTTGGGTTTGGAAACTTCCTTGCCTTTCCCTTTATCACCCTGCTTGGTGGGCCTTTTGTTCTGCCTCTTTCCATTTCCGATCATCAGAATGGACTTCCCTTTTGACTTCAGATTCTGCTCAGCAGTTCTTAACATGGCTAGCAGTTCAGGAAGAGATTTGTCCATATCATTCATATTGAAATTTAGGATAAATTGACTGAATCTATCTGGCAACGATTGCAAGATCAAATCAGTCGCAAGTTCCTTTCCGAGGGGAAAACCCAATCTCTCAAGATTTGCCACATACCCAATCATCTTGAGCACATGGGGACCTACAGGGGCTCCCTCAGCTAACTTGCCTTGAAAAATGGCTTTTGAAACTTCAAACCTCTCATGCCTTGCTTGCTCTTGATAGAGCATCTTCAAGTGTTCGATCACATCGAATGCTGCCATGTTCTCATGTTGCTTTTGCAATTCTGAGTTCATGGTAGCTAGCATGAGACAAGCAGTTTCATTTGCATCATCGACATGCTTCTTATAAGCATCTCTTTCTGCCTTAGGGGCAGAACTAGGAGGTTCCTCTTCAGGAACAGGTTTCTCCAAGACATACAGCTTTTTATCATGTTTGAGGACAATCCTCAGGTTTCGGTCCCAGACAATTTTTCTTTATCATGGATTGATCGCAAGATGTTGTTAGAGGTGTTTGTTGTCATGGTAATCTACATAAGAATTAATGAAAATATAAGTATCAATAACATATTTAATTAGGCCTTTAATTAAATATGCTCCCACTATTTTACTCAAAACAAATGACCCTCACCATTTGATTCGGAAAATCCCGTTGGAAGATTTTCTAGTTGGTCGAGATCCATATTTCACTTCGTTTTAAGTCCGCGTAGACGGATTACACAAAACTAGGTTAGTTAGGTAGGAACTCCTTCAAATTGTATCTAATACAACTCTCAAATATTTTAGTTGGGTGAAATACTCCTTATTCCAATCCATCACATGGATCATTTCCAACTCTTGCTTCTAAACATATATAATCTTATTATAATTTTTTTAGTTAAGTTTGACCCATTGTTTTAAAAATTCGATATTACAATTATCCCATCGCACCTTACTAATATAGAACATGCACCTCGCGTAGGCGAAACCTACATTATCTGATACTAGTCTTGATGAGTGTTAAAACTTGGAAAGCATAAACTTAATATTTAATTTAGGGAATTTGCAATTATTCTGATCTCACCGGCTTATTTATCATATAAATCGTCTCTCACATGCATCAACATACATTCACATGCATCAACATACATATATAATGAAACAGTTATGGCCCCTAGCGCAATTGTTCTCCCAAGCCAATGAGAGAACCTGAGCTAACCTAATAACCATCTAAGCTACTCCAAGCAAGATCTTCAAGGTTGTCCTCCTTTGATATTGACTTCTTCTCTTTCTTCATAACATTACATTACATAAAAGAAACTCGTTTTACATACGAGGGAGTGAGATGAGAAAAGAAGTTACATTGAGAGATTAAAAGAGAGGCATGACACGCAAGTCGTATTTTAGAACCCAAAACAAAATAAAGGAAAACTAAGGCCATAATCGATCACCACAAAACAATAATAAACACATTATTATTATTATTAATTTTAATTTTTTTAATAAATTAAAACCAAATTAAATTTCGACGACCGATCACACTACGCAGAGTTAGCCGGGGTCCGCTGCCCGGTCAGCGGGAGCGGGTGTATTTTGTCTTGCGTTAACCGGTTAACCAAATGCGTTAACCGGTTAACACTGTTGTAAATCTGTTTGTAATTTGTATTCTGCTTTGCGTTAACCGGTTAACCATATACGTTAACCAGTTAACACTGTTTAAAAATCTGTTAGAAAGCACAACTCTTGTGCAGTCACAACCCTAATCGCATAACTCTTTGACAACACAACCCTTGTGCCGTCACTAACCCTAATGCACCAATTTCAGACCGTCAAACACATCCCGATTGTTGATTCAGTATGATTGACCAACACGTCATTTCTTCACCATACTAATGTCGGATCAAGAAGCAAACGACCATTGATCGCTCAAAGGAAAATAACCATTAAGTGTTTGAATGAATGAAACAGAAACAGTATATCATATATACCGTATTTTGCATCAAGATTACTTATATCATATATATAACTTGATCGATCTCGATTTAATTACTAGTTTATTCTTTGATTCATTCTGTCTTTAATTGTATTAATACAGAAAATAAACAGTTATCAGATTCATGGTTTCGTAAGTGGCTCTGATACCACTGAAGGAAATAGCGATCCAAAACGCAGCGGAATTTAAAATTTCTCCTTTAATGATCCTTACGAATGGGCATGATAAGTGATAGAATCGTTACCTCTTGTGGCGATCACGAACGTTGAACGATGACAACGCCTCTACTCAGTCCACACGAACGGATTCCTTCAATCTCAGTGCTAGCTGCTATGAATAAAGGCTTTGAGTGAGAGAGAGAGAAACGAAATTGCAAGAGTGACAATGCTTCTACCCAAGGGTGCTATTTATAGAACCACTTGTGTGGGCTGCAAGCTAAAAAGCCCATTCAAGTGTATATGGCCCATATCTTATAATATGCCAAAATCACTTAAGGTCGTGGTACCTTACCATATTTCGTATTCTACTTAAGTACACCGTACCTTACGATGTTCTATAATTCACTTAAGGGCACCGTACATTATGGTATTCCTTAATTACTCTATCTCTCATCAATCCGTCCTTTGTGTGTGACCCTATAGGTTTTCGTGGCATTGGTAATTATATTAAATCACGTATTTAACATAATAAACAGTGAGCGGTATCTAGCAACACATCACTGCTACCCAAGACACGAAAATGTCATGTGATCTGACAAATCCTTCTGTGATAATAATTATGTGTATAATTACCCTTTTGCCCTTATGTCTATATTGAACACAAGGCATAGACCGTGTCATCCTTGTCCAGTTCAATATTGGGCCCATAGACATTTATCCTGTTACGCAGGATGGGAAAATTCCATCTAGGTCACTCATGTCCCTTAGCATGCGTCGTGGAGTACCCATCAACTGTCTTTATGGTCATCCAGTTACGGACAATGTTTGATCAGCAATAAAGCACTCGACTCTACATCTAGGGTCCATAATGGTTTCAGGTCGAAGGTTGGTATACACCATTCTCACCATGAGAATAACTTATGACACTTTGCATAACATTCTATATAGTATTCTCATAACGGGTCAATCCCGTATAAATATTACTCTTAATATTCATACCTATGTTTGAGACTTGATAACTCCTTATCCATGATCCATGAGATGTGATCATCAGTCTATAAACATAATAGTCTCCATGCTTTAATGTCATCCCACTTCACAATAAAGCTCGACTAAGGATACTTTAAGAATAGTGTCCTTATGTTTAATGTGCTCTCATGATTAAGTCACACTTGATACATTAAACAAACTATCTATTCCAGGGACTTTATTAAATAAACATAATAAAGAAAAAGCCTTTTATTATTAATAAATAATTCGATACAAGTACCAAAAGTATTGGCCTCTAGGGCTCACACCAACAGAGCCACCATCACTGATGACAAGTCTCGGCACGCCGAATCTAGGGAAGATTATACGCTTAAAGAGTCTAATTACCACTCGTGTGTCATTTGTTGGAGAGGCTATAGCCTCGATCCATTTTGATACGTAATCGACCGTAATGAGGATGTACTTGTTACCAAAAGAAGATGGGAATGGTCCCATGAAAACAATCCCCCATACGTCGAAGACTTATACTTTCAAAATGCCTTTAAGTGGAATTTCGTCGCGTCTAGAAATGTTGCCAGTGCGTTTCCACCGGTCGCAATCTATGATTGTGATGTGGACATCTTTCTATAGAGTGGGCTAAAAAAGGTCGGCTTGTAAGATCTTAGCACAAGTCTTCGAGGTTCTAGCATGTCCTTCATAGGGAGCAGAATGACAGTGGGAGATTATATTTTCTACCTCATCTTCGGGGACACGTCGACGAAAGATACCATTGGCGCCTCTTTTGAAAAGCAGAGGCTCATCCCAAAAGTACTGTTTAAGATCGTGGAAGAATTTCTTCTTTTGTTGGTAAGCCAAGTCTGGTGGAAGCACCCCAACTGCTAAGTAGTTGACGAAGTCAGCATAGCATGGCAGTGTTGTTTTAGTGGAAATTACTTCCACTACCTCGTTTGTTTCGGTATCCTTATAGGTTAATGCATATTTAGTTGTATTACTTTCCATCTGGGCTATGAGTCGTTCGTAGGGGAAATCGTCATTTATAGGCACTCGTTCAGGTTCAATATCTTCCATTCTTGACAAGTGATAAGCCGTGATGTTTTCAGTGCCCCTCTTATCTTTGATCTCTAGATCAAACTCTTGTAGGAGTAAAATCCACCTTATGAGTCTTGGTTTGGCGTCCTTTTTATTTAATAGGTACCTAATTGCAGCATGATCGGTATAGATAATTATCTTTGCTCCTACTAGGTAAGAATAAAATTTATCCAGAGCGAACATGACAGCTAAAAGTTCCTTTTCGGTGGTAGCGTAGTTCATATGTGTAGGGTCTAGGGTTCTACTTGCGTAGTATATTGCATGAAGTTTCTTATCCCTTCTTTGTCCTATGACTGTGCCTAAAACATAGTCACTAGCGTCACACATAATTTCAAACGGTAATCTCCAATCGGGCAGTTGCATGATAGGTGCGGTGATAAGAGATGTTTTCTATTGTTCAAATGCCGCTAGGCATTTGTCGTTAAAGAAGAATTCAGCATCTTTCATCAATAAGCCAGTCAGTGGTTTGGTGATTTTTGAGAAATCTTTAATGAATCGCCGGTAGAAACCAGCGTGTCCTAAGAAGCTTCGTATTTCTCTTACGGTTTTCGGAGGTTGAATGTTTTCTATAACTTCTATTTTATCCTTGTCAACTTCAATCCCCTTATCGAACACTATGTGTCCGAGTACGATTCCTTGTCGGACCATGAAATGGCATTTTTCCCAATTTAACACGAGGTTCACTTTTACGCCTCTTTCGAGTACCATTTCAAGATTCGATAAACATCCTTCAAAACTCTGCCCACAACCAGAGAAATCTTCCATAAAGACTTCCATGATGTCGTCTATAAAATCAGCGAAAATTGACACCATGCATCTTTGGAATGTTGCGGGAGCGTTACATAGTCCGAACGACATTCGTCGATAGGCGAAACTACCATAAGGACATGTGAAGGTAGTTTTCTCTTGGTCGTCAGGATGAATAGGAATTTGGAAAAATCCTGAATAACCGTCTAAATTGCAGAAGTGATAATGCTTAGCCAATCGTTCAAGCATTTGATCAATAAACGGTAAAGGAAAATGATCCTTTCGAGTGGCTTTGTTTAATTTTATATAATCAATGCACATTCTACTTCCAGTTACCATTCTTTGTGCTATAGATTCACCTTTTTCATTATTAACAACTGTGATGCCTCCCTTCTTTGGTACGACGTGTACTGGGCTAACCCATTGACTATCGAATATTGGGTAGATGATCCCTGCTTCTAGCAGCTTTTACACTTCTTTCTTGACTATATCGCTCAGAATGGGATTTATCCTCCTTTGATGTTCTCTAGAGATTTTACTGTCTTCCTCTAGCATAATGCGATGCATGCATATGGAAGGGCTTATTCCTTTTAGATCTGAGATATTGTAGCCTAAAGTAGTTGGATATTTCCTTAAAACGTGTAGGACATTTTCAGTTTCTATCTGCCCTAAGTCTGTATTAACTATTACAGGTCGCTCAAGTTCAGTGTCTAGGAATTCGTACCTTAGATTTTTGGGTAGCATTTTAAGTTCTAAGGCTGGTTTCTTTGGGCAAGGCATATGATCGGGCGTTAGTGCTAGACATTCGCTTAGGCTGTCATCTTGGTATTCCTTACTCCATTTTTCATCTTCAAAAGTAGGAGGCCTTGGAATCTTTAGTATTTCGGAGTATGATGTTTGTTCATTCTCCATTTCTCTTACACATTCGTCGGTGACATCTAGCAGACAACATGTATCGTCTATAGTTGGTGCCTTTAAGAATTGCCTCAAAATAAATTCGACTTTTTCCTCACCAACTTCAAAGGTTAGCTTGCATTTCTTAACATCTATAATAGCTCCGGAAGTGGCTAAGAATGGTCTTCCTAATATGATATGGATATTGGAATCCTCTTTTATGTCCATGATTATGAAATCAGTAGGAATATAGAATTGACATATACGCACCGGAACATTCTCTAACATACCTACGGGAAATTTAACAGAACGATCTGCAAGTTGTACGAACATACTAGTAGGTCTTATTCTCCCATTTTAAGCCCTTCGCATATGGACAAGGGTATTAAGCTAATATTGGCTTCTAGGTTGCACAATGCTTTGGCATTGTCTATGACAAATTTTCCGATTACACTGGGTATTGAGAAACTCCTTGGGTCTTTCAGCTTATGAGGCATATTGTTTTGTATTATGGCGTTACACTCAGCAGTAAGTGTAACGGTTTCGTTATCCTTAATCTTCTTCGTGTTAGATAAGATATCCTTAAGAAACTTAGCGAATTAGGGCATTTAAGTGATGGCTTTTGTAAAGGGTATTGTGATATTCAATTGTTTTAGAAGCTCTACAAATTTTTTAAATTGCCCTACACTTTTAGATTTAACAAGTCTTTGAGGATAAGGGATATAAGGTTTATACGGTGGTGGAGGCACATAAGGTTCTTCTTTCTCTACGGCCTCTTCGCTTTTATCTTTCTTTAGTTCGTCTTCCTTCTCAGTTATCTTACCAGGGTCTTGGTGCATGGTTGGGTTTTGAATTCTAGGGTCGGTCGGCCCGTCTAGTTCTGTTCCACTTCGTAGTATAATAGCATTTGCATGACCTTTCGGGTTTGGTTGTGGCTGTCCAGGAAATGTGCCTGCAGGGGCAATAGTAGGTGCTTGTTGTTGAGCCACTTGTGAAATTTGTGTTTCCAACATTTTGTTATGGGTGGCTAAAGCGTCTACCTTGTTTGCTAACTGCTTGATTTGCTCACAATTGTGTATGTTTTGATTTAGGAAATCCTTATTAGTTTGGGCTTGGCTATCTATGAAGTTTTCCATCATTATTTCAAGGTTTGACTTCCTAGGAGCATTTGGAGCATTTGTGGCAGCTTTATGATATCCTGGTGGTACAATAGGTGCTTGGTTAGGTGCATACAATGCATTATTGTTTTTGTATGAAAAGTTCAAGTGGTTCTTCCAACCTGGGTTATAGGTGTTTGAGTAAGGGTTTCCTTGAGCATAGTTCACTTGGTTTGTGGAGACTCCTGTCAAAAGTTGACATTCAAGGTGGCTATGGGTGTTATGGCCAGGTTGTCTATCTTTTGAGTAAGAGCATCTACCTTAGCATTGACGTGATCAAGACTACTTATTTCGTACATACCTCCTTTCATTGGAGGTTTCTCTACGGAGGTTCTTTCGCTTCCCTACTAGTAGTGATTCTGGGCCATACTTTTGATAAGTTGATAGGCCTTATTGTATGGTTTATCCATCAGTGCGCCACCTGCGGCGGCGTCTATTGTCAATCTTGTGTTGTACAAGAGACCATTGTAAAAGGTATGGATGATCAACCACTCTTCTAGACCGTGATATGGACAAAGCCTCATCATGTCCTTGTATCTCTCCCAAGCTTCAAAAAGTTATTCGTTGTCTTTTTGTTTAAACCTGTTTATTTGGGCTCTTAGCATAGCCGTCTTACTAGGTGGACAATATCGTGCTAAGAAAATTTTCTTCAACTCGTTCCATGTAGTGATAGAGTTGGATGGTAGAGACTGGAGCCAAGCTATATCTCTATCTCTTAATGAGAAAGGGAAAAGACGTAGTCTTATAGATTCGGGGATGACACCATTCGCTTTCACTGTGTCTGCGTATTGCAAAAACACTGACAAATGTAGGTTCAAGTCCTCCGTGGGACTACTGGAAAATTGGTTTTGTTGTACGGCTGACAACAATGAAGGTTTTAGCTAGAAATTATTTGCCTCGATGGCAGGGGCATCGATGTTGTTATGTGGTTCATCTTGCGAAGGGATGGCATAGTACTTGAGAGGACGGTTTTGCGGTTCTTCGGCCATCTCTGGTTGTATAACTAGTTTAGGAATAAGAATATTAGGATCGGGAAGATTTTGCTTGATGCGATGTTCTCGTATCCGGTGTTCTAATCTTAGATAATGCTCTGGTTCGTCGAATGGTAGTGTAGCGGGAAATTCATGATCATTAAGCTATTGACAAGCTAAAGATCAATTAGCAAGAGTCGCCACCGCGCTTTTGTTGTTTCCAAGGGAAAAGGGAAAAAGTACGAACAAAACCAATTAGTAAGAAGTTTTCAAATAAAAACTAATAAAAATCAGAGATCACATGTAAGGGGGTTGGTTACACAGAGGGAAGGTGTTAGCACCCAAAGTATCCTAGGTACTCCTAGGGAGCCCTTTTTATGTGCATATGTATTTTGTACAAAGTGATGTTTACAAACAAATAGAATGGGGGGATGAGAAAAGAATTCATTAATTATATTTTTGTGTTTGACAAGACCTTCGGTCTTGTGCCTACGTACCAACATATAAATGAGGGATCAAAACCTCGTAGTTCGTGCTAGAAATTTCAAAATGAGTTGGTTGGTTTTAACAAAATTTAAATTTGAAAGGCACAAAGACATAAAATGGTTTGAATGAGTTAATTCCTTTTTTGGCTTTTTGAAAGATTAATTCAGGTATAGTTAAGTTCATTTACAAGTTTTATTTAAGAAAATAAGTTTGAAAATGCAATGGCATAAGGCCAAAGTTTCTACCTTTTTGTAAAAGTGGTCAAAGTTTAGAACAAAATAGTTCAAACAATGAAGTTTCTGAAAATGGAGGGAGATTTTGAAATTAAAGAAATGGGGAGAAGATGAAGAGACTACCCTATGCACAAAAATTTAAAAGTTTAAAGTTGAAATTATCTGACCAAATGGGAGCAATCCAATAGACAAGCATGTCAATAGAAACCTAGAATTCCCTTGGACTTTTAGGTTCAAGCAACACACAAATGCACAATTACATCTATCTTAAAGAGAAAAATATTTTATTTTTTTTGGTGAAAGTCCCATATTTTTTGGATCAATATTAAATTTATTATGAATTATTGAAGAAAATGGAATTAAAAGGAAAATCAGAAAATGCTAAAATATGTGGCCCATCAGATCTCCCTCATTAATTGAGGTGGCAGATCTGATGATCCACAACGTGCGTTCCACCAACACGTGAGTCAACTGCGCTGCAAACATGTTAATGAAAAGGAACAATTGAGATTATAATGTGGAGCAAGGATCACACGGTTTACACCAAAGACAACTCATCACCGGAGCCAGAGCTCCGGTTGTCTTCTTCGGCGAGCTTCGCCGGACTGGCCATCATCACCCATCACCAAAATTTCAAACAGGGACATGATTTTAAAGAGAAAACATCACTGAGCACGAATATCACCTCCATTTCTTCCAATTCCAACTATATTGAGAGATATGTGGAATTGAAAAATGAGGTTCATGATCTGAGTTGCTTCGATTTAGCATCAAAACAACGCAAACACCTTGCCTACATTGGTAGGACTTCAGCCAACACAATAATCAGTAGAATTGAGCCAGAAACAAGGAGAATCGAAGAGATTAAATTTTCTGCAAATTACCTTGAATGGAGGTCTGAGCTTGCTAGATCTTCATCTAAATCGTGCTTTGCTTCACTTCAATTGCTTGCAAAAGAGGAATGGAAAGGCTTAGAAGCAATGGATTCCTGGAGAATTGAATTCCAAAACAGTGGAGATTCAAGCTCAAATTCAACATAATTTCTCAGTTTTATCCTCTTGGTATGAAGGGTTTTCTGTGGGGAATCAAAGTTGGCGCAGTGTGTGTGTGTTAATTTTGATCACAAAAGCTTCAATTTATAGAGAATTCAAATGATATTTGCACACTCTTTCAACTCTCCAAATTTGGAAAAATGATGTAAGCAAGTTGCATGGGCGTGCATAGGCCCATGAAATGATTGTCCAAAAGTCCAAAATGAAGTTCAGATGCATTGGAGATGAATTGGATTGCAAGGAAATTGAGCATTGTCATTTGAAGTTTGATCCATGCCACATGATACCAGCCTATTTAAGCCATGTGCAGCCTATGCATTTCTCATCCAAAATGCAAGAACTTTAGCCTTTTGGATAGGTGAGATCAAGGGGAACAAGTTTGATGTTGAACACTTTTTCATTTGGAGCTTGGAACTTGGAGATATTTGAGGTGGATGTTTGGAAAATTTTGACATATAAAAAATTTTCTAAGTGTCAAGCCATATGTCTCAATATTTCACCTTGCTTAACTTTTTATAGGAGCTTCAAATGAGAAAAGTGTCTTCATCAAAGTTGTAGGTATCTCAAAGAACTTCAAAATGATCAACAATTTCATGTCATTTGGATTTCAAATGATATAGTTATGCATTTTTGAAGTTTGGCAAAATCACTTGATCAATGGTATAGGTCAAAAGTGACCTATAATTAAGCCTCATATCACATGTGCAAAGAAGTTGAATTTTCTCCCACACCAAACACCAAAGTTGAAGTAGATAATTTAATTTGATTGTGCAACTTGGAAATCTTTCATATCATAAAAATTGAGCAAGTTATGGCCTTGGGAAGTTGACTTTCAAATTAGGGTTTAGACAAAATGACCTATAATGTTTCAACATAGAAAATTATTTTCCAAGAACAACTAGCTCTAGGTCTCAACATGAAAGTTGTTTATAATTTCATTTAGAGTAAGTTTTCTCTTGGAATCATTTTCATATGGTGAAAAATTGTAGGAGATAGGGTCTAGGGAGACCCAGTTTTGATCAGATGAATTCATCTGGCCAATCCACCATAAACCAACTTGCTAATTTCCAATTCTCTTGACTTTCTTGGCTCATGGTAGATCATATATGCATAAGATGATGAATATTTAAGTGTCCCTTGAGAAATTTGATCAATTGGTGAGATAGCTTGTTGGATAAGTTACTCAAGATACCCAGTCAAACTAGGGTTTCCAAGACAAATCACCCTCAAACTCTTGAAGCAAACTTGATCAATATAACATATAGAAGTAATTGGGACTCATATATGATGCTTATAACCATTCTTGAATCAATTCTTGATTGTGCTCTTTGTTCATGAGGGTCTCAAACCCTAGATGTGATCAATGAATCAAGGAAATCATGTCCCTTACCTACAAAAGAGTTAGATAGATACAAAGACATATTTTTGGTATTTTGGTTAATGAAATGATAATATACAAGTATAATATAATCATAAAGTACTTGGTGATCTCTCCCAAAACAAACCCAATGAAGGAGGGGTAAGGAGGATGCCAAGGTATGATCCCAATGCCAATGCTTATGATGAAATGCATGAGGGATCTTAGGGTCAAAATTGGGGTCTTATAGGTAGCTCTAATTTCTCGCCTTAAGAGCGAATACTTGGCATACACTCGACAAAATAGAAAGGGAAATAGTTTTGTTTGCCTTAGTCTATACTGGGTAACACTGGAGGTACGATATCGACTAAATTAGTCCCTGACAACGGTGCCCAAAACTTGATCGCGACTTAGTATGTCTATAAGATTCGTGACTGTAAGTGCACAGTCGTATCGCGTAGTTTTAAAGATTATCGAACCCAAAGGACTAATAATTAAACTTACCGTTATCTAATGTTACTATGTAAATCTAAGGCTGAGGGTCTTTCTAAGAGTGGATGGACGAAGAGAAATAACTACTAACGGAAACAGAATATTAATAAGAATATTTAATAGCGGGATATCAGTATGTAACACATCAAACTTCGGGGATTCGATAGATAGTTGGTGCAATCTTAAAGATCAAAATATTCTTCAGTAGAAATTATTTATTTAAAATACTTTGTCTCACACTCTCGTTTTTATTGACTCTGACCATACTCTTAAACCAGAATGTTTGGATCTCGCTGTCTCATTATGAATTTAAAAGTAATTTTTGGAAATAAATAATGTCTAATTAACCCTAAAGCGCTCTCGCCGTGTTTAGGATTAATGCCTAGTTTCAACTATTCGATTAAAATCTCAAACTCTTGTTCTTATTGACTGTAACCTTTGTTTGCTTTGTACTCTCGTACAAAAGACAATTTTGAATTTCGAACAAGAAACTATAACAGGAAAATAATATTTTATAAAAGCCAACACCAATTATTTACGAATCCCGACGTTTCAACGATCTTTACATATTGATACCTATTGCTTTAGCCGGACATGGATCCGAGAACAAACATGATATTCAGATAATTAAGCATACGATAAGGCATAAGCAATAAAAATGCAATTAATATAAAACTTGGAATGTATGTTGATTCTTCAATTTAGACACTGTTGGCACGTTTTGGCAATCAAGTACACCGTTACAATCAAATTCGGATGCTTAAACAAAAAATTGCAGTAGTCCCCGATGTGGAGAATCTATTGCTTTACAAGGTAAATATATTCCTAAGAAAATCTAACAACAAAATCTGGCTAAAAATATGCACACCCCTCCTTGAAGACTCACGCCTCTATATATTCTCCCCACTCCTTCTTAAAAGTAGCCTTGAATATCTACTAGTGGAGAGCGGTTGGTTGAAAGAATAAAAATCGGGTGTGGCGAAAAGAGTGGAGAAGAATAAGGAGGACCGGGTTGGTGGCGGCTGCCACAACCCTAATTTGGTCCACGTGGCGGGTGCCACTTTCGTGTGTGGTGGGCGCCACATTCATGTAACATGGTGGGTGCCACCCTTCATAAACCCTTGTGGCGGGCGCCACTCTTCCAAGTGGTGGGTGTCACCCTTCCATGTGTGGTGGGCGCCACCTTCATATTTTGCTCCATCTTCTTCCCTTTTTCTTTCCTTTTTGCTATTTTCCTCTTTGCTTGCCTAGACATCTCTTATTCGATAAATACCTGAAATAAACATGAAATATGGCGTAATACCATGGAAAATCAAGTAATAAGCAATGCATGTTAAGTCAAATATATGACACGTATTCGCGTTATCAATGATATATCGCCTGTCAAGAATCTATTTAAGAGAAGGAAGGCCAGGTCAGTGACTGACGTGCTTCAAAGCCATTTTCCTACTCTAACTTTAACTCAAATGGAAGATATGATGTAAATTAATTCCGTATACACTAGGTCTTTGTTTGTTACTCATACCCAATCAACCCATCTTGAATAAATCTAGCGGCCCTCCGAAAGGCAGAGAAAGAAATCAAATGACATGTTTGTTTCCATTGTTGGAAATAACAAAAAAAATGGGGCTATGACATAAACACCACCCAAGAATATGGGAAAAAAGTTCTAACACATTTGATCCCACCTTTTTAGGGATCACCCTTGATGACAGTCCATCATTGCATATATTTAGTCGAAGAATCGGAGCAAAACAAATGAAAGTTGAGCTAAAATGTAGAAGGATGACCAAAGAATAAGGAAAAAATAGCTAAGTGTGAAAATTGTGCACTTAGTGGAAAATTGAGTTAAAAAGGGAGAGAAAACGTGCAACCACTGAAATAATCACGTGCAAAATCACACACAAGATATGGTCTTTAAAGATGCATCATGCGATGCAAGGCATAACATGCATTATAGGTACTTTTTGGGGCTTTTTAGACGCATTCTGGTCCATTCTAACGTCTTTAAAAGGGGATTTTATGCACTTTACAAAATTGGGAGAGCAAGGCACGATTTTGAGAGCACTAGTGGTGATTTTTAGAGCATTTGAAGCCATTCGAGGCCATTACTTCAAGGGATTTAACATGTTATTTTCATCTATCAATTATGGTACTGTTAAATGCATTTATGAGTAGCTAAACTCCTCTAGGTTAGGTTGTGTTATGATGAACCTATTTCTATATTGTTGGATTCTATGTTAATTTGAATTTTATATGAACCTTTTGATCAATAATGTCATTTAATTGCTTCTTATTCGTGATATTTTTTTATGTGAGATACTCTTTTATTCTGATTATGAGTACATAGGGAATACTGATCATTAGTCTATATGTTGGACCTATGGCAATTGTTGTACTTACACTTGTTAAATAGGAATAAGAGACCTCGAGTGGTGACATAGAAAATTAATATTCTATAAATCGTCTAACCCTTCTTATGCTGGTGGACTAGAGATAAAAAGCTCTGAATAGTGGTTAGTGAGTTATTTCATGAGGGATCGACTATAATGGTTTTGTTAATTCACCATGGTGTTATAGTGATAAGACCAATCATACAAGGAATTAAACATCAACAATAGAGGAATTGGGGATTTTAGAACACAGCCTGACCGCTTTCGTGATATTGTTTAATCATGTATTTACTTTTCACACTGAAACTCGAAAATCCTCCTTTTTACTAGTTTTTATACATTGCTCACATTGTGTCTTCCTTGAAGGAAATCCCTATGGATTCTATCTTTTATTACTTTGACATTATCGATACACTTGCTGAGAAGTCATCATGTTTTTGGCGTCGTTCCAAAGGACTATTGATAATTTCAACAAGGTGACGCTTGTGCAACGTTTAGTTTTTTTATTTTTATTTTTGTTTCAATTTTAAATGGTTTCATTTGTAAATATTTTAATTTTTGTTTCTTCTTAATTTTTATTTTCTATTTATTTTCTCTTTTTAGTTTTATTTTTGTTTTATTTTTTATCTAGTGCAATGTTACTAAGGTATTCTTCTTTTTGTTTTATATGCAAGGTCAAGATTGTCTTGCAAGAGGACATATATGCTACCTAGGTAAAGTTTGAAGCTTATTCAAAGGAACTTTCAGCAAAAACTCTAATTCAACAAAATGCAAGAAATTATTCAGAGCCAGCGCCTTACATTGATCATTCATGGGAGGAGGATTCATCATCTCAGCTTTGAAGAAACCTTGATTCAGTAAAGATAACTCAACTCAATTTCGAGAAAATCAACCAGCATTGAGAAATTGTGCGACGTAACATGGAAACATCCTTCGAGAATTTAGAGATGCAACTTGATCAAATATCAAGCCAATTAGCATTAAAACAGAGATCTAGTGGGGATTTCAATGACAATATATTAGATAGTCCTAGAGATGCGAAATTTGAAATAGAAGTCAAATTAGAATGTGAGGTATTTGATGAAGGAGGAGTTGAACAAACCTTGACTAAGTTCATAAAGATTACTCAAATCAATTTCTGAAAAATCAACAGGCAGAAAGAAACCTTGCAAAGGGACATGGAAACATCCTTTAAAACCTTAGGTATGCAACTTGGTATAGTATCTATCTAATTTACATTAAAACTGAACTCTAGTGGGGAGTTCAATGGGAAAATTTTAGATAGTCCCAGAGATAAGGAAATTGAAAGACAATTCAAACAGGAATGTGAGGTCATAGATGAAATAAGAATTGAAAAAGAGAAAGAAGAAGAAAAACCCTATACCATCTGATAAAGAAATAGAAGCAATAATAGAAGAAGAGAAGGTGAAAATTATGTGTCGGAAAAGAACAAGAATACAATATGAAGATTATATAGTTTTGGGTGAAGCTCCAAATGCAATAATTCGTTTAGATCTAAATGTCTAACTACAAGAGCTTCAACAAAATAATAGTCCTATACCTAGCAACAAGGCTGATAAAAGAGGAGAAATAGATGAAGACTTGGATGAGATTTATTCCTTGTTCGATACTATCAAACTAAAGAAAATATGAAAGAAAACCCTTCAATTCCTAAAAGTGATGTAATTCCTACCAAACAAAATGAAGAAGGATTATGTGTTTTTTGTGTCATATATGAAGCCCTAACACAAAAATCAAAAGGTCAAGCTTAGGACCTTAAAGAAGCGCTTGATGGGAGGCAACCGACCAGTTATAACCAGTTTTTTTGTTTGGCAGAGTTTACTTTATTTTTACTCGAGACAATCAAAAAGAGGAACTAACTACTCTGTTGATTCTAAGTGTTGGCAGCAATTTTGATAAAACAAAGAGTGTTCACAAGATGTCATGTGTGATGTCTTAACATAACATATCCTATGTACCTGCTGGAGTTAAAGAACATGTGCAAGCAGGATTGTTTCAGAATGCCACTTACAATGCTAAGGTGTCTGATATTGGATGTACCTGCTGGAGCTTAATTGGAAGACATGTTCATGCAGGATTGTTTCAGATGACCTACACAATGTCATGGTATCTGATATGGTTGTACCTGCTATAAAAGGAAATTGGATTATGCAGGATTTTTCCAGATGTCAGACCCGATGTCATGACATCCTGTACACAGAACATTCAGTATGAATGTCTGGTGTTTTGTGATTGCACAATCAATGGCAATCATTGGTTGATTGAAGATATGGCTAGCTGGCGCATTCTTTTAGGGATTTCAACCAGATTTGTTTATTTTCCAAGGAGATCTTTACAGCTGATATGAAAAGATTTGATTGGAAAATATATTTAGGGTTTTCAAGCTGTCCAATGTTTCTATAAAAAGGGACTCAGAAAACCTGTTTGAACACACAACCAAGACTGAGCGAAATTTAGAGAGAGAGCTAGGGTTTGTGTCTGTAGGTCATTCAAGTCATCCATTGATGATTGAATTGGACTGATTTGTCTTCTTGATCAAAGCTTTGAAGCAAGATCAAGAGTGTGTCTTCTTGATTGAAATTGTGAAGTAAAATCAAGAGTTTGTAATTGAAAAGTAATTTCTTTTCACAAGGGATTGTTGTTTAAAATCACGGGTGTGTGATTGTAAGGGAAGTGGGTGGGTTCTCATATCTAAGAGTGCTTAGGTAGAAATTGCACGGGTAGAGATTAGGTGAGAAAGACTGTAACTTGGTGAAGTGTACGAATAGTCTTTGAACTAATTCTATTATAGTGAATTTCCTTCCTGGCTTGGTAGCCCCTAGACGTAGGTGATTTGCACCGAACTGGGTTAACAATTGCTTGTGTTATTCGCTTTACCATTCTGTTTATTTTATCCATTGTGTATTAGCAGATATCAGTGTCGTGACATTACCTTCGACATCTTATATCTGATACCAGAATTTCAATTGGTATCAGAGCAGGCATCCTGCTCTGGTTCTGGGTGAGATCTAGGGGCTATACTTTCTGGTACAATGTAGAGAGATGGAGGATCTGTTCATAGGCCACCAATTTTGGATGGTTCTAACTTTGACTATTGGAAACCTAGAATGGTAGCGTTTCTGAAATCCCTTGATAACAAGGCTTGGAAAGCAGTGCTAACAGGTTGGGTGCATCCTGTCATTACTAAAGAAGGAGAAGCCACCACTGAGAAGAAGCCTGAAGAACAATGGTCCAAGGAGGAGGATGATCTTGCTCTTGGAAACTCTAAAGCCTTGAGTGCAATATTCAATGGGGTAGACAAGAATATTTTCAGGCTGATAAACAACTGTGAAGTGGCCAGAGATGCTTGGGACATTCTCAAGGTCACTCATGAAGGCACCTCTAGGGTAAAGATTTCTAGACTTCAGCTTCTCACCTCCAAGTTTGAAAACTTAAGGATGAAAGAAGATGAAAACATTCATGAATTTCACATGAGTATCCTTGAGATAGCTAATGCTTCAAGAGCCCTGGGAGAGAAGATGACAGATGAAAAGTTGGTGAGAAAAATACTTAGGTCACTCCCTAAGAGATTTTCAATGAAGGTGACTGCCATAGAAGAGTCTCAAGACATCTCCAACATGAGGGTAGATGAGTTAATTGGCTCCCTCCAAACCTTTGAGATGGGATTGATTGAAGTAACTGAAAAGAAAACCAAGAGCATTGCCTTTGTATCCAACACAAAAGAGGAAAACAGTCAAGATTTGGATAAAGAGTGGGCCAATGAAGTTGCAATGCTGGGGAGACAGTTTAACAGACTGTTAAAGAAAATGGATGTCAGATCTAAGGTAAATGTCAAGAACATCTCGCCTGACAACAATGCTGGAAGAAAAGCAAGAGCAGATGAGAAGCCCAAAGAAGGAAAAAAGGTTCAGTGCTATGAATGTGATGGGTATGGACACATCAAGTCTGAATGTGGAACCTACCTTAAGAAACAGAAGATGAGTCTTGCTGCCACATGGTCTGATGAGAGTGATACGAAAGAGGCTGCAAATCTTATGACTGCTTTGACAGGAAGATGGGAATCTGAATCAAGTGATGGTGAGGTAACCTTTGAGGAATTGGACTCTACCTACAGAGAGCTGTGTCGGAAAAGTGTTGAGCTGAACAAGCAGTCTTTAAATCAGGAGAAAGACATAACTCAACTTGAGAATGAGAAGGTAGAATTCTTGGAAACCATCTCCAAATTGAAAACAGAAGTTGTGGCTCTAAAGGTTAAGCTAGATGAAGATCAACAAGTTGAGAGTCAGAAGATAGTCCAACTAGAGAAAGAAAAAGCAGAACATGTGGAAACCATCTTCAAGCTAAAGACTGAAGTTGTGCTCTTAAACTCAAAACTAGAAGAGACAACCAAGTATGTAAGGATGCTGAACAATGGATCTGATTCCTTAGACAAGATTCTTCTAACTGGACAAATCACAGGAGTCAAATCTGGATTATGGTACCATAAAACTAAGGCTGAAAGTAGTTACACTAGCTGCAAACCTCAAGCTAAACCTAAATGCAGCAATAGTAAGAGCAGTTCCAAGATGTCACATCATATGTCACACCATCAGAAGAAAGAACAGCAGAAAGACAAACACCAAAGATGGAGATGTCATTACTGTGGGAAATTTGGAAACTCAAGGCCCTTCTGCTATCAGCTGTATGGTTACCATACCCCCTTTCATCAGTATCATCAGAAGAGCAAACACCAAAGATGGAGATGTCAGTACTGTGGGAAAGCTGGACACTCTAGGTCTTCCTGTTGTAAGTTGTATGGTTATCCTAGCCATGTTCATCAACAGACTCACTATCAACCCAGACCCAAACATCACAGGCCTATCAACAAGAAGCAATGGGTTCCTAAGACTAATGTTACAAGTCTAATAGCTCACAAAGAAGAGTGGTATTTTGATAGTGGATGCTCTAGACACATGATTGGGAACTCAGACTTGATAACTGATCTTCACCCTCATGACTTAAGCTATGTAACCTTTGGTGATGGAGCTAAAGGTGAAATAAAGGGGATAGGCAAGCTTGAGTGTCCTGGAGCTCCTAAACTTGACAATATTCTACTGGTCAAGGGCTTGACTTCAAATCTAATAAGCATCAGTCAGCTAGGGGATCAAGGTCTGAATATCATCTTCACTAAAACTGAATGTCTGATTGTGAACAAAGACAGTGAAGTAATTATGAAAGGAATCAGGACCAACAACAACTGCTACATATGGAGCTCTCAAATGGATAACCCCTCTAAGATGAGTACAGTTGCAAGAAGGATCATCAAGGGAAAGGAAAAGTGTCAGATAAGGGTGCTAATATCTAACCTCAAGGAAGAAAAGGTCATGATGGCCCAAACACCTGAACATATGACTGGTGGTATAAAGTCTGAAGGTAGTGAGAGCTTTGCTGGAACTGAGACACAAGGAACTATGTCTGTTGAAAACAACAATGCTCAACCAGGGTGGATGAAATTACTGAGAATTATCTACAATGTCACACTCGATGCTATGACATTGTACTATGACAACTTGACTGCAAAGGATTCGTATGATGAAAAGGGAAAATTAGGGGCTTGGCTTCTTGAGAAAATATGGCAATTAATGTGGAGTGGAAAAGGCAAGAAAAATAGTGTCTGCCCAATGAAAAGAAAAAGCCACATTAATAATGAATCATCTCCTAGTATTGGAAATAACATCCATTTCATTTGCACACTCTGCCTGAACACAATTCTTTCCATCCTCATTAAACTTCTCAAAGAACCTCTGCTAGGGCAAAGAAAGTTTTCTCAAAAGTTCAATAACATGTCTCAACATTCGTCAACATCTAGCTCAAAATCCTTTCATACTAGAACTTCCTCCATGGAATTTTTAGAAGAAGAGTTGGCAGGCGCAACCCCTCTGCGTATGATACCAGGTGACGTTCCAGGCTCCCCTTCCATGGCTAGAGCTAAACAAGGCAACACTCCTGAAGAATCGCCTGAGAAAGAGGACATGCACTCTACTGATCGCATCATAAGAAACCTAGTTACTAGGATACTGAATGAAGAGCATGGAGTTAAGGAAATTTTTACCCCTCTGTCCAGAAGGGACCCCTCACCTGAGGTGGAAACCCAAGCTGAGAAAGATGATGACTCATCTAAAACAGAAAAGGAAGTAGATGCTGAGGGACTATGTTCTCTTGGAAAAAACTTACATAGTATGTCCCCTGATACTGCTCAGGACATTGAGGAAGAAGGGTCTGAGGAAGAAGATGACACGTTGGTCAATCTTGTGAAAACAAGTGTAGCTAATAGACTGAGAAAAAGGAAGAGTATGGCTGAGATAAGGACAGGTAGGAAAGAGAAAAGGGTTGCTGGTATAGGTCCCTCCAAGACTTGGAGTAAAGTAGAGGTCAGGAAGATGAAGAAAAGTGAGAGTTCTGAATCTGATGAGGATGTCGAATATGATGTCTCAGACATTCCCCCTGTTAAAAGGAAGCCTGTAAAGAAGTCTCCAAACAAAGTGGCTGTTGTTCATCTTGAAAATATCTCGTTTCACGTGGAAGGTGGTGCTGCCAAATGGAAGTTTGTAACTCAAAGAAGGGTAGCAGTTGAAAGTGAATTGGGAAAAGAGGCAAGTGAAGTAAAGGAAGTCATGGAGTTAATTAAGACAGCTGGTCTTGTGAAAACTGTGACTACTCTGCCTCAGTGTTATGAGGGGTTAGTCAAAGAATTCATTGTGAACATCCTTGAGGAGATATATGAAAGAAACAGCAGGGAGGGCTGCAAAGTTTTTGTAAGGGGTAAGTGTGTGAAACTTTCACCTACTATCATCAACAAGTTCCTAGGAAGAGGAACTAATAGGGGAGTAGATCTAGAGACCACAGACAATGAGGTCTGTAGAATTATTACAGCTGGCCAAGTTAAGGAATGGCCTAGTAGGAAACACCTATCAGCTAGTAAGCTCACTGTGAAGTATGCCATTCTGCATAAGATTGGTTCAGCAAATTGGGTACCTACTAATCACATATCTACCATCTCCATTGCTCTTGGGAGGATCATTCATGCCATTAGAACTAAGATAAACTACAATTTTGGAAAGTTTGTGTTTGATCAAACCATCAAACATGCCTCCACCAATGCTGTAAAGTTGCCCATTGCATTCCCTTCTATCATCTGTGGCATCATCCTGAGTCAACAACCAGGAATCCTGAGTACAAGTGATATTCCAAGCAGGAGAAAGACCCCTCTATCAATTCACTATAAGCTTTTTGAGGGTAGTCATGTCAATGATGTTGTTATGACATCTGCCAGAAGGGAACCTGCATCTCAAGGGAGCCTAATTAATCAATTGAAAGATACCTGCAAGGAATTAGAGGAAGGTATGAAGGTGGCCAAGGCAAGAAAAGAAGCTTTGGAAGCCCTTATCTGTAGCCTTGAAAAGGAGGAGTTAGAAAAGGCTGGAAAGGATTCAGATGGAAAACCACAATCCAGTGGCAGCTCTAGAAGCTCTGAGGGTTCTGAAGATGAAGATGAAGGTGAAGGAGATACTTCTTCTTCTGATTAATTGTCCCTGGCTGTATTGAAGTCTTGGAGGGGTGCTGGAAGGTGTGGTGGAAGCTGGGCTGCTGTTTGGAAGGCTGTTGTCTTGTTTTTTTTTGTATTTTGTGGCGGTCCTCTTGATGCCTGTTATGTAATAGTTAGGGCTCTTAATGAGTTCCTTGGATTTGTTCATTGTCTCAGTGTTTTTGCTGTGTATAATGATGGTTGTGTACTTCCTGAATATTATGTTTTAACATCTGTTTTAACTTTCTCTGCTAGGCTAATAGACATTTATTTTGTCTGATTGGTCACCTTTGGTCAATTTTGACTAAAAAGGGGGAGAAGTGCTTGATATGGAAGTTGTATGTGGCTGATCAGAAGGACATCTATTATTGAAAGAGGTGCACAGGTGCTGTTGTTGTAGCAGATGTCAGTATGAAATTCTGGCTGGTACAGGTACTGGAGTTCAGTAGCTATTTTTTTGGTGAATGCACAGATTTAGGGGGAGAAGTAGTACCCTTGTGCACTGTGCATTTGTGTGTCTTACTAGTTGCATCCATAACTAGTAATTTTGTTGATTGTTGCACAAATTTAGGGGGAGGAGAAGTACCCTTGTGCATATGTGTATTACTAGTAGCCATAGCTAGTAATTGTTTTTTGCTTCTGCTGCTGATTAAACTACTGTTATGTGGTTTAACTGCTGATAGTTTGCCTTGTGAACAAAAAGGACAGATATATGTTTTAGCCAAAATTTGCCAAAGGGGGAGTTTGTTGATTCTAAGTGTTGGCAGCAATTTTGGTAAAACAAAGAGTGTTCACAAGATGTCATGTGTGATGTCTTAACATAAGATATCCTATGTACCTACTGGAGTTAAAGAACATGTGCAAGCAGGATTGTTTCAGAATGCCACTTACAATGCTAAGGCGTCTGATATTGGATGTACCTGCTGGAGCTTAATTGGAAGACATGTTCATGCAGGATTGTTTCAGATGACATACACAATGTCATGGTATCTGATATGGTTGTACCTGCTATAAAAGGAAATTGGATTATGCAGGATTTTTCCAGATGTCATGACATCCTGTACACAGAACATTCAGTATGAATGTCTGGTGTTTTGTGATTGCACAATTAATGGCAATCATTGGTTGATTGAAGATATGACTAGCTGTCGCATTCTTTCAGGGATTTCAACCAGATTTGTTTAGAGTTTTCAAGCTGTCCAATGTTTCTATAAAAAGGGACTCAGAAAACCTGTTTGAACACACAACCAAGACTGAGAAAAATTTAGAGAGAGAGCTAGGGTTTGTGTTTGTGGGTCATTCAAGTCATCCATTGATGATTGAATTGGACTGATTTGTCTTCTTGATCAAAGCTTTGAAGCAAGATCAAGAGTGTGTCTTCTTGATTGAAACTATGAAGTAAAATCAAGAGTTTGTAATTGAAAAGTATTTTCTTTTCACAAGGGATTGTTGTTTAAAATCACGGGTGTGTGATTGTAAGGGAAGTGAGTGGGTTCTCATATCTAAGAGTGCTTAGGTAGAAATTGCACGGGTAGAGATTAGGTGAGAAAGACTGTAACTTGGTGAAGTGTACGGATAGTCTTTGAACTAATTCTATTATAGTGAATTTCCTTCCTGGCTTGGTAGCCCCCAGACGTAGGTGAGTTGCACCGAACTGGGTTAACAATTGCTTGTGTTATTCGCTTTACCATTATGTTTATTTTATCCATTGTGTATTAGCAGATATCAGTGTCGTGACATTACCTTCGACATCTTATATCTGATACCAGAATTTCATACTCAAGCATAACCCTTCTTTGAGAATCTATGTTTGCTTTAATAAACAAGTTTGTAGTTGTTTTGATTTTTTGAGATTTGCAAGTTTAGCACTTTATCATTGAACAGATGGTCTAAAAGAAATTCGATCATCACAATAGCAACTAGAAACTTGATGGAGAAGGATGAGAAAAGAATCAACGGACTTGTACTCAACCTACAGATACCTCATCTAGTAAGGTTTGAGTCAAATATTTCCATTACTCACTTTCTTTCTTTATGAGTTTATCCATGAATTATTATTTTATCTGGTTTGATCTATTTCCGATTAAGTTATATGGTTTGACCGACACACACGGAGGCAATTTTTTGTTTATAACTTTGAGCCTTTTTAAACTACCCTATAGTAATAGGTAACCCATTGCTAACCACTTTGAGCTTAAGCCCTTTATTTCAGTGACATAGCTACATCTATTAGCCAATTGACTTGAAAGATTAAATATTTCCATCCTCTCTTTGGAGTTAGGTAGAAAATTTATTTCCTTGGTCATATGCAAAAGATTAGGTTTGGGTTTTCTCTTGGAAGTGAGAAAACTTTTAAGTTTGAGGTTAGGGTACTAGAGAATATGGTCCAAAATTTCAAAAATATTTGAGAAAAAAAAGTGGAAAAAGACACTTCTTCAAAAAAATAATAAGAAAAGAAAAGAATGATATTATGAGAAGAACTAAATCTCTATAGTATCGTCAAAAGGAACAAAAAGGTATGATGATAGAAGGATAACTAGGCACCTAACTCCAAAGGTTGAAACCTACTTTCCTTAAAATATCCTACCCAAATATAAGCTAGGTTACAACCGGAAAAGAACTTTAATGTGTGTGTTGTAATTTCTTTGATGAACACTATTAGAATATTATCAAGCTAAGTATAATTAATTTTGCATGTTGATTGAGAGATCACCATATCCATTGAGTGAATTATAGTGAGCTAAGAGACAGGAGGAGTACTCATCAATGTTGAGGATGTTTTCAAAATTCCCCAAATAGAAGTTGGGAGCTAGAATAATGGTTCGGTAAAAGAATTATCTAATTTGGTGATATTCGATTGTTATTGTGCGATTTGTTGTCTTTTGAAATGGGCAGTTGCATGTGAGTTACTTGAGGACAAGCAACGATTCAACTTTTGGGGTTGTGATGACATTCCGTCATTGCATATATTTAGTAGAAGAATCGGAACAAAACAAGTGAAAGTTTAGATAAAATGAAGAAGAAATACCAAAGAATGAGGAAAAAATAGCTAAGTGTGAAAATTGCGGACTTAGTGAAAATTTGAGTGAAAAATGGAGCAAAAGCGTGCAACCATTGAAATAATTATGTGCACCATCGAGCATGTGATAGGTTCTTTAAACCTATATCATATGTGATGCAAGGAATCTCGCGCACGATAGGTACTTTTTCTGGGCTTTTCTGACGCGTTCTGATACATTTTGACGCCTTTAAAATGGGATTTTCTGCACTTGCACAAGGGTTACAAAATTGGGAGATCAAGGCACGATTTTGAGAGCACAAATGGTGATTTTTAGAGTATTTAAAGCCATTGAAGGTCATTACTTCAAGGGATTTCATGTATTTTTTTCATCTATCAATTATGGTATTGTTAAAGGCATTATGACTAGCTAAGCTCATCTAGGATAGGTTGTGTTATGATGCACCTATTTCTATATTGTTGGATTCTATGTTGATTTGACTTTTGTAAGAACCTTTTGGTCAATAATACCATTCAATGGCTTTTGTTCGTAATGATTTTTATGTGAGATACTCTTTTAATATGATTCTGGGTACATAGGGAACACTGACCATTAGCCTATATGTTGGACCTAGGGAAATTATTATACTTACGCTGGTTGAATAGGAATAGGAGACCTCGAATAGTGACATAAATAATTAAATTTTTAAACATTACCTAACCCTTCTTACGCTGGCAGATTAAGGATAGAAAGCTCTGAGTAGTGGTTAGTGAGTTACTTCGTGAGGGATCAACTATAATGATTTTGGTAATTCACCGTGGTGTTATAGTGATAAGACCAATCATACAAGGAATCAAACATAAACAATAGAGGAATGAGAGATTCTAAAACACAATCTGACCGCTTTCGTGATATTGTTTAATCGTTTATTTACTTTTCACACTAAAACTCGAAAACCCACATTTTTACTAGTTTTTATAAATTGCACAAAATTTGTATTCCTTGAAGGCAGTCCCTATGGATTTGATGTTTCTATTACTTCGATATTATTGGTACATTTGCTGAGAAGTAATCAAGTTTTTGGCGTCTTTTCCAAGGATTGTTGATAATTTTAACAAGGTGATGCTTGTGCAACATTTAGTTTTTTTATTTTCATTTTTGTTTCAATTGTAAATATTTTTATTTGTGATTATTTATTTTTTCTTTATTCTTAATTTTTGTTTTCTATTTATTTTCTATTTTAATTTTAGTTTTGTTTAATTTTTTTATCTAGTGAAGTGCTACTAAGGTATTCTTCTTTTTGTTTTGTATGCAAGGTCAAAACAGTCATGCAAGAGGACATATATGCTACTTTGGCAAAGTTTGAAGCTTATTAAAAGGAAATTGCAGCAAAAACTCTAATTCAACAAAATGCGAGAAATTATTCGGAGCCAGAGCCTTACATTAATCATTCATGGGAGAAGGATTCATCATCTCACCTTGAAGAAACCTTGTCTCAGTTTATAAAGATGACTAAACTCAATTTCAAGAAAATCAACCGGCATCAAGAAACTGTGCGACGTAACATGGAAACATCCTTCAAGAATTTAGAAATGCAACTTGGTCAAATATTCAGCCAATTAGCATTAAAACTGAGATCTAGTGGGGATTTCTATGAAAATATATTAGATAGTCCTAGAGATGTGTAATTTAAAAGAGGAGTTAAAAAAGAATGTGAGGTATTCGATGAAGGAGGAGTTGAAGAAACCTTGACTCAGTTCATAAAGATTACTCAAATCAATTTCCGAAAAGTCAACAGGCAGAAAGAAACCTTGCAAAAGGACATGGAAGTATCCTTCAAAAACATAGCTATGTAACTTGGTCTAGTATCTAGCCAATTAGCGTTAAAATTGAGCTCTAGTGGGTAGTTCGATCGGAAAATTTTAGATAGTCTCGGAGATAAGGAAATTGAAATAGAATTTAAATAGGACTGTGAGGTCATCGATGTAGGAGGAATTGAAAATGAGAAAGAAGAAGAAAAATATGCACCATCTAATAAAGAAATAGAAGCAAGAATAGAAGAAGTGGAGGTGAAAATTATATGTGGGAAAAGAACAAGAATACAATATGAAGATTATATAGTTTTGGATGAAGCTCCAAATGCAATAATTCGTTTAGATCTAGATGTCTAACTACAAGATCTTCAACAAAATAATAGTTCTACACTTAGTAACAAGGCTGATAAAAGAGGAGAATTAGATGAAGAATAGGATGAGATTTATTCCTTGTTCGATACTATAAAACTAAAGAAAATATGGAAGAAAACTCTTAAATTCTTGAAAGTGGTGTAATTCCTACCAAACAAAAGGTATAAGAAGGATTATGTGTTTTTGTGTCATTCATATATGTCGCCCTAACACAAAAATCAAAAGGTCGAGCTTAGGACCTTGAAGAAGCACTTAATGCGAGGCAACCAATAACTTATAACCAGTTTTTTTGTTTGGTAAAATTTACTTTATTTTTATTCAAGAACATCTAAAAGAGGAATTAACTACTCAAGCATAACCCTTTTGTTTTGATTTTTTCATATTTGCAAGTTTAACACTTTAGCATTGAACAAATGATCTAAAAAAATTTTATCATCACAATATCAACTAGAAACTTGATGGCGAAGGATGAGAATAGAATCAACGGACTTGTACTCAAACTACAAATACCTCATCTAGTAAGGTTTGAGCCAAATATCTCCATTGTTCACTTTTCTTTCTTTACGAGTGTACCCATGCATTATTATTTTATCTGGTTTGATCTATTTCCAATTAAGTTATCTGGTTTAACTGACACACACAGAGGCAATTTTTTGTTTATGACTTTGAGCATTTTTAAACCATCCTATAATAATAGGTAATTCATTGCTAACTACTTTGAGATTAAGCCCTTTCTTCTAGTGACATAGCCACATCTATTAGCCAATTTACTTGAAAGATTAAATCTTTCCACCTTCTCTTTGTAGTTAGGTAGAAAATTTAGTTCCTTGATCATATGCAAAAGATTAAGTTTGGCGCTTCTCTTGGAACTGAGAAAACTTTTAAGTTTGGGTTGGGATACTAGAGAATATTGTCCAAAATTTCAAAAATATTTGAGAAAAAAGAAGTGGAAAAATACACTTCTTAAAAAAATAATAAGAAAAGAAAAGAATGATATTATAAGAAGGACCAAAATGATCTAGTAGTGCCAAAGAGGAACAAAGAGGTATGATTATATCAGGAGAACTAGGCACCTAACTCCAAAATTTTAAACCTACTTCCCTCAAAATATCCTACCTAAATATAAGCCAAGTTACAACCAGAAAAGGCCTCTTATGTGTGTGTTGTGATTTTTATGATGAACACTATTAGACCATAATCAAGCTAAGTATAATTATATTTGCATGTTGATTGAGAGGTCACCATATACATTGAGTCAGTTATAGTGAGATGAGAGATATGATGAGTACTCATCAATGTTGAGGATGTTTCATGAACTCCCGGGATAGAAGTTGGGAGCTAGAACAATGGTCCGGTAAAAGAAATATTTAATTTAGTAATGTTAGATTGTTATTATGCGACTTGTTATCTGTTGAAATGTGTAGTTGCATGCGAGTTACTTGAGGACAAGCAACAATACAAGTTTGGGGTTGTGATGACACTCCGTCATTGCATATATTTAGTAGAAGAATCAGAGAAAAACAAGTGAAAGTTGAGCTAAAATGAAGAAGAATGGCCAAAGAATAAGGAAAAAATAGCTAAGTGTGAATATTGTGGACTTAGTGAAAATTTGAGTGAAAAAGTGTGCAACCACTGGAATAATCATGCGCACCATCGTGCACGTGATAAGGTCTTTAAACTTGCATCACGCATGCAATGCAAGGATCACGTGCATGGTAGAAATTTTTTCTGGGCTTTTCTGACGCGTTTGTGTCCATTCTAACACTTTTAAAAGGGGATTTTCTGCACTTTCACAAGGGTTGCAAAATTGGGAGATCAAAGCACGATTTTAATAGCAAAGTTGGTGATTTTTAGAGCATTCGAAGCCATTGAAGGCCTTTACTTCAAGGGATTTCAAATGTTATTTTCATCTATCAATTTTGGTATTGTTAAATGCATTAGGAGTAGCTAAGCTTCTCTACGTTAGGTTGTATTATGATGAACCTATTTCTATATTGTTGGATTCTATGTTGATTTGACTTTTGTATGAACCTTTTGATCTATAATGTTATTCAATTGTTTCTTGATTGTAATGCTTTTTATGTGTGATACTATTTTAATCTGATTTTGGGTACATAGGGAATATTGACCATTAGTCTATGTGTTGGACCTAGGGCAATTATTTTACTTACGTTGGTTGACTAGGAATAAGGTACCTAGACTAGTGGCATAGATAATTAACATTATATACATCGCCTAACCCTGTTTACAATGGCAGACTAGGGATAGAAAGGTCTGAGTAGTGGTTAGTGAGTTATTTTGTGAGGGATCAGCTATAACGGTTTTGTTAATTCTCTGTGGTGTTATAGTGATAAGTGTAAGACCCTAATTTTGACCCTAAGATCCCTCATGGCATCATAACATTGCATTTGCATTGCCTCAAGGATAATAAGCATCTTGGTTCCCTTTACCTTTGGGTGGGACCTCTTGTGAGTGGTTTGAGATCACCAAGCATGCTTGAATTGTATATTATTGCTTTTCTTATTTTGTTTACTAACCAAAAGCACAAAAATATGTCACTAACATCTTTTGTTTATAGCTTGAGCAATCACAAGGTCAAAAGCTTCAAGGGGATCCTTTGTGCAGAGATATGGCCAAGAGGAGAAGAAAGCAAGCATGGTAATGGTTCCCAAAGCTCTTATCCATCAAATATGCCTCCCTAGCATCTCAATTTGTCATTTTGATCAAAGCAAGTCAAAGGGTTTGAGGTTTGTTCCCCAAGGAAACCCTAGTTCATCAGATCATCCACAATGCCTTGCTCTTGAAGCAACCTCAACCCATGATCAAATACAATCAAGGGAAGTTCTTTAACTCATCATTTAATGAATATTTGAACTTATTTGAGTGTCCTCAATCATCAATTCATCAAGATATGAGTCATGGACTTGAGAAGTTGATCCGTCAATTCATCTGATTATTTTGAAATGTACTGAGACCTAAATTTTTATGTGTTGGTAAAATGGAGATGATCCCAAAAGCAAAAATTTTCTTAAGTATAATATGAACAACTTGCATGTTCATTGAAAATTGATTTGAAGCTTGGAAGGTCATCTCCCATTCCAATACATTATAGGTCATTTTGACTGAAACCCTAATTTTGGGTCAACTTCCCAAGAAAATAACTCATTCATTTTTTATGATTTTGAGGTGGGATAAAATGAATTGGAAAGCTTAATATGTCTAATTCAAATGTTATGTTGAACAAAATTTCAAAATCTCAAAGGAAATACATGTGATAATGCAAAACATTATAGGTCACTTTGGATCAAATGCATTGAAAGTCAAAAAAGTCCAACTTCAAGTGCCCATAACTCTTTCATCAAAAATTCAAATAATGCAAAAGTTAAGTGCATTTTGATTGTCTTGAAAAGATCTACAACTTTGATGTTGGAGGTGTTTTCATTTGAGGCTTGCATCATCAAAACAAAGGGGCTTGATTATTGGCCAAATTTGGAAACCTTGCCTTTACATGTTTTGCACCTTACACTTTAAACTCAAAATTCACTAATTTCCACACTTCAAATGGATTTTTTCCCAACATAACATTTGTTCCTTACATCAAGACCTTTCCAACCATTACTCACATGCTCATGTTTGGATTTGGCAAATGGCATTTTCGAAGAGGAGAAGTTTTAGGTATAATTGTGCATAACATGTTGAAACTCATTACACAAGCCTATGCATTGCCAACTACACGTCCATTTCAGCTCAATTATACTTCAGATTGCATTTGGCATTGGATTTGGGCCTTCTACATGATCATGCAAGCCCATGCAATGAATATCCATTTGCCATGAACACGGATTTGATCACACTTGCCTTGCCTCTCCATCTATAAATAGAAGCATCATTCCATTCAATTTCCATCCATGAATCAACCTGAAATGCTGTTGAACTGAAAACCAAACCTCTCTCCGAAGGAACTATTTCATTTTCACTCAAATTTCTCAGATCTGAAATTCAACTAAATCTGGTTGAATTTCTAGATCTAAAGTTCCTAGACCTTCATCCTATAGTCCATTGTACTTCTGTTTGGCCAAAGGAAGCAAGGAAGCAAGCTCAGATCACCACAATTCAAAAGTTCTCTCCAACTGGTTTTTTCTTCGAAACTCACTATTTATTGATCTATTTGCTTGGATATTGTGTTGGCTGAAGTCCTCCTCATGGAGGCAATTGTTTTAAGTGCTCAATTGTTGAAATCCATGAAGTTCATGATGAACACCATTAAGTTTCAACCTCTGATTTCTCTCACTATGGAGATCTAGAGTAGAAATGGATGGTACAGGGGTGATGTACATCACCCCAGCTTTAATTTGGTACCTAGATCGTGGATTTTGGTTGAGTTTGGAGGACCTGCAACTCTGGCCGGAGCTTGAGTGCTCGCCGGAGAAGACGGTGGCGCTGGCCACCGTCCACCATGCCAGATTCAATCTGGATCGTTGGATGCACATCCCACGTTTTAATCACAGCCATGCGTTTGGATTACTTGATTTAATGCCATGTGTTTCGTTGCTGACTTTGGCCTACCGTGGAAACGCGCTTCTGGACCATTAGATGTTCCCACGTCAATTAATAAGTTCCATCAGACACTCCTTGTTTTCTTGAATTTTCTAATTTCTGATTTAATTTCTTTTATTTCCATTATTTTCAAAAATTCATATCTTCTTCATCCTAATTCCAAAAAATATGGCACCAGTTGCATTCTTCTCCAAATAATTTCTAGTTTCTAATTCTGATTTTTGATATTTTTTATTTTGTCATTTGATATTTTTCGTGAATTTTCTATTTTCTGGTTATTTTTAATTCATTTTAAATAGTTTTTGATATTCAAAAAATACAAAAAAAAATTCGTAACCTATTTGAATGATGGTGGATCTATGAAAAATATTCTCATCAATTTTTTAATTGATTTGAGATTTATTTGAGATTTTAGTTCAATTAGGTTATTTTTATTCATTTTTAATTGATTAAAAATAGTTTCTGACTTTTAAAAATGCTGAAATTTTTTGTTAAACCTTGTTTGACCTTGTTGAACTTGGGATAAATCACTTGGACCTTTCAAGGTTGATTTGAAGTGATTTTGAAGTTTGAAATTTCTTTTATTTTTAATTCAAGTTTATTTTAATATTAAAAATGTCAAAAATATTTTGCTTATTATTTGACCTCCAATCTCCATCCCATTTCTGGTTTCTCATGGTTTGACTTTGACTTTCAATGTCATTTGGTCAACACACATGGATTGGTACATTTTATTTCACCTTATGCACTTTATTCTTTCCATTTCCTTTTCCATTATTCATCTCTTTCTTCTTCTTCTTCTTTTTATTTTTTGATCAATGAGTTGAAGGTTGATAAGTTAGCATTGATTAGGGAAACTTAATCTTCCTTGATTCAAATCTAATTCATCTTGATCAATTGATCAAGTGAATGGCTTTGCATTAAGGATAGGTTGTTTCCTAAACATGCATAGGACTTAAACCAATACAAGATCAATTCTCTTTTTTCTTTTGGCATGGCAAGTTGATGGAACTTGGTTCACTAATCAAGACTTCTAACTTGTGTTGTTGCCTACATTATTATTGACCGGCCTCAGATAGTTGTGACTTCTACATAAGTCCAATTACGATTGCTTAACATAGCGCTAAATTTGCCTTATGGCACACTAACTACTAACACTAATCATTAACCATTAACATTTACTTTTTGCACTTTACTTTCATGCAATTTATTATTCTTGTACTTATTATCCATTTGCTTTTTCTTTTGCTCACTTGAGCACATGTTTATGCTAATGTCATTTGCCTTTTGCTCACTTGAGCATATAATTGTGTATATATCTTTTGTGCTTGTATTTGTCTGTTCGTTGTGAACCAAATGCAAAGAATTGGACAAAATGGACTTAGACTTTAGGACTTTACCCAAGAAATGGAGTTTGAAGAGCAACTAGGCCTCATGCCTTTAGAATGCTTAAATGTCAAAGAGCAACTAGGCCTCATGTCTTTAGAATGCTTAAAGCTTAAGGATGAACATTGAAAGGACCATATTCTAAACTCCCTCTTGTCCATTCTTTGATTGTTAATAGAACCTTTTGATGCGTGTGTTTTTGTGCTAGGGATTCCAACATTAAGCCAAATTGAGGAACCATTGCCATGAGCTTCTAAGAGAGAGGGATCTTCCAAGAGTTCATTTGATTGTTGATTGCTTGAGTTTATGCTTATGTGTTTGCTTATTCCAAAGGATGGGAGCTACTTGGATCATCAATATGATCTCAAGAGAGGAACTCCATTTGTGGTTTTGCTTCTTGTCCCTTACCTCTTGTATTTCTTAGGACTTTAGCCATTCTTCTTCTTCCCTCCACTCTAACCCAAGCCAAAACTTTTGTGCAACATTTAACACTTGTTTTCAAACATTAGAAACCTAAGCATTATGCTTTTGATTTTCAAACTTTATCTTCATAACACTCATTTTGAATTGAATCTTTAAGTCAACTTTGAACATATTTTGTAAATACTTTTCATTGGTAAATATAACCCATTCAAATGCTTTTGTGGTTTCAATGGCCACTTCCTTATCAAAACTTTTCATAACCTTTAGCTATTAGGTTTGAGTTATCCTTGAGGTAGATGTAATACTCACCAATATCCTTAGTGATGGACAATGAGTCTCCATTGCTTATTATAGGGTTAACCCCTCACTAGCATGTTGAAGCTATCCTCACATGGTGGATTTGTGGTTTTAGGTTGAGTTTTCTCCCTTGGATAACAAAAGACCTTAAGGCTTTTGGACCAATCAATTCACCAACTCATTTTGAGATTTTTACCCCGAACTACGAGGTTTTGATCCTAATCTTTTTTAAGATGGTACGTAGGCAATGGGTTTATCCATCCAAACACAAATGTAAATAAACTTGTGTATTCTCTTCTCATCTCTTCAATCATGTTTGCACAAGAATTTTTTTTTTTACAAAATAACAACCTTACAACAAATGTGAAAAGGGCTCCCTAGGAGTACCTAGGATGTTTTGGGTGCCTAACACTTTCCCATTGCATAACCAACCCCGTTACCCAGATCTCTGACTCTCTTTTACTAGTTTTTGATAAAACTTTTAGGTTTTTGTTCGCTTTCTAACCATTCCTTTGGATAAATAGAAGTGTGGTGGTGACTCGACTTGTAAGATTTACCTTGGATTTAGTCAATATCTCTAATGGTAACGAATACCCCGCTATAGAAAAGTTGCGACTCTGCTGGGGAAAGCACTTGCCTAGTGGGTTTTGCCTACTTTTCATATTTGTTGTATTGTATTGTATTTTTTGTGACATATTTTTGTGCAATTTGGGATTACTGTATTGTATGTAATGATTGATTTGCTTGAATATTAATTCCTTGTATGCTTGGTGATCTTTGTGAGATGAGTTCTATACCCGGACTCGAGTGCACTTAGGATAGGAGAATGGCATAGTCTTGTTGACTTGTGTGGAGTTATTCCTTAGCAAGTTGACTTGCAAGTCTATTCACTTGGTGGAGGTCATGTTGGGATCAATAATGTCACACAAGTAGTTGTGGTTAGACATTACTCTTTCCAATATGAACCTTAGAAGCCAAGGACCTTAGTTTACCAAGCCCGTCTTGGCCTATTCTTAGGATGTAGTGCGAAAGTCTTTCAAATGTAAGATTTGATGCGATTGTTACGCGATACTACACTCATAAGAGTCTCTCTTGAGAATATTTTTGGAATACGAGTAGTCGTTTCTCCGATAATATCCGAAAGATGGGATGATGACTATGGGAACCTCTTGTAGAACATGTTTGGCAGGTTTAAACCCTAGTACACTCCATTTGGGTGGTCCTTAACCGAAACTCCATGCTCGTGACTCGCAACAAACCCTTGATTCGTGGTTGATCCGTTCATGTGTCCTTAATATCAATGGAACTTGGGTGTTGATAAGGTGTAAACCATAATCCACCAAAATGGATGATTGATATTAAGGGTGCCATGATCCATCCCATGACCTTTCTTTGGTGTGCTTTGCTTGATCCTTGAGTGTGATTGTTGCATTCATGCATTCATGCACCCATTCGCATCCATATCATCAATAATGAAGAAAATTTTCAAGGAACTTAAGAGGTCTATTTTCAAATTTTCAGACATGGAAAGACAAAGAAGGAATACAAAGAAGTACAGCTTCAGACAACCAGATTTGAAAGAGTTAAGGAATCTGATATCCTATGTACTAGATCCCTTGGGTTTCAAGGCTCGTTTTGGGAAGCTTCTTCCTCTTCTGACTACTCAGGTGGATGAAGGATTGATGAGTGTATTGGTGCAGTTTTATGATCCATTGTACTGTTGCTTCACATTTCCGGATTTTCAGCTTTTGCCCACGCTTGAGGAGTATGCCTACCTTGTGGGTATACCTATTCTAGACCAGTTGCCGTTCAGTGGCTTGGAGAATGTTCCCACTTCTCAAGAGATAGCAGACATGTTATATATATAAATGAATCTCTGGTTGGTGCTCATATGACTACCAAAGGTGGCATTCAAGGTCTCCCTTCTGAGTTCCTCATTGCTCAAGATATTATGTATGGGAAGGCTATGAGTGAGGACGCCTTTGAAGCCATATTTGTAATTCTCATCTATGGGTTACTGTTATTCCCCAACATCGACAAGTTTGTGGATGTGAATGCTATTAGGATTTTCTCTACTCTTAATCCCGTTCCGACTCTATTGGGTGATGCTTATTTCTCTTTGTATATGAGGAATGCAAAGGGTGGTGGTGCCATTGTGTGTTGTTTGCCTCTGTTGTATAAGTGGTTTATTTCTCACTTACCGCAGACGGTCGCTTTCAAGGAGAACAAAGGATGTCTATAGTGGTCCACGAGACTTATGTCTCTCACTAATGATGATATCTCTTGGTACAATCGTGTGTATGATGGTGTGCAGATTATTGACTCTTGTGGTGAATTCTCCAATGTACCTCTTCTCGGTACATGTGGTGGGACCAACTACAACCATGTTTTGGCACGACGTCAGCTTGGGTTCCCCCTAAAGGATAAACCTAATAACATTCTGTTAGAAGGTGTGTTCTTTCAGGAGGGTAAAGATCCCCAAGGCTTGAAAGCTAGGATGGTCCGCGCTTGGCGCAAGATTCATAGGAAAGGAAGGAATGAGTTGGGTCCTAAGAACTGTGTCGCTTTGGAGCCTTACACTGCTTGGGTTAGGAAGAGAGCGTCTGAGTATCTCATGTCGTACGAGTATCCAAGACCTACACCTTTGGTTATGGTTGGGCCTTCAACCCTCCCTGACCAAGGAGTAGAGGAGTTGAGAGACGAAGACCGTTCACGTGCCTGGGTTCGTGAACGAGAAGAGTTGCTTCAGCAGATTAAGGAAAAGGATGCTTTGATCGAGTTCCTCGAGCATCAGGTTATTGATGATCCTAATGATGCATGGACTTCTCTACTTCCTCAGTCTTCCAAGTTCTGGAAGAGGAAGTACGACCGACTCGCCAAAGAGAAAGTAGATATGGAGGCAGCCTATGAGGAGGAGGTGAAGAGGCTTCGTGTGTCTTATCTTCCCGTATCCCGAGCTTTAGATGATTGTTTCTAGGGATCCATAGGATGATCATTGTCCTTTTCTCATGTATCTTGGTTACCAATGTTGTACTTCTTTGGTAAAAAAATTATTATTTTCCAGATATTATTGATTGAGATATTTCCATATGTGATACAAATGTAATTTTTCCCAAATTCTTACAAATAGAACTCTAAAAGTTCCTTTGAAATAAAAAAACAAATCATATGCACGAGCATTGCATGCATCATGTGCATAAGCAGGTTTTGTTCCCGGCTTCTTGTCCTATGGTCTAACTCTGTGTTCTTCATTTATCTTGAAGACAAGTTGACTCACCGGTACTACACCAGAGCCAATTCTTCAAGAGTGATGGATCACCTAGAACAAGAAAACCGTGAACTGAAGGAAGAAGTAGCCAGGTTGATTGCCTTGATGGAGTCATTCTTGGCCGCTCAGAGCCAGTCTTCTCCAACGCCCTCAACTCCTCCCCAGAGGACGGTCATTTCTGAGATCGTGACTTCTACTGTGCCTGCTACAACGGCTCACTTCGCACCATCTATGCCAGCCGGGTTCCCTTGGGGAATGCCCCCCAACTTCGTGCCAGAGGGTTTCGCACCTACCCTTGCTTCTCTGCCGGCATCTAGCCCGGTCCTTTAAGTGCCACCTCCCATCGTGCACACGTTACCAAGGGTCGAAGATACCATTTACCACTTTGAGCCATCTGAGGGCCCAGACGTTTATGAAAAGATGGATGATATGAAGGACCAATTCCTTGAGCTTCGCAAGGAACTGAAAACGTTGAGGGGGAAAGACCTCTTTGGTAAAAGTGCTGCTGAGTTGTGCCTTGTGCCCAATGTGAAGATCCTTATTAAATTCAAAGTGCCTGACTTTGAGAAGTATAAGGGAAACACCTGCCCTCTCAGCCATCTTGTGATGTATGCTCGCAAGATGTCAACGCAGACTGATAATGACCAACTGCTCATCCATTATTTCCAGGACAGTTTGTCCGGTGCCGCTCTCCGGTTGTACATGGGTTTGGAGAGTTCGAACATCCGATCTTTCAACGATCTTGGCGAGGCCTTCATTAAGCAATATAAATACAATATGGATATGGCTCTTGATAGGGACCAGTTGAGGGCGATGTCCCAGAAAGAGAAAGAGACCTTCAAAGAGTACGCCCAGAGATGGCGCGAATTGGCAGCTCAGATAGTGCCTCCCCTTGAGGAAAAAGAGATGACCAACATCTTCTTGAAGACCTTGAGCTCGTTTTATTACGAGAGGATGATAGCCAGTGCTCCCTCAGACTTCACCGAGATGGTGAATATGGGAATGAGATTGGAAGAAGGAGTCCGTGAAGGACGATTAACTCGAGACGAAGGCTCTTCGGCAAAGAGGTATGGAAGCTTTGCGAAGAAGAAGGAGGGAGAGGCACATGCCATGTCTTCCCATGTCAAAGGAAGACCCTCTGTGAAGAGGAAGATTGCTCGCCCGATCAACAATCAACATCAGGTGGCTCATATAGCACCTGTTTTCAGGGAAGCTCAACACTATCAGCAACCGCAAACTCAGCAATATCAACAACAACAGCGTCCACAACAGCAGGCCTATCAGCCTCGAAATAACAACATCAATGCCAGCACCAGCTACGAGAGGAAGAGGGTCACCTTTGATCCAATTTCGATGACTTATGTCGAACTTTATCCATCTCTGATCGATAGAAAGTTGATCACTCCACGAGACCCTCCCGCTGTACCTGCTAACCCTAAGTGGTGGTACAAGCTTGAACTTCATTGTGTGTATCATTCCGGTGCTCCCGGACACGACGTAAAGAACTGTTGTCCCCTGAAGACCAAGGTGCAAGACCTTGTGAGAAGTGGGATTCTGTTTTTCGAGGACGTAGGTCCGAACATAAAGAAGAACCCGTTGCCCGAGCATGGGAAGTCTGTCAATATGGTCCAGGGCTGCCCTGGCAAGTACAAGGTGAAATATGTCAGTCATATCCGGCAATCGCTGGTTGAGATGCATAGATTGTTGTATGACTATAGCCATTATGAGTATGATCACGACAGATGTAGAGTCTGTTCCATCAATCAGAGAGGATGTCACCAGGTGCGCAAAGATGTGCAAGAGATGTTGGACGAAGGAGTTATTGAGATCCTTCAAAATAGGAATGTTGACGAAGATGAGCTCGAAGTCAATGTAATTTCCCCAGTGTTTCGGATACCTGAGCCTGTTGTCATCAAGTATGATGGTAGCAAGCAGAAGGCTTCTCCTGCTCTCGTCATCAAACAAGCCGGACCTGTACCGTACTCCTCTGAGAAAGCGGTTCCCTATCGCTACAACGTTGTGGCAGTGGAAAATGGGAAAGAGGTGTCCTTGCCTTCCTCATCTGTTGTTAACATTGCTGATGTCAGTGGGTTGACCCGAAGCGGTCGTGTATTTTCAGCACCGTCAAAGCCTCAAGCTGATGTTCGAGGAAATGTTGATGCTGATTTTGTTGAGCGCCCGATTGGGAATGCCGTGAGCACTCCGAATCCGGCACTTGTTGTTAAGCCCTCATCTACGTTAAGAACTCCTGCTTCTGCTGGCCTGAGTGGCAATGCGAAAGAAGACTGTGATGAGATGCTGAAGCTCATCAAAAGGAGCGAGTACGATGTTGTAGACCAACTTCTACAAACGCCATCCAAAATATCTGTGTTATCACTACTTTTGAATTCAGAACCACACCGAGAAGCTCTGCAAAAGGTGTTGGATGTGGCGTACGTGGATCACGATGTCACAATAGAACAATTTGATAGCATTGTTGCAAACATCACTGCGTGTAACAATTTGAGTTTTAGTGACGCTGATCTCCCCGAGGAGGGAAGAGATCACAACTTGGCATTACATATATCTATGAGCTGCAAAGACGACGCCATGTCCAATGTGTTGGTGGACATTGGGTACTCATTGAATGTGTTGCCAAAATCCACTCTTGCGAAGCTATCATATCAAGGGCCTCCCATGAGGCAAAGTGGAGTAGTTGTGAAGGCTTTCGATGGGTCTCACAAAACTGTGATTGGCGAGGTTGATCTCCAGTCAAAATTGGACCAAGTGATTTCCAGATTACCTTCCAGGTTATAGACATTCACCCATCGTATAGCTGTCTTTTGGGCAGACCATGGATTCACGAGGCAGGCGCCATGACATCCACCCTACACCAGAAATTGAAATTTGTAAAGAATAAGAAGTTGGTGGTGGTAGGGGGAGAAAAGGCTCTCCTGGTTAGTCATTTGTCTTCCTTCTCATATATAGATGTTGAGGATGAAGTTGGAGCTCCGTTCCAAGCTTTATCTATTGCTGAGCCTATTAAGAAGGGAACTTCTTCATTTGCTTCCTACAAAGATGAAAAGTTGGCCATTGAGCATAGCGCAACTATTGGTTTGGGGAAAATGATTGAGCTAAAAGACAACAAGTCCCGGGCTGGCATAGGTTATTCTTTTGGGGTTTCCAATACGCAAGGGCTGTTCAAGAGTGGAGGTTTCATCCACACCAATCAAGACGAAGAGGCTGCTGCTGTTTTAGAAGAGGACGAAGACGATTCTGGCAACTTCGTCATCCTTGGAGGGATCTGCAATAATTGGGTCGATGTGGATATTCCAACAGTTATCCATAAGTCAAAGTAATGTTCATTGTGTTTAAAAACCCTTCTCCCATGCCAAAAGGAGGAGTGATGACATTGTTGGTGCATAAATACAATGATATTTTCATTCAATAGATTCATGTTAAATGTTTGTTTTTCCAATTATTTTCCCTTTTCTCTTTTGCATTAAATTGGTGATCACATAAGACCTCAAAAATAGAATAAAATCAAGCTTTTCATCTCCATAATGATTTGCCTTGTTTGAATTCTAAAGCTCTTTATATCCAAAAACATTATGCAGGTTGATCAAACCCATTGAACATAATGACCCAACACCATCTCCCAACTTTGAATTCCCTGTATTTGAGGCGGAAGAAGATGATGTTGAAGAGATTCCTGACGAGATTACCCATCTACTTGGGGTCTGAGGATTGTGTGTGAGAAGTGAAGATTGGGGCACTCCTGGAAGAGTCTGTTAAGAAGGGGTTGATTGAATTGCTACGATAATATGTTGACGTCTTTTCCTGGTCATATGAAGACATGCCTGGTCTAGATACTGATATTGTGCAACATTTCCTACCTTTGAAGCCTGAGTGCGTGGCTGTGAAGCAGAAGCTCAGAAGAACTCATCCTGATATGGCAGTAAAGATCAAAGAGGAAGTTCAGAAGCAAATTGATACGGGGTTTCTGGTGACTTCTACATATCCTCAGTGGGTGGCCAATTTTGTCCCCATGCCTAAGAAAGATGGAAAAGTCCGGATGTGTGTGGACTATAGAGACTTGAATAAAGCTAGTCCGAAAGATGATTTCCCTCTACCACACATTGATATGTTGGTAGATAATATAGCTAAATTCAATGTCCTCTCATTTATGGATGGATTTTCCGGATATAATCAGATTAAAATGGCACCCGAGGATATGGAGAAGACAACATTCATCACACCTTAGGGAACATTCTGTTATCGAGTGATGCCCTTCGGTTTGAAGAACGCCGAAGCCACGTATCAACGAGCTATGACCACCTTGTTTCATGATATGATGCACAAGGAGATTGAGGTGTATGTTGATGATATGATCGCTAAGTCAAGAACGGAAGTTGAACATGTAGGGCACCTGTTGAAGCTTTTTCAGCGTTTGAGAAAGTATCAGCTTCGTCTGAATCCCAACAAGTGTACATTTGGAGTCCGTTACCGTAAGTTATTGGGCTTTATTGTCAGTGAAAGATGTATTGAAGTTGATCCTGCAAAGGTCAAAGCAATACAAGAGATGCCTGTGCCCAGAACTGAGAAGCAAGTCCGAGGTTTTCTTGGCCGCTTGAATTACATTTCCAGATTCATATCCCACATGACTACCACATGTGCACCGATATTCAAGCTCCTCCAGAAAGATCAGTCTCATGATTGGACCGAGGATTGCCAAAAAGCTTTTGATAGTATTAAAGAGTATCTATCTGAGCCTCCGATCCTGTCTCCGCCCGTGGAAGGAAGTCCATTGATTATGTATCTGACAGTTCTTGAAGATTCAATGGGTTGTGTCCTTGGTCAGCAAGAGGAATAAGGAAAGAAATAATATGCTATTTACTACTTGAGCAAGAAGTTCACCGATTGTGAGTCTCGATACTCAATGCTTGAGAAGACATGATGTGCTTTGGCTTTGGCCTCTAAGCGCTTACGCCAGTATATGTTAAATCATACGACTTGGTTGATATCCAGAATGGATCCAATCAAGTATATCTTCAAGAAGCCTGCTTTAACAGGGAGGATTGCCCGTTGGCAGATGTTGTTATCTAAGTATGATATAGAGTATCGAGTTCAAAAGGCTATTAAAGGTAGTATCTTGGCTGACCACTTGGCACATCAGCCGATCGATGATTATCAGTCTGTTCAGTATGACTTCCCGGATGAGGAGATTCTGTATTTGAAAATGAAAGATTGTGATGAGCCTACGCTCGATGAAGGGCCAGAGCCTGGTTCCCGTTGGAGCATGGTATTTGATGGCGCTGTAAATTAATATGGAAATGGTATTGGGGCAGTGATTATTACTCCTCAGGGCACACATTTTCCTTTTACAGCAAGGCTAACTTTCAAATGCACGAATAATATGGATGAGTATGAGGCCTGTATTATGGGGTTGGAGGAGTGCATTGATCTAAGGATCAAGCATCTTGATGTTTATGGTGATTTGGCCCTCGTTGTTAATCAGATTAAGGGTAAATGGGAAACGAATCAGCCTGGCCTCATTCCATATAGGGATTATGCGAGAAGGATTCAACGTTCTTTACTAAGGTTGACTTCCATCATATTCCTCGAGATGAGAATCGGATGGCAGATGCTCTTGCTACGTTTGCTTCGATGATTGTGGTTAGACTATGGAATGAAGTTCCCAATATCACTGTGATGCGCTTGGATAGACCAGCTCATGTATTTACAGTAGAGGAAGTGCAAGATGATAAGCCATGGTATTATGATATCAAGTGTTTCCTTCAGAGCCAGATTTACCCGCCTGGGGAAACTGTGAAAGATAGGAAGACTCTGAGGAGATTATCAGGAAGTTTTTACCTCAATGGTGATGTGCTTTATAAGAGAAATTTTGACATGGTGCTGCTCAAATGCGTGGATAGACACGAAGCGGACCTGTTGATGACTGAGGTCCATGAGGGTTCATTTGGTACTCATTCCAATGGACATGCCATGGCTAGAAATATGTTAAGAGCAGGCTACTATTGGCTGACACTGGAGTCTGATTACTGCAAATATGTGAAGAAATGCCATAAGTGTCAAATTTATGCGGATAAAATTCATATTCCTCCGACACTTCTGAATGTGATTTCATCACCATGTCCTTTCTCCATGTGGGGAATTGACATGATTGGCATGATAGAACCAAAAGCGTCCAATGGACACGGATTTATTCTTGTAGCAATTGATTACTTCACTAAGTGGGTTGAAGCAACATCATATGCTAATGTGACCAGGAAAGTGGTCGTGAGGTTTATCAAGAATCAACTCATATGTCGTTATGGTGTGCCAGATAAGATCATTACTGATAATGGATCTAACTTGAAAAACAAGATGATGAAAGAGCAGTGTAGTGAGTTCAAGATTGCGCATCATAATTCTTCTCCTTACAGACCCAAGATGAATGGGGTTGTTGAAGCTGCTAATAAGAATATCAAGAAGATTATCCAGAAGATGGTTGTCACGTATAAAGATTGGCATGAGATGCTGTCGTTTGCTTTACATGGATATCGTACCTCTGTTCGCACTTCAACAGGGGCAACCCCTTTATCTCTCATTTATGGCATGGAGGTTGTGCTCCCAGTAGAGGTGGAGATCCCATCAATGAGAGTCTTGATGGAAGCCAAGTTGGCTGATGCTGAATGGGTTCAGAGTCGTTATGATCAACTGAATTTGATAGAAGAGAAGAGATTGACTGCCATGTGCCATGGTCAATTATATCAACAAAGAATGAAGAAAGCCTTTGATAAGAAGGTCAAGCCTCGTATGTTCCGAGAAGGTGACCTTATGCTCAAGAAAGTCTTGTCTTTCGCGCCCGATTCCAGGGGCAAGTGGACTCCAAACTATGAAGGTCCATATGTTGTTAAGAGAGCCTTTTCAGGCGGTGCTTTGACACTTACAACTATGGATGGGGAGGATTTCACTCGTCCTGTGAATTCAGATGCAGTCAAGAAATACTTCGCCTAAAAAATAAAAACAGAATAGCTCGCTAAGTTGAAAACCCGAAAGGGCGGCTTAGGCAAAAATGAGCGTCTCGATGGATTGAAAACCTGAAAGGGCAATCCAGGCAAAAGTTAGAGACATAAAAAAAAATGAATGTATGTATCCCGCTAGATTGAGTACCTCACCCTGGGGCAATCTAGGCAAAAAAAATAGGGATTTGGCAAGTAACTGCATCCTGACAAGACTTTGTTCTACACCTGTTATCCGTCAGAGATTCTCGCCCATTCATCATCAACCAAAGCTTCAAATACATCGGATTCAGAATTGGTGGAGAAATGGTCATTATGTTCAATGTAGCCCTTTTCTAATATATATCACCTATTTCAAATTTTTAAAGATCTATGGAGTCTTGCCATTCGCAGACTACCATTCCATCAAATAAATTTGAGCCTTTATCCATTTATTTGCACTCTTATTTTTTTTTCTATTCAACAAATGTTTTGCATGTTTTAATTGAAAAAATATCATTGTTTTAAATAATCAAATTTCTCATAATTTTGTTTTTAAACAATGTGAACATTCACATTAACATAAGGATACTGGGAATGCCTTCAGTGCGCTTCCAAGGATGGTAAGATTCTTGACAGGGTAAGGCAATTGTTCATATTCCTGGCATGTTGGTGTCCTCTTCCTCCTGAGCCTTTTGTGGTTTCTCCCCCTAGCAGAATGTTGGGAAGATTTATTCCTCCCTCCTTCTTTCAGCAGAATAGTGATTCTTCCTCCTCGGAAGATGTGATTTCATTATTTGGGACAGTGTTTGATGACCTTTGGAAATTTCTGATTTGGTGGTTGTTCCCCACAGAGTTTCGTGATCCCCTCTGATGATTTCCCCAGTAGAGTGTTTCCATGGCGGATTTTTAATGATCTTTGCCTCCAGCTGGAATGTTTCGCTCCTCCCCTGAAGAGATCCTTGTTATCCTGGCTTTCTCCCTTTGAGATATAGTACCGGATGTTTTTGTACTTATTCGCTGGACTTATTGATGTTAGAAACGTCTGTTTGTCAGCGTTCATCATACATAAACCATGCATATGTGCATACTGATAATATTCATGTTGCATTCTTTGCCATATATCTTTGTTTGCTATCCCCTACTAGTTGGTAATACATTTCCCCAAGCGGATGTCGGTGTCTGATTTCCCCATATAGAGTTAGCCCCTTAAGCAGAAAGTGTTTATCTTTCCTTCCATATTCCCCACCGAGTTATATCCTCGTGGATGATGGTTGTTTATGTTTCTTCCCAACACATATATTGGGATAGGATTCCCTATTGAATTATATCCTCACTGGAACGAGTCTTGATTCAGCTTGCCTCTTTAGTTTGATCCTAGATTGGCTTCATTGTGACTGTTTCCTGCGCTTCCCTGTGGTATAAATGAATGATTGCTCAGTAATCAGTAATCATTCATCTTATCCCCGGCGGAGTCTGTGGTTTTCTACCCTTATACCGGTAGTTTTAAACCCTATTTCATCCCCTTGTAGAGTTAACCTTTTTTTCATCCTAATCGATGACGGTTACCTTTCCGTGGTTTTCTACCCAGTATCCGGTAGATGTAACCCCCTCCTTGACGGTTATCATTATCCAATATTCGGTATTGATAAGTCCTTCACCCCCCGGTGATATATCTCTTGGATAATTGCTTTGATACATCTTTCATACACCGATTACCGTTAATGGTTGTTGCTCCCCTTGAATGGCCATCATTATATACCTAGTTTCGGTATCCCGATGCCTTTCTTTGTCGGTCGATCTATCCTTTATTAACCCAGTAACCGATTGTGGATAATCTTCCATGCGAGTATATTATCTACGTTCTGACGGTAATAGATAATATATCTCATGCACTCTTTGGTCGAAGCCTTTTGTTCTTCCCCAGTTGAGTAAGATTCGTATCCCTTTTTGGAATCGAATGTCCATCCCATAATCGAGTTTGCTTTTAGCCCTCTTTTGGAAGATGAGTGTCTTGGGAATATTCCCCAATTCACGCCTTGGTTGGTCACCTATTATATGCCCAGTAACCGGCATCTCTGGTGTTCCTTCCCTTGTGCTCCCTATTATGACTGGTTATCCCTTTGCGGAGTCAGATTTTCCTGAACTGAAGCGTACCCTTTCTAGGTCTTCCTTAGATGATCTCGGATGTTTGATATCTTTCACCCTTGTACCTGTCTTAGATATTCATTCTCCCGGAGCATGTTTTCTCTCACCCTTATACCGGTGTTCAGATCGCATGTCTCTTTGAGCTTATTACCCAGTAACCGGTAATACCTCATCCTGATGTTTCCCCAGTGGAGTCCCGTAGTGGATTTTCCCCATCTGAGTCCGGATTTTCATCCGAAATATCCGAAGTGGATAATTTTGGTTGTATTGGCATATTCCCTAATACATGCATCTTTGAGTCAGCTCGAGTCTTTCCATGGATTTACTCCTTTTGGAATTCTGCTCCACAAGCTTTGAGTCGTGACCTGCTCACGCATTTTTATCCCTTTACTCCCCGGTAGAGTCTCTGCCCCATATAATGGATTATTCATAGGAATCATCAGATTGCTTATGATCTTTTCCTTTGTGGACTCATCCTCCCACAGAGTATTACCGTTTGCATACATACATTCACATCATGAGGTCTCTTATGGATCAAAATTCGTCTCTTTGTTATTTATTTAAGCTCATTCTACCTCGTCGAGACGAAGATTTTAACCTTCACCTCTCCGGCTAGAATGACCTTAAATAGGGGCATCTGTAAGACTCTAATTTTGACCCTAAGATCCCTCATGGCATCATAACATTGCATTTGCATTGCCTCAAGGATCATAAGCATCTTGGTTCCCTTTACCTTTGGGTGGGATCTCTTGTGAGTGGTTTGAGATCAACAAGCATGATTGAATTGTATATTATTGCTTTTCTTATTTTGTTTACTAACCAAAAGCACAAAAATATGTCACTAACATCTTTTGTTTATAGCTTGAGCAATCACAAGGTCAAAAGCTTCAAGGGGATCCTTTGTGCAGAGATATGGCCAAGAGGAGAGGAAAGCAAGCATGGTAATGGTTCCCAAAGCTCTCATCCATCAAATATGCCTCCCTAGCATCTCAATTCATCATTTTGATCAAAGCAAGTCAAAGGGTTTGAGGTTTGTTCCCCAAGGAAACCCTAGTTCATCAGATCATCCACAATGTCTTGCTCTTGAAGCAACCTCAGCCCATGATCAAATACAATCAAGGGAAGTTCTTTAACTCATCATTTCATGCATATTTGAACTTATTTGAGTGTCCTCAATCATCAATTCATCAAGATATGAGTCATGGACTTGAGAAGTTGATCAGTCAATTCATCTAATTATTTTGAAATGTACTGAGACCTAACGTTTTATGTGTTGGTCAAATGGAGATGATCCCAAAATAAACAATGTTCTTAAGGACAATATGAACAACTTTCATGTTCATCAAAAATTGATTTGAAGCATGTAAGGTCATCTCCCATTCCAATACATTATAGGTCATTTTGACTGAAACCCTAATTTTAGGTCAAATTCCCAAGAACATAACTCATTCATTTTTTATGCTTTTGAGGTGGGATAAAATGCATTGGAAAGCTTAAGATGTCTACTTCAAATGTTATGTTGAACAAAAATTCAAAATCGCAAAGGAAATACATGTGATAATGCAAAACATTATAGGTCACTTTGGACCAAATGCATTGAAAGTCAAAAAAGTCCAACTTCAAGTGCCCATAACTCTTTCATCAAAAATTCAAATAATGCAAAAGTTAAGTGCATTTTGATTGTCTTGAAAAGATCTACAACTTTGATGTTGGAGGTGTTTTCATTTGAGGCTTGCATCATCAAAACAAAGGGGCTTGATTATTGGCCAAATTTGGAAACCTTGCCTTTACATGTTTTGCACCTTACACTTTAAACTAAAAATTCACTAATTTCCACACTTCAAATGGAATTTTGCCCAACATAACATTTGTTCCTTACATCAAGACCTTTCCAACCATTACTCACATACTCATGTTTGGATTTGGCAAATGGCATTTTCGAAGAGGAGAAGTTTTAGGCATAATTGTGCATAACATGTTGAAACTCATTACACAAGCCTATGCATTGCCAACTATACGTCCATTTCAGCTCAATTATACTTCAGATTGCATTTGGCATTGGATTTGGGCCTTCTACATGATCATGCAAGCCCATGCAATGAATATCCATTTGCCATGAACACGAATTTGATCACACTTGCCTTGCCTCTCCATCTATAAATAGAAGCATCATTCCATTCAATTTCCATCCATGAATCAACCTGAAATGCTGCTGAACTGAAAACCAAACCTCTCACCAAAGGAACTATTTCATTTTCACTCAAATTTCTCAGATCTGAAATTCAACTAAATTGGTTGAATTTCAAGATCTAAAGTTCCTAGACCTTCATCCTATAGTCCATTGTACTTCTATTTGGCCAACGGAAGCAAGGAAGCAAGCTCAGATCACCACAATTCAAAGGTTCTCTCCAACTGGTTTTTTCTTCGAAACTCACTATTTATTGATCTATTTGCTTGGATATTGTGTTGGTTGAAGTCCTCCTCATGGAGGCAATTGTTTTGAGTGCTCAATTGTTGAAATCCACGAAGTTCATGATGAACACCATTAAGTTTCAACCTCTGATTTCTCTCACTATAGAGATCTAGAGTAAAAATGGATGGTACAGGGGTGATGTACATCACCCCAGCTTTAATTTTGTACCTAGATCGTGGATTTTGGTTGAGTTTGGAGGACCTGCAACTCTGGCCGGAGCTTGAGTGCTCGCCGGAGAAGACGGTGGCGCTGGCCACCGTCCACCATGCCAGATTCAATCTGGATCGTTGGATGCACATCCCACGTTTTAATCTCAGCCATGCGTTTGGATTACTTGATTTAATGCCATGTGTTTCGCTGCTGACTTTGGCCTACCGTGGAAACGCGCTTCTGGACCATTAGATGTTGCCACGTCAATTAATGAATTCCATCAGACGCTCCTTGTTTTTTTGAATTTTCTAATTTCTGATTTAATTTCTTTTATTTCCATTATTTTCAAAAATTCATATCTTCTTCATTCTAATTCCAAAAAATATGGCACAAATTGCATTCTTCTCCAAATAATTTCTAGTTTCTAATTCTGATTTTTGATATTTTTTATTTTGTCATTTGATATTTTTTGTGAATTTTCTCTTTTCTGGTTATTTTTAATTCAATTTAAATAGTTTTTGATATTCAAAAAATACAAAAATATTTTCCTAACCGATTTGAATGATGATGGATCTATGAAAAATATTCTCATCAATTTTTTAATTTATTTGAGATTTATTTGAGATTTTAGTTCAATTAGGTTATTTTTATTCATTTTTAATTGATTAAAAATAGTTTCTGACTTTTAAAAATGCTGAACTTGGGATAAATCACTTGGACCTTTCAAGGTTGATTTGAAGTGATTTTGAAGTTTGACATTTCTTTTATTTTTAATTCAAATTTATATTAATATTAAAAATGCCAAAAATATTTTGCTTATTATTTGACCTCCAATCTCCATCCCATTTCTGGTTTCTCATGGTTTGACTTTGACTTTCAATGTCATTTGGTCAACACACATGGATTGGTACATTTTATTTCACCTTATGCACTTTATTCTTTCCATTTCCTTTTCCATTATTCATCTCTTTCTTCTTCTTCTTCTTTTTCTCTTTTGATCAATGAGTTGAAGGTTGATAAGTTAGCATTGATTAGGGAAACTTAATCTTCCTTGATTCAAATCTAATTCATCTTGATCAATTGATCAAGTGAATGGCTTTGCATTAAGGATAGGTTATTTCCTAAACATGCATAGGACTTAAACCAATACAAGATCAATTCTCTTTTTTCTTTTGGCATGGCAAGTTGATGGAACTTGGTTCACTAATCAAGACTTCTAACTTGTGTTGTTGCCTACATTATTATTGACCGGCCTCAGATAGTTGTGACTTCTACATAAGTCCAATTACGATTGCTTAACATAGCGCTAAATTTGCCTTATGGCACACTAACTACTAACACTAATCATTAACCATTAACATTTACTTTCTGCACTTTACTTTCATGCAATTTATTATTCTTATACATATTATCCATTTGCTTTTTCTTTTGCTCACTTGAGCACATGTTTATGCTAATGCCATTTGCCTTTTGCTCACTTGAGCATATAATTGTGTATATATCTTTTGTGCTTGTGTTTGTCTGTTTGTTGTGAACCAAATGCAAAGAATTGGACAAATTGGACTTAGACTTTAGGACTTTACCCAAGCAAATGGAGTTTGAAGAGCAACTAGGCCTCATGCCTTTAGAATGCTTAAATGTCAAAGAGCAACTAGGCCTCATGCCTTTAGAATGCTTAAAGCTTAAGGATGAACATTGGAAGGACCATATTCTAAACTCCCTCTTGTCCATTCTTTGATTGTTAATAGAACCTTTTGATGCGTGTGTTTTTGTGCTAGGGATTCCAACATTAAGCCAAATTGAGGAACCATTACCATGAGCTTCTAAGAGAGAGGGATCTTCCAAGAGTTCATTTGATTGTTGATTGCTTGAGTGTATGCTTATGTGTTTGCTTATTCCAAAGGATGGGAGCTACTTGGATCATCAATATGATCTCAAGAGAGGAACTCCATTTATGGTTTTGCTTCTTGTCCCTTACCTCTTGTATTTCTTAGGACTTTAGCCATTCTTCTTCTTCCCTCCACTCTAACCCAAGCCAAAACTTTTGTGCAACATTTAACACTTGTTTTCAAACATTAGAAACCTAAGCATTATGCTTTTGATTTTCAAACTTTCTCTTCATAACACTCATTTTGAATTGAATCTTTAAGTCAACTTTGACCATATTTTGTAAATACTTTTCATTGGTAAATATAACCCATTCAAATGCTTTTGTGGTTTCAATGGCCACTTCCTTATCAAAACTTTTCATAACCTTTAGCTATTAGGTTTGAGTTATCCTTGAGGTAGATGTAATACTCACCAATATCCTTAGTGATGGACAATGAGTCTTCCATGCTTATTATAGGGTTAACCCCTCACTAGCATGTTGAAGCTATCCTCACATGGTGGATTTGTGGTTTTAGGTTGAGTTTTCTCCCTTGGATAACAAAAGACCTTAAGGCTTTTGGACCAATCAATTCACCAACTCATTTTGAGATTTTTACCCCGAACTACGAGGTTTTGATCCTAATCTTTTTTAAGATGGTACGTAGGCAATGGGTTTATCCATCCAAACATAAATGTAAATAAACTTTTATATTCTCTTCTCATCTCTTCAATCATGTTTGCACAAACAATTTTTTTTACAAAATAACAACCTTACAACAAATGTGAAAAGGGCTCCCTAGGAGTACCTAGGATGTTTTGGGTGCCTAACACCTTCCCATTGCATAACCAACCCCCTTACCCAGATCTCTGACTCTCTTTTACTAGTTTTTTATTTGATAAAACTTTTAGGTTTTTGTTCGTTTTCTAACCATTCCTTTGGATAAATAGAAGTGCGGTGGCGACTCGACTTGTATGATTTACCTTGGATTTAGTCAATATCTCTAATGGTAACGAATACCCCGCTACAATAAGACCAATCATACAAGGCATCAAACATCAACAATAGAGGATTAGGGGATTCTAGAACACAACCTGACCGCTTTCGTGATATTGTTTAATCATTTATTTACTTTTCGCACTGAAACTCGACCCCCTCCCTTTTTACTAGTTTTTATACATTGCACACATTTTGTCTTGCTTGGAGGCAGTCCCCATGGATTTGATCTTTTTATTACTTCGACATTATCGAGACACTTGTTGAGAAGTCATCAACCCTCATCGACACTAAAACTACTCCTTCAAAGTTTCTTACCACTCTTCCCTTCAAGGTACCTTGCACTTTATAGGATGCATGAACTTGCATCTCTGAACAGAACCTTGCTTATATCCAAATTCTCTATGACACATGTAAGTTAGATTTGAAGGCATATACAAACTTTCATATGTTTAAGGGTGTTTCCTTGAAAGCTTTTTTAATCGCTGGTCGTGAACAAGTGATTTCCCCAAGAAACCTTGCCAAAGAGATTAAGAAATGGAAGGGTAAGTATGATGTCATCGTCTATGAACAAACTCAACTTCAAGGTAGATTGTTAGAGCTTCAAAAGGAAGTTAAAAGGTTGTTTAGAATTCAAAAGGAGTTGGATATCCATGGCACTCCTTCCAAATTGGCTACAAAGGTTTCCACCATACAGGCGTCTCTGAGGGTAAAGAAAAGACCCTTAATTAAGCAAGGGATTCCATGAAGATGATGTCTTCTTAGGCCACTAAAACGTTTGAAGCTTTCATAAAATAGAATAAAGTCTGCTCAGAGGAGTTGAAGTCCCACAAGGGTGAGCTGGTGGCGCTGAAGAAATAACTTGATGATTCCATTGATGAAGGTCTTAGATTCATTTATGACGCTTCCAAAAATGTTATTATCCAACTAGAGGTGTTGGGCTAGGGTTTCTAGGTTCCCCAGAAGAAGATGAACCCAGAGAAGTTGGTTGTTAATGGGAAAATTTTTAGTGATGCTGAAGAGAATGGGGAATGACTTTGTTTACTTTTGATTGCACTTTCTGCTTATTAAGTAATCTACTACCAGAATCAGAAATTTGAGTTGCCCTAGTGCCAAGGGGAAATGGCTGAAAATATCCATCCCCCATTGTGAAAAATGACAAGCTGACTTTAACATATTTATTTCTAATAAGGGGCATTTTGAATATCTTTGTGATGCTATAATCGACCACGTCTCTTTACATATTCATTGGCATCACGGACCATGGACGACTGATAACACTGAAATTTACGTATTTTCGACTCCGATTTCACATGCATTATAGTTGTTTTATTGTCATTTGGTTGTGTTATTTCTATGTTTTCCTTTGTTTTCAGGTTTTTACTTTAATCGGAGCCCCGATCGAGAAAAGGAGTGAAAAAGGGCTAAAAACCCTAAAATTCAGCATTTTGTTCTTGTGGCCTACCCCATGGCTGGCGCCATAGGCCCTGCCATGATGTGTCAAATTCAACTTCCATCAACTCCCACGTTTTCCCACTACTTCCACTAAGGCAACCCATATTGTGCTTATGGCGGGCGCCATGGCCTTGTGGCGGGCGCCACAGGAGGAAAAACGGTTCCCTCCTATTTTCAAGTTGAAGGGCATCCAAGTCATTTCCATCTTTTTAGTTGCTTATAAATAGAAATGCGAATTCACTTTTACAATCATCCAAACTTAGAACAGAGGCAAACTCAGAAGCAAATTTGTTTCACTTAGGCATATATTCAGTATTTTATAGTGGTAATCGCTTCCCATTGGAGTGTTACCACAATTGTGTAATCAAGTCTGTGATAGAGTCTGTAATCGAGTTTGGAACACTTTGGGAGGAAGTTAATCCTGCCGCCATTTTCATTTCCGCATTGCAATTTACTCAGTCCTCCGATTGGAGCAGGTTTTTATTACTTGTCTTTATCTTATTTATTTCCCGCACTCGCTTTACTTTGTTTATTTCTCGCACTCGCTTTAAATTATTTATTTCCTCGCACTCGCTTTACTTTGTTTATTTCTCGCACTCGCTTTAAATTATTTATTTCCTCGCACTCGCTTTACTTTTATTTATTTCCTCGCACTCGCTTTAAATTATTTATTTCCTCGCACTCGCTTTACTTTTATTTATTTCCTCGCACTCGCTTTACTTTTATTTATTTCCCGCACTCGCACTACTTTTATTTATTTTCCGCACTCGCACTACTTTTATTTATTTTAATGCACTTCTACTTTACCATGTCTAACTAAATCTATAAGGTTAGAATGTAAGGATTATAATTGAACCGATAATCCGTACAATTGTTCGTAGAAACACTTAAGGGCTATTTTAACTTTCAACTTAAGTTTTCCCGCACTTCAATTCCGTTGGCTAAGATCGAAAGCCGTCCAACGTCTATTTAAACTTAATTGTTTTTAACTATTTCAAAAACAGCGAAAGCGCTTTGTTTAGTTCATTAGGAGTTTTTAACATTAAGAAGAAAAGAGATTTTAAAACTATTTTCGGACGCGTTTATAAGTTTAGAGTCTGGTTCGTAAGAACCTCTTTTGGTTAAGAAATCCAGGTTATAATACTTTTCAACTTAGTCAAGATACTATATTTCTTAAAACTAGGTTTACTACTCTAACGCAATGCGCGCCTTTTTATAAGTGGCAATAAGAGGGTTCGATTAGGGAGTACAACTCGATTCTGAATACGCGAAAGCGACAGTTTCGTTAAATTAGTTCTTTTCAGAGTAGGAAACATTGCCCATAAGTAGTTCTATTAGCAAGTACTTGGATTTTCAATTAATTATGTGAATTACATTCGACCCTGTCTTTATTAATTAATCTTTATTTAACACTTTCATTTTCAGTGCACACTCTGAAAACACCTATTTCAATTACCTTTGATAAACACCATAACAATAGATAACGATAGCTTGACACTTGGTCTCTGTGGATTCGATAATCTTTTATATTACTCTGACGCGTTCGTATACTTGCGAAAATCACGCATCAAGTTTTTGGCGCCGTTGCCGGGGACCAATTTCGTCAAATTTCATTTTCCTGTTGTTATATCGTTTAGACTTAGGTTATTTCCCGCCGGTCAATGCGAAGAACTCGCAGCACCGGAAGTTTAAATTTAGTAAACCCTCTGGCGGAACCTGAACGTTACGCTCGCGCACATTTATTCTTTCATAGAATTAAGAGAGCTATGGCCGAAGATCAAAACGAAAGACCTCCTAAGGACTTCGCTCAACCATCTAATGAAGAACCTAGTTCTAGTATAGTAAACCCAATCATCCCAGCTAATAATTTCGAACTTAAACCATCCCTGTTGCAACTAGTGCAACAGAGACAATTCGCGTGTCTCGCTACCGAGAACCCTAACCAACATTTAAAAATATTTCTTCAATTAGCAGATACTTTTAAAACTAATGGAGCTTCTCCTGAGGCAATACGTTTAAGATTATTTCCTTTTTCCCTCAGAGATAAAGCCCTATCATGGTTAGATTCCTTTCCACCCAATTCCATTACGACTTGGGATAACCTTAGAAGAGTCTTCCTTGCTAGATATTTTCCCCCGAGTAAGACTGCCGTTCTTCGAAACCATATAACTAGATTTACCCAAAACCAAGGAGAATCGTTGTTCGAAGCTTGGGAGAGATATAAAGAGTTGTTACAAGCATGCCCACATCATGGTTTAGAAAATTGGTTAATCATTCAAACCTTCTATAATGGACTTCATTACAACACAAAGATGACCATTGACGCTGCCGCAGGCGGTGCTCTGATGAACAAACCTTATCCTGAAGCTAGTGCCCTCATCGAAGATATGGCTCAAAACCATCAATCATGGGGAGTCGAACGAGCGACAGTTGAGAAGAAGGAAGCCCAAGGAGGAGTGCATGAACTAAGCTCTATAGACATGATGCAAGCTAAAATGGACGCATTAGCCCTCAAAGTCGAGCATATGTGCATAAACCCGAATACTGTAGCCGCAGTTTCGTCGGATTGTGAGATATGTGGAACCAAAGGACACCAATTCGCAGAATGCAGTCTATTAAACGAAACCCACTCTGAGCAAGTGAACTACACCCAAGGGAACCCATACTCGAATACCTATAACCCTGGATGGAGGAATCACCCGAACTTCTCCTATAAAAACAATAACCCTATTAAAAATAATGCACCTCCGAGACCTATATCAAGCCCCTAGATCAAATCAACCTATGCAACCTGTACCACCAAAGCCGAGCCTTGAGAAAATTATGGAAAATTTTATCACCGCTCAGACCCAACAAAACAAGGAGTTCATGAACCAAAACATTCATGTTAACGAATTGATTACTCAGTTAGGAACCAAGGTTGACCAAATAGTTACTCATACCAAGATGCTTGAAACCCAGATCTCTCAGGTAGCTTTAAACCAAGCTCCTCAGACTACACCTGGAGGGAAATTCCCTGGACAACCTCAACAAAATCAGAGAGGACAAGCCAATGTCATTACCCTACGAAGTGGGAACGCTTATGATGAGCCACCAAACCCAAGATTGAGTGAACCCAAAACTTCTAAGGAATGTACCAAACCCCGGACAAAGTAAAGGAACTAGAGGAATCTAAAAACCAGGAAGGTCAAGAGAAAGGAGAAGAACCTAAAGATAAAATTTACGTACCGCCCCCGCCATATAAACCACCTATACCATATCCGCAAAGACTCAAACAAACCCAGATCAATAAACAGTATCAAAAATTTATTAAAGTTATAGAAAAACTTCATGTAGAAATCCCTTTCATAGAAGCCATCACCCAAATACCTTCTTATGCAAAGTTTCTGAAAGACATCCTTACCAATAAACGTAGACTTGATGATCCGAAGCCTTTGGAATGTAATGCTATTTCTGAGGACAAATTAGCAAAGAAAGATAAAGACCCTGGAAATTTCTCCATTCCTTGTCTTCTGGGTAATCATATCATCGATAAAGCTTTTCTAGACTTAGGAGCTAGTGTGAGCTTAATGCCCTTAGCAGTTTGTGAGAGGTTAAACTTAGGAGAATTACAACCCACTAAGATGTCACTTCAGTTATCCGATAGATCTGTCAAATATCCGATAGGCATTTTAGAAGATGTTCCTGTTAGGATAGGTTAGTTATTTATCCCTACTGATTTTGTTGTCATGGACATCAAAGGGGACAATGATATACCAATCCTTCTAGGTAGACCATTCTTATCAACTGCAGGAGCCATAATAGATGTCAAGAAAGGAAAGTTGACATTTGAGGTAGGTGACGAGAAAATAGAATTTATACTTTCGAAATTTCTTATGGCACCTGTGATGGGAGACTCATGTTATGCCTTAGATATCATTGATGAATGTGTTAGAGAATTAGAACAAAAAGAAATTATAAAAACAATTAAGTTACCATCGACCCCCATAAAGGAAGATGATGACTTTAAAGAACCTTACATCGATGATAACCTTTACGAATGTTTATCCCTTACCCCAGATCCTATGCCATGCCCTAAGAAACCAACCTTAGAACTTAAGGAACTGCCTAAGAACCTGAGATATGAGTTCCTCGATGAAAAGATGAACCGTCCAGTGATAGTTAGCGCTACCTTGAGCCATGAGGAAACAAACCAACTTTTAGACGTTTTACGAAGACACCCCTCAGCCTTAGGATATAATATCTCTGACCTGAAAGGTATAAGCCCATCCGTATGCATGCATCGGATTTCGCTAGAAGAAGATTCAAAACCCTCTAGGGAGCATCAGAGAAGAATAAACCCTATAATGAGTGATGTTGTTAAGAAGGAAGTTCTTAAGTTACTTGAGGCAGGTATAATCTATCAGATCTCGGATAGTAAGTGGGTGAGCCCTGTGCATGTAGTACCTAAAAAGGGAGGCATCACAGTCGTGCAAAACAATAAAGGCGAACATGTAGCGAAACATTTAGAAGGAGGATGGCGAATGTGTATAGATTATAGAAAATTAAATAAAGCAACTAGGAAGGACCATTTCCCTTTACCATTTATAGACCAAATGTTGGAGCGTCTAGCCAGACACTCTTACTTCTGTTATCTAGATGGATACTTTGGATTCTTCCAAATACCTATTCACCCCGAAGATCAAGAAAAAACTACCTTTACATGCCCTTATGGAACTTTTGCCTACAGACGAATGTCGTTCGGCCTCTGTAACGCCCCAGCTACTTTCCAACGCTGCATGATGTCAATCTTTGCAGATTACCTAGATGGTATCATGGAAGTGTTTATGGATGATTTCTCGGTTTGCGGATTTGATTTCCACAATTGTCTTGCTAACCTTGAGAAAATCCTGGAGAGATGCGTGAAAGTTAACCTCGTGCTAAACTGGGAAAAATGTCACTTCATGGTGACCGAAGGAATAGTTTTAGGACATATAGTTTCCGAAAAAGGCATAGAGGTAGATAAAGCCAAAATCGAAGTTATAGAAAACCTAAAACCCCCAAAAACCATCAGAGAAGTTCGAAGCTTTCTTGGACACGCTGGATTCTACCGGCGTTTTATAAAGGACTTCTCCAAAATAACAAAACCCTTAACCGGACTTTTAATGAAAGATGTTGAATTCATTTTCGACGAAAAATGTAATGACGCATTTAATCTTTTAAAGCAAGCATTAGTATCGACACCCATTATGAAACCACCTGATTGGTCTGAACCTTTTGAGATAATGTGTGATGCTAGTGATTATGCAGTTGGAGTCGTTCTATGACAAAGGAAAGATAAAAAATTACATGCTATTTATTATGCCAGTAGAACCCTAGATATTGCCCAACTTAACTACGCAACAACTGAAAAAGAATTACTCGTTGTAGTTTTCGCTATAGACAAATTTAGATCTTATCTAGTAGGAGCAAAAATTATAGTTTACACCGATCATGCTGCCATTCGTTACCTATTAAGTAAAAAAGATGCCAAGCCCAGGTTACTCCGATGGATTCTATTACTACAAGAGTTTTATTTAGACATAAGAGATAAAAAAAGGCACTGAAAATGTAGTAGCCGATCACCTTTCTAGGCTAGAACATCTAAAACCTGAACTAGTACCCATAAACGATGATTTCGCCTATGATGGACTGATAGCCAGAGTAGAAACCATTGAAGATAATAACCTAGATCCTTATGAGCACCCTCAAAATTCCTTAGCAATAAGTAACGTACCCTGGTATGCAGATTTCATTAATTACCTAGCTGCTGATATAGTACCCCCTGATCTTGATTACCACCGCAAGAAGAAATTCTTCCACGATGTGAGAAACTTCTATTGGGACGAACCACTCCTTTTCAAAAGGGGTAAAGATGGCATTTTTCGCCGTTGTGTTCTAGAAGAAGAGGTAAATAATATTATCGAGCATTGTCATTCTGCACCCTATGGTGGACATGCGAGCACCTCTAAGACATACGCCAAAATTCTTCAAGCTGGCCTATTCTGGCCTACAATGTGGCGTGATGTCTATGCTTACATTGTCAAATGTGATAGATGCCAACGCACTGGAAACATTTCAAGACGTGATGAAATGCCTCTAAGAAACATTAAGGAAGTAGAACTCTTTGACGTATGGGGTATAGATTTCATGGGACCTTTTCCCACCATCCTTAGGAAACAGGTATATCTTAGTAGCTGTAGACTATGTGTCTAAGTGGATTGAAGCTATAGCCGCACCCACAAACGACACTAGAGTAGTAATCAAACTATTTAAAAACTATATATTCCCTAGATTTGGAACACCACGTTTAGTCATAAGCGATGGAGGATCACACTTTATATCGAGAATATTTGACAAACTTTTAAGAAAATATGGAGTTAAACACAGAGTAGCAACACCATACCATCCACAAAGTAGTGGCCAAGTAGAAGTATCTAATAGGGAGATAAAACAAATCCTAGAGAAAATTGTTTCTATTTCTAGGAGAGACTGGTCTCAGAAGCTTCAAGAAGCATTATGGGCCTATAGAACCGCTTTCAAAACCCCTATAGGAACTACTCCTTACCAACTAGTCTATGGAAAATCCTGTCACTTACCGTTCGAGTTAGAGCATAAAGCCTATTGGGCCATTAAAACTTTGAATTTAGACTACCTAGCCGCTGGAGAAAAGCGTACCCTAGACATTCATAAATTATAAGAACTTAGGCAATCGGCCTACGAGAATGCAAAAATATATAAAGAAAGGACAAAAGCCTATCACGACAAAAGAATAGTAAAGAAAAACTTCAATGTAGGCGATTTTGTTCTCCTTTTCAACACTAGGTTACGACTCTTCCCTGGAAAGCTACGTTCAAGATGGACTGGTCCTTTTGAAGTATCCAAGATTCTGAGATCCGGAGCCGTAGAAATCAAGAACAAAACCTGTAGTCCATTCATTGTAAATGGACAAAGACTGAAGCTCTACGAAGGAGGAGACATTCCAGCATACTACTCAAGCCACACCCTGATTGATCCACCAATTCCTACTACTACAGGTGTATAAGTTCTAATCGTCAAGCTAATGACGTTAAACAAGCGCTGCGTGGGAGGCAACCCATGGTTTTCTTTCATTTTACCTTTTCGCATTTTTTTTTAATTTTTTTTAATCATATTTTGCATCGAGACTAAAAATTTGAATGGTTTGTATTTTCAGGATCACTTTCTTAACGTTTACAGGATGCATGGTTTCGATGACATGCATGTGGCCTATAGAGATAATGCTCAGAAAGAGCGCTACATTGCTTTGTATCAGCGCCATATGGCACCCACACGTTACCCTGATCAGCATTGTATGGAGGCACTGGGTATCGAGCCGAGTATCCGATTCCTTAGCCACCAGCTCCACTGGGATGAATTTGCTGATGACTTGAGTAACACATATAGGAACCTGACTTTGGAGTTCCTGAGTTCACTCGACTATGACCCATACTCTGGACCAGATGGGTATGCTGCTTTCAGACTTTTCGGAGTTGAGTACTCCTTCAGTCAGAAAGAGTTCGGCGACCTGTTGGATTTCCAGACCACTCCTGATGCTATCCTGGAGACACCTATGGGATATTTTCTGGGTAAGGAGGTGGAGAAGTTTTGGAGTGATATATCAGGTGGCGGAAGCCAAGATCCATCTATGCAGCTATCTTATGTCATACATAACCCAGCCTTCAGATATTTTCAGATGATATTAGCACATTCCTTCCTGGGAAGACCGGATGCAGAGACACTACTGAGTGAAGAGGAGATCTTCCTATTAGTTTGTGCATCTCAGTCTCGTCCAATAGCATGTGAGAACTTTTTATTATACAGTCTCAGCGGTATCTCCAGATCCACCGAAGGAGTCATCCATGTGGATGGAATCATCACACAGATTGCTGTCGCTTTAGGTCTGTCTCGCAAACTGTCACATCTTCGGATCTACTGTGGATACACTACCATGGACATCGATTTCTGTTTGACCAGAGGATTGATGAGGAGAGCCTCTTTCCACCCATGTCAGTTTTGATTGTTAGTCGACAGTGAGGCCATCCATTATTTCACACTGCCAGACCCTATGATGACCAGTGTGCATGATCCAGCGAATTGGAGTTATGCTCTAGAGGGCCAGGGAGAGACCGTCGAGGCACCGAGATCACCACCCGCTGCTGAATACACGCCTACACCACCATCTCCTAGAATCACTATTTTCTCTAATAATCATTCATTGCAGACACCCGACATACGCACTCAGATTGCTGAGTGCCGTAGAGAGATTACAGAGCTTAGACAGGAAGTGGCGGACCTAACTTTGCAGATGGGAGTGTCTGATCTCACCCATGCTACTGAAGCCGATTGTCTATATCAGGAGATCGCAGAGCTCAAGCAGGATATAGCCGTGCTCCGTGGATCCACTCAGGCAGACGACACCCCTACTACCTGATCTCACCATTTCATTTCATTTTATTTCTCTTTTATATATTTATCGTATTTGCATAATCTATTTTATATTATCGCATTTAGAATATTATATAAACCACTACTATACATTAGTATTTCTATTTTTTATCTATATATGTTTTATATTTATTTTATTTGCATTTTAATTTTTCAGTTATTTATTTATTTATATTTAATTTCTGTTTTTGTTTTTGTTTCAGTTTCATTTTTTTATTTTTGTTTTTTACTTTTATAAAATTATGCAAGTCAAAGAAACTAGGAGAATCACAAGACAAATGCTATCCAGACCCCTCAAAGCCAAAAGACGAGAGAAGCCCAAACCAAAGGACCAAAATCCGGCCCAGCCAGATTTTGCCTTGTGGCGCCCGCCATAGGACCTGTGGCGCCCGCCACAGCGTCTGTAAATGGTCGGGGCAGACCCCTTTTCTTCACCATTTTTGCAACTTACAACCTCCCAAACCCATTTTTTCACCTTGGAAAAAAGTCCTTGAACCCACAAAAAGCTCATACTTTCCTAACCACCATACCACACAAATCATTAATCCACTTTCCATTTTCGATTTCATCCGTCGGATTTTGTAAAAATCCAACCTTTTCACCAACCACTTCATCTTCTTCAAGAGCATTCACATGGAGTTTAACGGATTCATTCTTCGAGGAGGGAAACCGGGGGAGAGACAAAGAAAATTATTGAACGGTTGCAAAATCGGGAAATCCTCCTGACAAGGTATGTTGACGAAAACTGTCTCTACGCTTTAGGTATCTATCATAGCATTTTCCATTTATTAGATAACTTAGGTTTGCATAATTTCTTTACCATCAAAGAACCAACCTATGAGCGGTTGACAATTGAATTTCTGAGTTCCTTAATCTATATTGTCAACCCTAACACTGCTAGCACAGTTGGTACTGTCAAATTTAGAATGTTTGCTGTTGAATACGAGTTCAGTACCGACGAACTAGCCAGCTTGTTAGGGATCCCTCACGGGGAAGGTGCTATTTGTGAGGCCCCTTTGGATTCCGAATGGTCTGTTGAGGTATTTTCCTTTTGGGAGCGTTTATCAAACACTTCCATAAACTCTTTTGAAGGAGTTCTTGCCTCAACTATCCATAACCCGGCCATCAGAGTTTTTAGATATCTGTTGGCATGCACTATTTTTGGACGGGAGAATCCAAACAAGGTTAACGCCAGAGAGCTTCTATATTTGCAAGGGAGCCTCACAAATAGGCGAATTAATTAGGTTCCGTTCATGCTTGCCCATATGATTTTAACTTTGAATAAAGCGGGACCGATTTCTTTTGGTGGATTGATTACGTCTATTGCTCGGGCACTTAACCTGAACAATGAGTTGGCTACCCTAGACCCCTTACCTCCTCGCACAATTAACCTAAAATTTCTGAGAGACATGAAATTGTGCCGTTCAAGGAGAGAAGGAGGTTATACACTTATGGTTCATGGTGTAGCCATCCCATCTATTGTCCTACCTTGCACTAGACGTACAGATATACGAGATGAGAGGAATTGGACCTACGATTTAGACGCTCCACCTGTTTTGGGTCCTCTTCCTCCTAACATTCCTGATGACGCGGGACCAGACACTGATGATGAATATGATCGGAGAGAGAGATCTCACGTACCCCATGTATCCCCCCATCATCCTTCACCACCACACACCGCACCATCTTCTTCTTCTGCAGGTACCACTCCTGGCTTCTATATTACAAAGGAGATGTGGCATGACCACATGGCTAGAGAGCAAAGGCGAGATGACCTCCTCTCTACCATCCAGCAACAAATGGCGGACAACATGAGCTTTATGCAAGAATCACAGCGGAGGACAGACAGGTCCTACGACACTGTTCTAAAGTCCCTGCAAGTGATTACAAATACGCAATCCCGTCAACAACACTACCACCAGCAACACATTGCTCTCGTAGAAAACACTCAGGGTACCATTTTAGGTCACCTTCGAGACGTGAGGACCGCTCAGGATGCCTTGATGGCGAGGATGGATCAGAGAGACCGTCATCGTACCCGATCCCGTCGTCCACCTCAGGATGGCAAGGGCACTAGTGGTCAGCAATAGGTTGTCAAGTAACTCTTCCTTGTCTTATTTCGAAACATTGGGGACAATGTTCGATTTAAGTGTGGGAGGAGACTCTATCGTCTTTTCTTTATTGCTTTGTTTTTCCTTTATCATTTTTTCTTTGCTGTTTTTAGATAGTTTATTTATTGTTATTTCCTTTTAGTTGTTTATTTTGCTTTTTAGTATAATGCATAAGTTTGACGAGTCACCCAAATATAGTAGATCTTTAGTACAACCCTACCTCCCCATACCTTTAGCCCCACCAATTTTTTTTTGCAAAAGAAAATAGTGTTATTCCGAAAGTTTTCAGGTTTTAAGGACATGTTTTGAGTAAGGATGCGGTGACTTGGGAGAACTTTGTGAAACATCAGTATCTGTTTTAGCACCATAAGCTTCGTAAATATAGGAATCATTCCCGAAACCCCATATACCATGGCCTTAATCATCATTTCCGTATAAGTCCTTAGTAGTTTATCTCAGCAGTCAGCTCCGGCCTACGCATCCTCTATATAGGAGACCGATGCAAATAAGTGAATGATCCAGAAAAACAAAAAAATAAAAGAAAGCAAAAAGGCAACTCTGGTATAGGTGACCCTCACAAAGTCATTTAAACCAAAGAATTGTAAAAATTTGCTAGAAAAAGAAAAAGAAAAAGAAAAACTTACCCACTGTTAGTTGGTTCAGAGGTATCTGGCATTGAACTCGGTAGGGCGGATTACGATCCGATCCCCCACAACTACACTTGGGTCCAATAAAAGGGTTTACACATAATTATGTGCCAGAAATCCCATGCTCAGATCATAATCACTAACAGGCCACTCTACTACGAAGCATGTCCGGATAACGGGCTTAATATGATTGCGCCTGAATGAAAAGGACACAAAAAGAGATGAAGAGGCAGGCCTAGGTGTTGTGGGATAATATGGGTTGGTTAATATAGGAATGAAGTTTATGTCCGTATTTGCGGATTAGTGTCATCATGATACCCTTAGTTCACTAAGTTAGTACCTATCACTGCATCCCGACTTGAACTTAGAATTTTTACCTGAAGCACTCGTTTACACCAGTTTTTCTTTCATGAGCTTTATAATGTTTTGCTTGAGGACAAGCAAAGGTTTAAGTGTGGGAGAGTTTGATAACACTGAAATTTACGTATTTTCGACTCCGATTTCACATGCATTCTAGTTGTTTTATTGTCATTTTGTTGTGTTATTTCTATGTTTTCCTTTGTTTTCAGGTTTTTACTTTAATCGGAGCCCCGATCGAGAAAAGGAGTGAAAAAGGGCTAAAAACCCTAAAATTCAGCATTTTGTTCTTGTGGCCTACCCCATGGCTGGCGCCATAGGCCCTGCCATGCAGTGTCAAATTCAACTTCCATCAACTCCCACGTTTTCCCACTACTTCCACTAAGGCAACCCATATTGTGCTTGTGGCGGGCGCCATGGCCTTGTGGCGGGCGCCACAAGAGGAAAAACGGTTCCCTCCTATTTTCAAGTTGAAGGGCATCCAAGTCATTTCCATCTTTTTACTTGCTTATAAATAGAAACGCGAATTCACTTTTACAATCATCCAAACTTAGAACAGAGGCAAACTCAGAAGCAAATTTGTTTCACTTAGGCATGTATTCAGTATTTTATAGTGGTAATCGCTTCGCATTGGAGTGTTACCACAATTGTGTAATCAAGTCTGTGATAGAGTATGTAATCGAGTTTGGAGCACTTTGGGAGGAAGTTAATCATGCCGCCATTTTCATTTCTGCATTGCAATTTACTCAGCCCTCCGATTGGAGCAGGTTTTTATTACTTGTCTTTATCTTATTTATTTCTCGCACTCGCTTTACTTTGTTTATTTCTCGCACTCGCTTTAAATTATTTATTTCCTCGCACTCGCTTTACTTTGTTTATTTCTCGCACTCGCTTTAAATTATTTATTTCCTCGCACTCTCTTTACTTTTATTTATTTCCTCGCACTCGCTTTAAATTATTTATTTCCTCGCACTCGCTTTACTTTTATTTATTTCCTCGCACTCGCTTTACTTTTATTTATTTCCCGCACTCGCACTACTTTTATTTATTTTCCGCACTCGCACTACTTTTATTTATTTTAATGCACTTCTACTTTACCATGTCTAACTAAATCTATAAGGTTAGAATGTAAGGATTATAATTGAACCGATAATATCGTACAATTGTTCGTAGAAACACTTAAGGGCTATTTTAACTTTCAACTTAAGTTTTCCCGCACTTCAATTCCGTTGGCTAAGATCGGAAGCCGTCCAACGTCTATTTAAACTTAATTGTTTTTAACTATTTCAAAAACAGCGAAAGCGCTTTGTTTAGTTCATTAGGAGTTTTTAACATTAAGAAGAAAAGAGATTTTAAAACTATTTTCGGACGCGTTTATAAGTTTAGAGTCTGGTTCGTAAGAACCTCTTTTGGTTAAGAAATCCAGGTTATAATACTTTTCAACTTAGTCAAGATACTATATTTCTTAAAACTAGGTTTACTACTCTAACGCAATGCGCGCCTTTTTATAAGTGACAATAAGAGGGTTCGATTAGGGAGTACAACTCGATTATGAATACGCGAAAGCGACAGTTTCCGTTAAATTAGTTCTTTTCAGAGTAGGAAACATTGCCCATAAGTAGTTCTATTAGCAAGTACTTGGATTTTCAATTAATTATGTGAATTACATTCGACCCTGTCTTTATTAATTAATCTTTATTTAACACTTTCATTTTCAGTGCACACTCTGAAAACACCTATTTCAATTACCTTTGATAAACACCATAACAATAGATAACGATAGCTTGACACTTGGTCTCTGTGGATTCGATAATCTTTTATATTACTCTGACGCGTTCGTATACTTGCGAAAATCACGCATCAATGACCAATATTACCTTACTCTGAGAACTTTCTTGACTAAAGTTCGAGCATTGAGATGTTGTCATGGTATTCCTTCATGCACTTCAGCTAGAGTGTAGGAGGCTTCTTTTCCTTCCAAGCATTTTAATAGTGTGGTAAAAAAATCCTCTTCGGTACAAGGTTCCTTCTATCAGGGAGTACAAATCGAATCTTCTTTTCATGAAGGTGGCCTCAGCTGGGTTGGAGGACAACGTTCCTTTCTTGATACATACTATAATGGGTGATATCTAACAGGATTGTGTGGTTTCATTTCTGGCCATCATCGTGACATTTGAAGCTTCGGTACTGGGACTTTATAGAGTTTCTTGGACGAATGAGTGGTTTTCCCCGGATGACTTGCTTCTGGAAATCTTAGATAAGACATCTGCTCAAGTGTTTTTCTCTTTTAGTACATGCAAAATCTCATATGTCTTGAACTTTGCTAACTTTTCTATGACCAAAGCAACATATTGTTGTAGCAACGTATCTTTGGTTTGGCATCTCGTTTGACTTGTGAGCCACGAGCTGGAAGTCTGCTCTCAATATAACAATCATTATTTCCATCTTGGCCAAGATTGGGAAGACAATAACTTATTCATGCTCTGATTGATTATTGGTGGCTGAAAACTCCAAATGTAGAGATTCTTCAATTATAAGGCCGAATTTGTTCTCCAAGACTAAGTTGGATCCACTTCCTCGTATATTGGACGACCTGTATGTAAACACTACCCAGGTATGAGCAGGTTATGGCATGCTTGAGGTCAACTTTACTATGAAATATATGAAAAAAATGTGATTTCCTTGATTCAAATGAAACATCAAATTCAAACATCTCAATGGACCACTTTGTTAGCTTCCCTGCTAGATCCGAGTAATGTAGCACTTGCTTCAATGGTAAGTTGGTTTTAAAAACTATAGCATAGACAAGGAAATAACATCATATCTTTTTGGATGCAGTTACTAACACCAGTGTCTCCTTCTATATCTTTTGATAGCGTATCTCTGGTTCGAGCAATACTTTGGAGATGAAACAGACTAGACATTATGTTGGATTCAACTCTCTTACAAGGACGACATTGATCACTTCATCAAACACAACAGATAACATGTACAAAACTTCCCAAATAGAAGACCTAGATAGTAATGGTGTAGTTCATAAGGCTACCTTCAAGGACGCAAATTCCCGTTGACATTCTAAGATTCCCTCGAAACGTTCTTCTTTCTTCAATATTTTGTAGAACGACAATGTGTGTTTCTCTGATTTCGAGATGAACTTGTTTAAGGTTATTAGTATCCTATTAAACTTCATCACTTACTTCTTGGTTGTTGGTTCCGCCATATGGATGACCTCCTCACACTTATCCGGGTTCGCTTATATGCCTCTCTTCGCCAGATAAAATCCCAGAAACATGTCAGCCCTGACTCCAAAGGTACATTTTTCTAAATTGAGCCTCATATTTTATTGTCAGACTCTTTGGAATACATGTGCGAGATATTGATATTGTAATCCCTCCTCATTGGATTTAACGATCATGTTTCCTTGTATACCTCCAATGTTTCTCCTATCTCATCTTTGAAAACCTTATTCATCATCCTCTGATGTATTGCCCGTGCATTCTTCAGGCCAAAAGGCATTACAATATACTGGTAGTTAGTTGGCTTGTATGATCATGAAGGTTAATTTCTCTGTGTTTGAATCATGCATGTGTATTTGATTGTATCCAAATTATGCATCTATAAATGATAAAAGCTTGTATTCACCCGAATTATCCACCAAATAGTCTATGCTTGGGAGTGGGTATGAGTCTTTCGGATACACTCTATTGAGGTCAGTGTAATCAACATCCATTCTCCACTTCATAGAACCTTTCTTGACTAATACCATATTGGACAACCATTCGATCTATCTTACCTCAAAGATAAGGTTAGCGTCAACAAACTCTAGACCGTCTACATGGTTGCCTCGACATTTTCAAGTGATTTCCGCCTCCTCCTCTAAGATATGTACCACACACCAGGATCGGTGTTTAATTAATGGCATGCTACAATAGGGTCTATGTCGGATATCTCGTGGGGAGAGACGATGAAGATATCGTCATTGTCTCTTAAGCAATTAACTAATCCTTTCTTCACCTCAACAGGTAGGTCATCCCTAAATTCACCGTTCGTGTCGAGTTATATTTTAGTTGGATGACTTTAAGTTCTCCATCTAGAACTGGCCTTAAGACCTTCATTGTGATCCTGGTCAAGGGACCAAGTTCATTGTCCTATGGGGTTTTGTGAATTTTTTACTCAACTAACCCTTTTTTTTAAAATCCCACAATAACCCATATTTCAGATAATTTCCCAAAATAACTCACTTTGAAGAACTGGTGCCAGATGAATTGGCGTCTGCTCTCTAAGTTAAAGTGGTGGAGCCAATTGGATTGGCTTATGCACCTAGTGTTGTCAATCCAATAGGTGCCTATGTGTTAGGTTTAAGAGGAGGCTCCAATTGGACTGGCACCTATGTGTGTTATGTATTTTTTTTTAAAACAATGTACATTTTATATAAAAGTCGAAATCGGACCAATTGGTATTAATATTAATATGTGTTTACATACGAATACCAAAAAGACTAATGTCGTTGACCGGGATGACCTAACTGACCTCCGGTACCACATCCCCTAGCTACCCGAATGCCTCTCCCTAACCCATGTTGATGATTCACCCCATGTGTATGCGGATTTGAGGGCCCAGGAACATCACCACCACCTAAAGGAGATTCCTTAATATATTCAGAAAAATTTACGTAGTCTTGTGTATGCAATGAAGTGCTACCGCCATAGCTGAGTTCGTGACCCATGGCAGAGTAGTTGGGCTTTATTTGAGTTATTAGAGAACGGCCAGTACAATTGAAGGGCGACATTGGTGTGAATGATGCCTCGAGGAAAGGTTGAAATGACTGTTGTGGTGTTTGGTAGCCATATAGTTGTTGCATGTTTTGGTTTTGTGATGTATGGGCTTCTTGGCTATAATAGGAGGAGGGACGGTTGGTGTTCAATGATTGCTGAGTATTTTGGCTAAGGAGGCTATGGTAGGGTGATGTGTAGGGTGCATAACGATGTTGGGTGTCTTGATGATGATCTAGTTAGTGGTGGTGGTACGGGGTATGCTCTTGGTATTGTGGTTGGGTGTTTGGCATGTTAAGGTCGTGGGTTTGTCTGTTTGTGGGACGGAAATTTTGATGGATAGGGGGTTGTGAGTAATTGGTCTGGAAATATTGTTGGGGGTTAGATGTTAAACCTTCTCGTGTGTAAGTTACCTGGCGTGGGTCGTATAGGTACATATCCTCGGCGAGGAACTCAAATACAACTGATATGTACCAAACCATATAATTACGAATTGGTTTTTCTTTTGTTGGCATGACAACGCCAATTAAGACATGGTCTTGTCGGTGCTTCCATTTTCGACACTCAGATCTAGCGAAGCTTTGCCAAGGTTTAAAGTTCCATTGGTTATTAACTTTTTGTATATGCCATTCTCTGAGGTTTGTCAGGGGATCTGGGATGTGTTAAAGCATACCAAACTGCAATTTAACATGATCACTATAGTGCATCTCCACAGTGATGAACCTTATGATTGGTGTGCATGCAGTCCAAACGGCTGCATCTTGTTCGTTGATTTCATGGTCATTATCCAAGTTATATATGGACGACAAATGAACTAAAATATGAAAATATATTAGATAATAAAATGGGTGATATTAAAAAATAAATTATTACGAATTAATTCGGTTAATGGCAATACATCTGATGGTCGAAGGTGATCCAAGAGATTGCGATACTGGGTAATACAGTGTCTGGGATATTTGTTGTAACTCATACCACGAGCCGACCATATGCACCAAAAAAGTAAATAGATTTTTTAGACATAATATCGGTAAAGTAAGTAAATATTGTCCATTGTTAAGAACTTATTTTTGTGTGTAGGAGAATGTGAACGGGTTATGGTTGGCGCGCGCTAGGGACTGTAGTCTGGACCAACCCCATGCTTGGAGCAAAACAACACATCCAACAAATGTAGATGCGTCTTTGTGTGAATTTTTACACAAAGAGCTATAAAGATAAGCCAAACAAGTGGACCCCCAACTATAACTTCTTATTCTATCTACATGTCTTAATAAAGGTAAATACATAACATGCATACTAGAACCACTATCTTCGGGAAATAAAAATAAACCAATTAAAAGCATAATATAACACCTAGTTTTTATTACTCGAGCGTCAACGGTAGAATTTTCATCTAATTATAAGTTGTTGTAATATGCCTTAAGGTGTGAAAGGAGTATACCTTGACCTCTCAAATTGTCATCTAACAATTCAGCATCCAAGAGTTCCATGCAAGTTCAACTCACATAGTTGGTTTCCCCATTTACCGCCTTATCCTCGATAGGCAGTCCCAATAACATGTACACATCTTCTAACGTCACGGTACATTCACTGGTTGGAAACCAGAATGTGTGTGTCTTGGGATGCCATCTTTCACATAAATCTAGAATAAATTTAGTATCAACCGACCAAAACATGATTTTGCTAACATGTCCAAAACCAGCGAGTTCGGTATAAGGTTGAATCAACTCGTCAATGGCAACAAATTCGTGGACACGAGTTCGAAAGCTAGAAACATCCTAAATAATAAACAACAAAATAAGTTTTTTCATAAAAAAATGTGTTAGAAAAATATGTTTTACATAAATACTTACATAAGTCGCTATGCTGGCGACTGTTCCTCTATGTGATTCACCCATAGTGAGTAGAGGTGTTTTTCTATAGTGTTGCAGATGAAAAAGTGGTTGTAGAAGATGAAGAAGTGTTTGTTGATGATGAAGAAGTCTTGGTTTTTATGTCTATTTATAATGAAAAACATGCACTAGTGCCCATGCAAAAAATACATCCTAGCACCGGTTCAATTGGCGAGCACATGTCTATTTTAAATGCTAGCACCATCTCAGTTGGTGCCTTCCTAGGTGTCTATTTGCATGGTCGTCTCGTGGCAGGTATTTCATGGTTAGTCTTTTCATTAGACTGCATGGCTAGGGTTGCATGGCTAATGCATACAGCACAGAACCTCGAGGGCATGCACAAAAGGCGTCAAATAGATTGGTGCCTATGTACAAATTTCGAAAGTAGGCACCAAATGGACTGACACTAGGTCTTGCATGCATGGTCATGTCACGTTCTTCTATTATTGATATTTCTCATGCCAACACAAATTCACACTCTTACTCAAACCAACACAACTTCATTGTCAAACCTACACAACTCCATTATCATACTATGTCATTTGTACCAAAATATATTATCAATGCTCATTGTAACGATGAGACATATGAGTGTGATGTATACGGGTTTAGTTTTCAAAACACCAAAACTATTTGATTTACAATCAAGAGAAATTCAAATTTCTTGCATTTGAAAAAACGAATAGAAACATATCTAGGATCTTGTCATGTGTCACAAATCACGTACCAGGATCCAATTTATTTTGAAAATAATCAATGTAAGTTTTACCTGCTAAAGGTGTGATATGATGAAGATGTTGAATATATGTTTGTTAGTAACGAAAATTATGGTTTCAACTCTATTGAGTTATATATTAATCTCCAACAAAGTATACCATCTCAACAATCTCAGATAACTAATCAAGCTGAATTTGATGAATTTGAATCAGGAGACTCAGATGAAGCCGACCTAGAAGCAGAAGCAGAAGTCAACATCGTTGACGGAGAAGAAGAAGAAAGCGAGACACATGTCGATCATATGTTGAACAACAACATTGAAGATGACGATTATCGAACGCCATTACCTCCAAGTCATGTATACTGCCCGCCTCAACATATGAAAAACATGTAATTGCATGACGATGACACATCCGACAGTGTTTTTTACAACCTATATCCACGGTTAGAGGGTGAGTTAAAAGTGAGAGACAGGTTCCGCACTAAAGAAGCATGTGTGCGAGGTATCAAAAAATTTCACATTGATAACTCTGCTGATTTCATCGTGAAACGCACTTATTCGAGAAGGTATATCATCGAATGTCGTAACATTCTTTGAAAGTTTTAGTTGGTTGTGTCTCACAGGAAGAGAAGTGATTCTTGGGAGATACAGATTACATTTCCACTAATATTGTACAGGATCACCGAAAATTAATCGCTGAATTGATATGTCAAGATATTTTTCCGCTTGTTAACAAAGACCCATAAGTGAAGGTGAGTATAATAATATCTCATATCATCACACAATATAATTATACTCCACTTTACAAGTAAGCATGGATTGCAAGGACAAAGGTTGTTGAACAAGTATTTGGAAGCTGGGAGGATTCATACGTACCGGGGACTGTTGCAATTATGGATACATTGGAAACATTTACGCTAGATGAAACTTGTGTTGGTGAAAATAGAATTTTTCACCGCCTCTTTTGGGAGTTTAAACCATGCATAAAAGGTTTTGAATTCTGAAAACATATTATTCAAATTGATGGAACATGGTTTATACAGAAAATACAAGGGCACTTTTCTTATGGTTGTTGCACAAGACGGAAACAATAATGTCTTTCCCATTGCCTTTGCTCTGGTTGAAGGTGAAACCGCTGGTGGTTGGGGTTTCTTTCTTATTCATCTCAGAACACATGTACCTCCACAAGCCAATCTCTATTTGATTTTAGATAGACATGATGATATTGAGAGTGCTTATAATAACCATGATAACATATGGCATAATCCTCCTTCTACCCATGTCTATTGCATTATACATATCGCATAAAACTTCATGCGTGTAATCAAAGACAAGAACCTTCACAAAAAAGTTGTGAATGCAAGGTATGCTCTAACTCAACCGTCATTTCAAAATTACCGTGACAAAATTAGGTTGTCAAATGCAAATGCAGGAAGGTGGGTGGATAACATACCATTAGAGCAGTAGACAATGCATTTGACAAAGGATGTCGATGGGGCCACATGACAACCAACCTTGTGGAATGCATGAATGGCGTCTTCAAAGGCATTAGAAATCTACCAATAACCGCATTGGTGAGAATAACCTATTTTAGGTTGGCATCGACTTTCACAACTAGAGGCGAAAGATGGAATGCAGTGTTAATGTCAAGTCAATTATTCAGTGAATGTTGTATGAAAGTGATGAAAGAGGAAACTATCAAAGATAGCACACAAGCGGTTACAATCTTTGACCGTCATAGGAAAAATTTCAGTGTACAGGAAATAATGGACCACAATAAGGGGAGGCTAAATTTATCCTATGTTGTCAGACTAAACAGAAGTTGGTGCAACTATGGCAGGTTCCAAGCCTTTCGTATACCTTGCTCTCATGTCATTGTGGCATGCACGCATACTCGCCAGGACGCTTACAGCCATCTATTTGATGTTTACAAGGCCATTACCGTCATGAATGTCTATAACGAAAGCTTCTCAGTGCTAGCAATGAAGGAATATTGGCCTCCATATCAAGGTGACATAGTTTGGCACAACGATGAAATGCGAAGAAAGAAAAAGGACGGCCAAATAGCACACATATTAGAACAGAAATGGATACAACTGATAAAATAATAAGATTATGTAGTATATGTCGTCAACCTGAACACAATAAGAAAAAATATCTCAAACTTGGAGCAACCTCTACATCATAATTTAGTACCTCCTTTCAATTTTTGTAACCTTTGATTTTGATATATTAATAACTTTTTGTTACAAGAAGGGTAACAACAAACATCACTCTAACTTAAACACGCTAAAAACTGAACAAGTATGAATAAACAACACAAACAACAAATATAAAAACAGATAAAAATACTTAACCACAACATTTCTAACTAATTGTAATAATCAAATTGATATCATTTGGTCCAAACATCACTTCCCTAGCATCCTTATCATTTTTAACTCGCACCCATCCACGTACGACATCGATTCTCTCAATACTTCTAATTTTTCCGCCTTCAGGTATGTTTCCATATAACCAGCAAACCAACTCCCTCTGTAGTTGCTCGAAACAACATGTGTTCCAGAAGAGCATCTCCATCGGAGGCTTGTCTCTCAAATAAATCAATTTTCCATAGCGGCGATGAAGACGAACCATGTTTACAATATAATGAAAAAATATGTGAAAAAATGAATCCAACAACACCTCAATTTATACAAAAAAATATACACAATACACAGAGGAGTCAGACCAATTTGCGTCTCCTCTCATTCTTTACACAAAGGCGCCAATTGGATTGGCAGCACCATGTGTTGTAGCCAATTCAATTGGCATCTCCTCTTTAAATTTAAGGGTAAGCGTCAATTCATCTGCCACCTACGTGTTAATTTTTTTTTTTGGAAAGTAAGGTGGTTTGGGAATTAATCTGAAATATGGGTTATTTTGAGAATTATTTTTGAAAAAATGGGTTATTTGAGTAAAAAAATTGGGTTTTGTCTTCACGCACATCGAGATCGTCTAAGTTGGTTGCTTCACGTGACTCCTTCCTTCTCTTCTCAAGGATGACAGGTGTTGATAGAGGATTCTTTAGTGGTGCTTCATGTATGCGTCATGCTCCATGTAGGTCGACGTTGATTACAACTTACTTGTTGGAATAGTTGTGATACTTCATCTTCAAGTGGACGAGGGAGGCCATCACGTATATTGTTTCTATGAACGACCTTTCTAGAATATCGTTGTAAATGCTTCCACAAGGAATCACAAAGAAGAAAACCTTCATAGTTTTCTTATTTCTCCCTTCTCCCAAAAACATGATAGATATATGCGTCCACATGAACGAGTAGAGAAATTATTGAATACTAGGAGACTTTGACCTTCACACGATCTCAGATCTTACTTACTTAAGCCTAGATCGATGAAGATTCTGAGGTATATCAAACTGCATGAACGTTCATCGTCAATTAGGGTCTATCAGATATAATGGTTAGTTATAGTAACAGTAATGATTAATGCAAGTGTTGTGTTAGGATTTCTATCCACCATTTATGGTCTTGAAATCCTAAGATTAACATATCATTGTAACGAGAGTTGTTGTCGATTTATGAGGTGGATTCTTGATGCAATGGTGAAAATCTCAAATGTGATGGTACAGAAGTCGTCCTATATAATTAGCATTTACGATGAAAATTATACCTTAAACGGTATATGTGGTGATCTACGTATGATCAATTGTAATTGAACTTATTGTTGGAAATTATAAGCAATAATTGACATGTGTATGTTCCAATATGACAAAATTGAGCTTTTGAGTTAATGGCAATAAATGTATTGCAAATAGTCCCACATAGAAAGTGGAGCTAACATTAAAAGCATTTATAAAGATATTGAAACATTACTCACCAAAGAGCCAAAGAGGATAAGGTCCCATATGAACATATGTGGTGGTCCCAAGCATTATGCCACATGTCACATCCGAAGGCGTGGGCGTAGAGGCGCTAGTGGCGGCTTGTAGGCGGCACTTGAGCACTCAGGCATGACGCATCGGAGCAATCAGGCTATTCACGGTGTTAATGACGCGGCGCTCCGCCGGCCGGCCTTCGACCGACATGCTGTAAATTGATCCAAATATTGCTCCAGGATTTTGGTTGTTGCTTAAGTTTGAATTTTGAATTCAAAATATACAACACTTCATGAAGTGGTGCATTGTATAATCATAGGTGAACCATTGCAACATATGGTGAAAATGTGTTGTTTCATCAAGAGATGCAAACTTATGAAACAACACATGCATGACCTATAAATACATGATTCTGAATTCGAAAATGACTCACTCAAAATCTGCATATCCTCTTAAATGTTCCAGACACACTTACTTGCATTCGAGTTCTTCACCTATCTTGTGTAGACTCGATTAAAAGGCTAAGACATCAAAGAGAGTGCTTGAAATACTTTTAAAGAAAGTGAGTTTGTTCATGATTCTGCCTGGATCCATTTAATATTCTTAAAATTTCTAACAATCTTAAAAGTATTTACACAATGGCTTCCGACGCTGCAGTTTCAAGCATCAAGGTTATGAATCAGGATCTTGTCAAGTTGGATCTCTTTGATGGAACCAACTACACCAGATGGCAAGACAAGATGACATTCCTACTCACTGCCCTGAAGGTTCACTATGTCTTAGATCCTTACTTAGCACCAATTATTGAACCATTAGAAAATGAATCTGAAGAAGTTAAGAAAGAGCGCAAGAAACGTGAGGAGGACGAACTGTTATGTCGTGGAAATATTTTGAATACGCTGTCTGATCACCTCTATGACCTCTATACGGATAATCCGTCTGCAACAGAAAGCTGGAAAGCGCTCAAATTCAAGTTCAAGGCCGATGAGGAAGGTACGAAGAAGTTTTTAATTTCTAAATATTTTGATTTTAAATTTATAGACTACAAGCCCATTCTTCCCCAAGTGCATGAGTTGCAAGTCCTCGTGAATAAAATAAAAACGGTGAAAATAGACATCCATGAGACCTTTCAAGTCGGTGAAATCATTGCAAAATTTCCACCTTCGTGGAAAGGTTACAGAAAGAAATTGTTGCACAGTTCTGAGGACTTCTCTTTGGAGAAAATCCAGAAACATCTTCGAATCGAGGAGGAATCGAAGGAGGGGGAGAAATCAGAATCTACGGGTCTTTCTGAAATTCTAGTTATCAGACTTTAGATGTCACACGGGTTGTTATGACATCCAATTCTGCACAGACAAGAATTATGCAGAACTTAAAAGTAAGTGCAGTAAATAACACAAGTAATTGTTTACCCAGGTCAGTCCAACATGACCTACATCTGGGGGCTACCAAGCCAGGGAGGAAATCCACTATCAGTAGTATTAATTCAAAGCTAAACTCACCCGTTTACAACTTGTCACTTAATCCCTACCCAATGCAATTTCAATCTTACTCTAAGATCAGAGTTCCTACTCACTCCCCCTCAATCACCTCAGTGATTACTACCTTTAATCAATATTAAAGACAACTTTGAAGTCACACTTCAAACAACTCTTGATTGTGCTTAACAGCTTTAATCAAGATACACAGCACTCATGCTTAAAAGCTTTGAGCGACACAACACTTACAACTCAATGAACACCCTATGCCAAAGCACTCATCAACGTGATAAAGGCTTGGCTTACAATATATGTCTAATACAAGACTCACAAAAATACAGCAGTGAAGTATGATGGACACACTAAATCTTCACGCCTCAAAAACCCCAAAACTGAATGAAGGAACGACTTCCTTTTATATTGCAGTACCTGAGCTTTTGCACTTGTTTTCTCCTGAATTTAAGGTCACGCGAGTTCCCATAAATTCAACATCTAGGTTACTAACAAATAGGCTATTTGTTAGGTTCATTAAATGTAGCTTGGTTGTTGATTTCCTGGATTTTCTCTAAGCTGTTGAATCCCTGAAGAATAGCCTGAGAAAAAGCTGAAACAGAAAACTGAACAACCTACAATATAGCATATGCTGTCAGGAATGAATGTCACGACATTCAGCTTGACATCAAGGATCATATGCTGAGTCTGTTTTTCCAGAAAACAGACTGTACAATTTTGCTGACCTGTATATGACCAAAATGACCATACTACAGTAACAACTTACATTAATAGATGTCAAAGTATCCAATTTGACATTTACACATCTGGCCTTAAGTCAGTTCTGTTATCCTCTTGAAGAACAAACTAAGTAACATGCTGAAGTATAGCAGAACACCACTCTGTCTACTGTTCAGTATATGATGAATGTCATAACATCCAGTTTGACATTCAGTCAGTAGGCCTTATGCCAGGTCTGGTCTTTCCTTGATAACCAGACTGGAAATAAATACTAAGTTCTAACAGAACACCAGCTGTTCTATTCCTTAGTATCTGCTAACAGGTATAAATGTCACAGCATCCAGTTTGACATTCAATAAATCCTGTATTAGCTAATCCTGCAGTAACTACTCAAGTGTGTCATGACATCAGTCAAGACATCAGAGTACAGTTAGATATTCTAACCTACAATGCAGTCACACATACACACCATGTCATGACATCAGTCAAGACATTAGAATCCAGCTAGTGTTTTACCATATAATGCAGCCAATCAAGCACCTACAAACTCCCCCTTTGGCAAATTTTTGGCTAAAACACTTTGATCCCCATAACAGAGTTCATAGCAGCAGAATCACACATCTAGCAGGAAATAAACCTAGCTAATACACTCAGAGTGGCAGCACACTCACACACATGGAAGTTAAATAAAAACTTCACAAAACAGCACACAGACAGAAGTTAATTACAAACTTCATCACACATCAGCTGCAGGGGAAGGAAAATCTTTGAATCTGTCACGAGTCTGCTGTAACAGACCAATCTGTTGTCTGGGGTATCCTGTTACTGTTACTCCCCCTTTTTGTCAAAAATGTTGCCAAAGTCAACAATATCAACAGAAAAAAATGACAGAATTACCAACTTGGTTTTACTTCACAGTTTCAACCAAGTTAGCACCCACTTGATCTTGCTTCATAGTAAGTACAACCATATCAGATGCCATGACTTTGTTTCTGACATCCAGAACCACTCCTGCATGAACAACGTCCTTGAATTCCTGCAGGTGCATAGGCCTTCTCACGTTAGGGTGTCTCCTTACCCTCTTGTTGCCACACTTGTTGCAAGTGGTATAGCTATGATCTGTTGACCAATCAGAATATAGTTCCAATAAATACATTCCAAACATCATTGGTTGCTATAAGGTCTCAGAGAGACATATTCCCAGTTTGCCCCTTAAATTTTCAAACTGAGTAGCATCCAGAGCCTTTGTAAATATGTCAGCCAGTTGCAGTTCAGTGGCTACATGTTCCAAAGTAATCACCTTGTCTTCCACCAGATCTCTGATGGAGTGATGTCTAATGTCAGTATGTTTGGTCCTGCTGTGTTGGATGGGATTCTTGGAAATATTGATGGCACTGAGATTATCACAGAATAATGTCATGACATTTTGAGTGACATTATACTCAGTGAGCATTTGTTTCATCCACACCAGTTGGGAACAACTGCTTCCAGCAGTTATGTATTCAGCCTCTGCAGTGGACAGGGATACACAGTTCTGCTTCTTGTTGAACCAAGATATGAGATTGTCTCCCAAGAAGAAACATCCTTCTGATGTGCTTTTTCTGTCATCAGCACTTCCAGCCCAGTCAGCATCACAGTACCCAGATAGAACAGGCTCAGACCCATGTGAGTACAGCATCCCATAGTCACAAGTCCCATTGATGTACTTGAGAATCCTTTTGACTTGATTCAAGTGGCTCACCTTAGGCTCTGCTTGGTATCTCGCACACACTCCAACTGCATAAGAAATGTCAGGTCTACTTGCAGTTAGATATAGTAGACTGCCTATCATGCTTCTATACAAGCATTGATCAACACTAGGCCCTCCATCATCTTTGGTTAACTTCAGATGAGTAGGAGCAGGAGTCCTTTTGTGCCTAGCATTATCCATACCAAACTTATTAACGATGTTTTTGGCATACTTGCTTTGGGAGAGAAACATAGAGTCCTCCATTTGGTTGACTTGCATTCCAAGAAAGTAGGTTAGTTCCCCAACCAGACTCATTTCAAACTCAGATTGCATCTGTTGAACAAAATGTGTTACCATTTGTTCTGACATACCACCAAAGACTATATCATCCACATAGATTTGAGCAATCATGATTTTGCCGTCTTCATCCTTCACAAACAAGGTTTTATCTATTCCACCTTTTTTGTATCCATTTGAGGTTAGAAATTCGGTCAACCTTTCATACCATGCTCTAGGTGCTTGTTTCAAGCCATACAAGGCTTTCCTCAACTTGTATACATGCTTAGGTTGGTTAGGATCACATAACCCTTTAGGTTGTTCCACATAGACTTCTTCATTCAAGTAGCCATTCAAGAATGCACTCTTCACATCCATTTGGAATAGTTTAAACTTCAGAATGCATGCTACCCCGAACAACAATCTGATGGACTCAAGCCTAGCCACAAGAGCAAATGTCTCATCAAAATCCACCCCTTCAACTTGAGTGTATCCTTGAGCTACTAGTCTTGCTTTATTCCTAGTAATTACTCCTTTCTCATCAGATTTGTTTTTGTAGATCCACTTGGTACCAATGATGTTAGTCCCTTCAGGTCTTGGAACTAGCTCCCATACTTCATTCCTTTTGAACTGCTCAAGTTCCTCTTGCATGGCATTGATCCAGTATTCGTCAGTCAGGGCTTCTTTCACATTCTTTGGTTCAACCTTGGATACAAAACAAGAATTTGAGCTTATTCCCCGTGACCTGGTAGTCACACCACTATTAGGATCCCCTATGATAAGATCCTTAGGGTGGTCTTTCTGAATTCTGATAGATGGCATTTTGGTGGTTGCATCTACTTCACATTCAGGAGGAGGTTCCTGTACTTCTTCAGACTTGACTGGAATGTCAGTTGAATTGTCAAGGAATGTTTCAACATCCTCTATGACATCGATCCCTTCCTCTTTATCATCCACAATAACATTTATGGATTCCATCAGGACATTGGTTCTGTAGTTGAACACTCTGTAGGCTCTGCTGTTAGTGGAGTATCCTAGAAATATACCCTCATCACTTTTGGGATCCAGCTTCCTTCTCTGTTCACGATCTGTGAGAATGTAGCATTTACTTCCAAAGATATGAAAGTACTTCACTGTGGGTTTTCTGCCTTTCCATATTTCATATAGAGTGGAGGAGGTTCCTTTTCTCAAGGTGACTCTGTTGTGAACATAGCACGCGGTATTCATCGCTTCAACCCAAAAGTGCATGGGAAGCTTCTTTGCATGAATCATTGCTCTGGCAGATTCTTGAATAGTTCTATTTTTTCTTTCAACTATCCCATTCTGCTGGGGAGTTATAGGGGAGGAGAACTCATGACTTATTCCTTCAGACGAGCAAAACTCATCAAACTTGGAATTCTTGAACTCCGTACCATGATCACTCCTAATCCGGACCACACAACTGTCCTTTTCCCTTTGAAGTCTGATGCACAGGTCTTTGAAGACATCAAATGTATCTGACTTCTCTCTGATGAAGCTTATCCACGTGTATCTAGAATGGTCATCAACCACCACGTAAGCATATCTCTTCCCACCAAGACTTTCAACCTGCATAGGTCCCATTAAGTCCATGTGCAACAGTTCCAGAACTCTGGAAGTTGTAGGATGTCCCAGCTTCGGATGTGACATCTTGGTTTGCTTGCCCACCTGGCATTCTCCACAGACTCTTCCTTCATCAATAAGCAGCTTTGGAATTCCTCTGACTGCTTCCTTGGATATAATCTTCTTCATTCCCCGTAAGTGGAGATGTCCAAGACGTCTATGCCTCAACTTCACCTCCTGTTCTTCCTTGGCTGAGGAGCATATTGTGGAAAAGTTAGAGACTTTAGGTTCCCACAGATAATAGTTATCTTTGGACCTGGTTCCTCTCATAACTTCCTGATTGTCACCATTTGTCACAATGCACATCTCCTTAGTAAACTGAACATAGAATCCTTGATCACACAGCTGGCTTATGCTGATGAGATTTGCAGTCAGTCCTCTTACTAACAGCACATTATTCAGTTTTGGAACTCCAGAGCAGTCCAGCTTACCCACACCTTTTATTTTTCCTTTGGCACCATCACCAAAGGTCACATAGCTGGTACTGTGAGGTTGAATATCCACCAGTAGATTTTCCATACCAGTCATATGTCTTGAGCATCCACTGTCAAAGTACCGGTCTTCTCTGGTAGAAGCCCTTAGAGCTGTGTGCGCTAACCTAGCATACCATTGTTGCTTCTTGATGGGGACATAGCGCTTATATGTTTTATGCTTAGGCCTGACATGCGAGGCTTGGTTAGGGAAACCATGAAGCCAGTAGCAGAAGGCTTTTATATGTCCAAGCCTACCACAGTGGTGACATCTCCACTCCTGGTATTTCCTCTTCTGATGATTATTCATCTTAGTTCCCCGATGTTTAGACATTGGCTTTGACTTCCGCTTGAACTTCTGAACTTTAGCCTTTGGGCGTTTGTGTTCAACTGAGGATCTTTTCCCAAATCCTAGGCCAGATTTGGTTCCAGACTTCTGTCCCACCTTTAGAATATCTTCCAAGGTGTCAGTTCTCTTGTTCATCATTCTGATGGATTTAGTCATCTGATTCAGCTTGGAGGTCAGCAAGGCTATCTCACCATTTAGACCCTCTATGGCTGTCAGATGCTTCTGTCTCTCATCTTCCAGTTCCTTGATGAGTTTCTTCTGCTTTTCTCCTTGTGCACGGACTTCTGCACTGGTGGTACACAACTTCTTATAGGCTGCAGCAAGTTCATCAAAGGTCAGTTCATCTGCACTTGAGTCATCATCAGAGGCACAAACACTAGTTAGTGCAGTGACATGTTTGGCAGATTCTCCTTCAGATTCACTTTCAGAATCTCCTTCAGACCATGTGATAGTTAGCCCCTTCTTTTGCATCTTGAGATAAGTAGGACATTCAGCTCTGACGTGTCCATACCCTTCACAACCATGACACTGGATTCCCTTGCCTTGGTTGAACTTTTCTTCAGAAGTTGATCTTTTCCTGATGTCAGACGGGATGTTCTTGACATTAGGTCTCCCTCTTTGATCAATCTTCTTCACGAACTTGTTGAACTGTCTCCCAAGCATGGCTAAGGCTTCTGATATACTTTCATCACCTTCAGTATATCCTACTTCTGACTCTTCTTCAGCATTAGATACAAAAGCTACGCTTTTGTTCTTCTTTTCAGTATTCTCACACAAGCCCATTTCAAAGGTTTGGAGAGAACCAATGAGCTCATCCACCTTCATATTGCAGATGTCCTGTGCCTCCTCTATGGCTGTGACCTTCATAGAAAATCTCTTAGGCAAGGACCTGAGAATCTTTCTTACAAGTTTCTCTTCAGCCATTTTCTCACCTAGTCCACCAGAGGTGTTTGCAATTTCAAGAATATTCATTTGAAAGTCATGAATAGTCTCATCCTCTTTCATCCTCAGATTTTCAAACTTGGTGGTCAGCATCTGAAGTTTGGACATCTTCACCTTGGAAGTACCTTCATGAGTTACCTTGAGGGTATCCCAAACTTCCTTAGCTAGTTCACAGTGGTGCACCAGCCTGAAGATGTTCTTACTGATTCCATTGAACAATGCATTCAAGGCCTTGGAATTTCCAAGAGCTAATACCTCTTGCTCCTTGTCCCACTCTTCATCAAGAATCTGCACACTGACTCCATCTTCACCTGTCTTCGTTGGATGTTCCCATCCTTTGTTGACAGCTCTCCAGACTTTGCTATCTAGAGACCTTAAGAAGGCTATCGTACGAGGCTTCCAGTCATCATAGTTAGAGCCATCCAACATGGGTGGTCTATTTGAGTGTCCTATATCCTTGTCCATGGTACTAGAAAGTAACTTCCCTAGATCTCACCCAGAAATTCACAGGCAGGGTGCCTACTCTGATGCCAATTGAAATTCTAGTTATCAGACTTTAGATGTCACACGGGTTGTTATGACATCCAATTCTGCACAGACAAGAATTATGCAGAACTTAAAAGTAAGTGCAGTAAATAACACAAGTAATTGTTTACCCAGTTCAGTCCAACATGACCTACATCTGGGGGCTACCAAGCTAGGGAGGAAATCCACTATCAGTAGTATTAATTCAAAGCTAAACTCACCCGTTTACAACTTGTCACTTAATCCCTACCCAATGCAATTTCAATCTTACTCTAAGATCAGAGTTCCTACTCACTCCCCCTCAATCACCTCAGTGATTACTACCTTTAATCAATATTAAAGACAACTTTGAAGTCACACTTCAAACAACTCTTGATTGTGCTTAACAGCTTTAATCAAGATACACAGCACTCACGCTTAAAAGCTTTGAGCGACACAACACTTACAACTCAATGAACACCCTATGCCAAAGCACTCATCAACGTGATAAAGGCTTGGCTTACAATATATGTCTAATACAAGACTCACAAAAATACAACAGTGAAGTATGATGGACACACTAAATCTTCACGCCTCAAAAACCCCAAAACTGAATGAAGGAACGACTTCCTTTTATATTGCAGTACCTGGGCTTTTGCACTTGTATTCTCCTGAATTTAAGGTCACGCGAGTTCCCATAAATTCAACATCTAGGTTACTAACAAATAGGCTATTTGTTAGGTTCATTAAATGTAACTTGGTTGTTGATTTCCTGGATTTTCTCTAAGTTGTTAAATCCCTGAAGAATAGCCTGAGAAAAAGCTGAAATAGAAAACTGAACAACCTACAATATAGCATATGCTGTCAGGAATGAATGTCACGACATTCAGCTTGACATCAAGGATCATATGCTGAGTCTGTTTTTCCAGAAAACAGACTGTACAATTTTGCTGACTTGTATATGACCAAAATGACCATACTACAGTAACAGCTTACATTAATAGATGTCAAAGTATCCAATTTGACATTTACACATCTGGCCTTAAGTCAGTTCTGTTATCCTCTTGAAGAACAAACTAAGTAACATGCTGAAGTATAGCAGAACACCACTCTGTCTACTGTTCAGTATATGATGAATGTCATAACATCCAGTTTGACATTCAGTCAGTAGGCCTTATGCCAGGTCTGGTCTTTCCTTGATAACCAGACTGGAAATAAATATTAAGTTCTAACAGAACACCAGCTGTTCTATTCCTTAGTATCTGCTGACAGGTATAAATGTCACAGCATCCAGTTTGACATTCAATAAATCTTGTATTAGCTAATCCTGCAGTAACTACTCAAGTGTGTCATGACATCGGTCAAGACATCAGAGTACAGTTAGATATTCTAACCTACAATGCAGTCACACATACACACCATGTCATGACATCAGTCAAGACATTAGAATCCAGCTAGTGTTTTACCATATAATGCAGCCAATCAAGCACCTACACTTTCTAAAGCCAATACCATGACCACCAAAGGAAAGAAGAAACATGATGGCATAAAGAGTCATTTTGGACCAAAAAAGGAACATAATAAGTTCAAGAATGCTGGCGGTTATAAGGGTCCGAAAAGCGAATGTTTTATTTGTGGAAAACTTGGACACTATGCTAGAGATTACAGGTACAAGAAGCCAAAAAATGAGATCAAGGCAGTTCATGCAAATGATGACATAATTGCTACAGTGAGTGAAATTATGGCAATCAAAGGCAAAGTTCAAGGTTGGTGGTATGATACATGCGCTACGGTGCACGTCTCTTATGACAAGGCTGCTTTTAAAACATATTCTGAGACAAATGATGAACAAGAAGTGAAGATGGGAAATGAAGTACGATCTCAAGTTTTTGGAACCGGATAGGTCGAAATCAACTTCATCTTAGGAAAGAAAGTCACTCTCGTCAATGTGCTTCATGTCCCAGACATGAATAGGAATCTTCTTAGTCGGGACTTATTGGGAAAACCGGGCATTAAATATGTTTATGAATCGGGAAAACTTATACTGACCCATAATGGTGTATTTGTTGGAAAAGGATATTCCGCTGAAGGAATGATCAAACTATGTACTGCCGACAATATTATTAATGAAATTTCTACTTCCGCTTACATGCTTGAATCTGTTTCTCTATGGCATAATAGACTAGCACATTCTGGTATTAGTTCTATGAAAAGACTAATTAAATCTGGATTGATTTCATATAATATAAATGATTTCAAAAAATGTGAATTATGTGTCAAATCAAAGATGATTAAGAAACCTTTCAAAAGTGTTGAAAGAAATACAAATCTACTTGATCTTGTACACTTTGATTTGTGCAAATTCAATGGCATGTTAACCCGTGGGGGAAATAGATATTTTATTAAATTCATCGATGATTCCTCTAGATACACACATGTATATCTCTTAAAGCATAAATATGATGCTTTTAATACCTTTAAGATTTATAAAGCAGAAGTGGAAAATCAATTAAGTAGAAGTATTAAAGTCCTTAGGAGTGATAGGGGCGGTGAGTACTTTTCTACTGAATTCGATGTATTTTGTGAAGAACACGGCAGAATGTTAGGCACCTCGCACACCGCAACAAAATGGCATGGCCGAAAGAAAGAATCGAACATATCAAGAGATGATGAATTCCATGTTGATGCATTCTGAATTACCCCTCAATTTGTGGGGTGAGGCCTTATTATCCGCTTGCCATATAATTAATAGAATTCCTTTAAAGAAAAATGATATTTCTCCATATGAGGCATGGAAAGGAAGAGCACCAAATATCAGTTACTTTAAAGTGTGGGTGTGTGTGGCTTACTACAAAAACATGGATCCTAAAAGAACCAAGTTGGGTCCTCGAGGGATAAGATGTGCTTTTGTAGGATATGCACAAAATAGTAAAGCATATAGACTCTTAAATTTAGAGACTAATGTAATTATAGAATCCCAGGATGTAGAATTCTTTGAAAATCTTATCACCAAGGATAAAGAATCAGAGTCGGCTGTAACTAAAGAATCTTGTGGAAAAGATTCCTCTTAGATTGCAAAAATACAACCTAAAGGCACCTCTCAAATCATTGAGTCACAACTCGAGCCTAGGATAAGCAAAAGAGTCCGGAAAATAAAGAATCTAGCACCAAGCAAAATTGATCCTCAATTTATTTCCTTTTATCTAGTTGAAGGAAATTGTAAGAATTTCGTACAAAGTATTCTGGTCATTCTTCAATTAGGAGATGATCCTAAAACTTACAAGCAATAGCTTTAAGAGACTCCTCCTTTTGGAAGGACGCTATCCAAGATGAAATGGATTCAATTGTTTCAAACCATACTTGGGAACCTGTTGACTTACCAAAAGGATCAAGGCCCACTGGATGCAAGTGGGTGTTTAAAAAGAAATATCATAGTGATGGTACCTTAAACACTTATAAGGCCAGATTAGTGGAAAAAGGATTTAGACAAAAGGAAGGTATATATTACTTTGACACATATGCACCAGTAGCAAGGACAACCACAATTAGATTGTTGTTTTCCTTAGCCTCTTTAAATGACCTTATAGTTCATCAGATGGATGTTAAAACAACATTCCTAAATAGAGATCTTGATGAGGAAATCTACACGGAGCAACCAGAAGACTACGTGCTTCCTGGAAATGAACTAAAGGTGTGTAAGCTTGTCAAATCCTTATATGGCCTAAAACAAGCACCAAAATAATGGAATCAAAAATTTGATTCCATGATACTTTCAAATGGATTTATTCCTAATTCTTTTGACAAGTGTTTATACACAAAAGTGTGAAAAACCACTATGATATTTCTTTGCCTCCATGTTGATGACATGCTAATAATTAGAAACGATTTGAATGGAATTCTATAGACAAAGAGGTTTCTAACTTCCACTTTCAAAATGAAAGATCTTGGACTTGTTGACACAATTCTAGGGATCAAAGTTAAGCGAAATAGTGGGGGTTATGAACTTAATCAAATACACTATATTGAGAAAATGCTTGATAAGTCCAAACACCTAAAATTTAAGGAAGTAATCATTCCATTTGATCATGTCGTCAAACTTCAAAAGAACAATGGAAGAGCAGTAGCTCAATTGGAATATGCAAGTGCAATAGGGTGTCTTATGTACTTAATGCAATGTACCAGGCCCGATATATCATTTGCAATTAGTAAAATGAGTAGATTTACTAGTAATCCAAGTAATGAACACTAGAAGGCAATCACGAGGATTTTTGGCTATCTACTGAAAACCAAAAACCTTGGCCTTCATTATGGTAGGTTCCCAGTTGTACTAGAAGAATATACTGATGCGAGTTGGATATCTAACATTGGAGATCATAAATCTACAACTGGATGGATATTTACACTAGCTGGAGGAGCAATTTCTTGGAAGAACAAGAAACAAACATGCATTATATTTTCGACCATGGAATCAGATTTGTGGCTCTCGCTTCCGCTGGTCAAGAAGCAGGATGGTTGAGGGATCTTCTGTTGGAAGTTCCATTGGCTAAAGACAATGTTTCAAAGGTGATAATACACTACGATAGCCAAGCCACTTTAGCAAGAGCATTCAGCGAAGTGTACAATGGAAAGTCTAGACACATAGGACTTAGACATTATTTGTGAGGAAAATGATTAAGGATGGAATCATTTCACTCACCTATATACGAACAAGCTATAATTTGACCGATCAATTTACTAAGCCACTGACCAGAGACTTAGTACAAACAACCTCGAGAGGCATGAGGTTGAAACTCCTTGAATAAGAGTTCCAACAACGGTGGCAACTTAATCTTATGTTAACAGAACATTAACTTCAAGATTCAATGGGTAACAACAAGTCGTTGATTTGGATGTAAGTCAGGCATTGGGAAATAATGTTGACTATTTTAAATAGAAGGTTGAGGTTTTCAAAACCTCTTAATGAAGTTCATAACCGAGGAAAAGTATCTCATGGAAAAGGATACAACATGAACTTCACCTATGTGAATTTCGAGATGGTGTCGTCTCAAAGTGAGAGTTGGAGTTTCTCGCATGAAAAAATCATGAAACAGGATAACATATTGCCATAAATAAGTGCTTAGCGAGATATGTAGAGGAAGAACCTTTAAAGAGTGTGTATAAGATAACATCGGTCTAATCATAGGGATTAATAGTTTAAACGCATTGCTACCTAATATTCTGATTAAATTTTGTGTTATCCTGACTAAGGTTAAGTTTTAAATCGAAAGATACCTGACTGTATTAACACTCTTTATATCTCATTTTCTGGAATTAGTTTTTCAGTATTAGAGCAAGTGGGGGATTGTTGGAAATTGTAAGCAATAATTGTCATGTGTATGTTCCAATATGACAAAATTGAGCTTTTGAGTTAATGGCAATAAATGCATTGCAAATAGTCCCACATAGAAAGTGGAGCTAACATTAAAACCATTTATAAAGACATTGAAACATTAAACTCACCAAATAAGACAAAGAGGATAAGGTGCCACATGGACATATGTGGTGGTCCCAAGCATTATGCCACATGTCACATCCGAACAACCCCTCGCTGATGTAGCCACCAAAGACACCGGCTCCAGGATCGGGTCTGAGGACGTGGGCGTAGAGGCGCTTGTGGCGGCTTGTAGGCGACACTTGAGCAGGCGACGCTCCTTCGGCCGACATGCTGCAAATTAATCCTAAGCATTGCTCCAGGATTTTGGTCATTGCTTAAGTTTGAATTTCGAATTCAAAATATACAACACTCCATGAAGTGGTGCATTGTATAATCATATGTGAATCATTGCAACATATGGGGAAAATGTGTTGCTTCATCAAGAGATGCAAATTTATGAAACAACACATGCATGACCTATAAATACATGATTCTCAATTCGAAAATGACTCATTTAAAATCTACACATCCTCTTAAATGTTCCAGACACACTTCCTTGCATTCGAATTCTTCATATGTCTTGTGCAGACTCGATCAAAGACTCAATTATCCCGGGTATTCTTATTTTCCGACTCTAAGACATCAAAGAGAGTGTTTGAAATACTTTTAAAGAAAATGACTTTGTTCACGATTCAACCTGAATCCATTTAATCTTCTCGAAATTTCTAACCCTTATATATCTTATATTGAATATATTGGATATAAGTTCGGCCTAAAACAAGTAACCATATTACCTTCCATCAATATCCTTCCTTCTATCTAGAGTTTGTCATTTATAAATTGACTACTTTTCATACATACCTTCCTTCTTCATTATCTTATTTTCATTTTGTATTTCAATTTTTTAAAACTGATGTTTGTACTTTGGATGGGCCGTAAACTTATATTTTGTTGCTGCAATTACTCTTGTGAATGATTCATGGCATTTAAGTTTTTTGTGTTTTTATCTCTGATATGAAATCAAATCTTTTTTTTTTTTGTGTGGAAACTGCTCTAGTGGATGAAATGTTTGTATTGTGTCCTTTATAATTTAAAACTTTACGTGTTACATTTATTTCCTTACCTTTTGTATTGGATTCTAATGGATAAAATGGTTATGTTCTATCTATATCGTTCAATAATCTTTAGTTTGACGAAATTCAAGACACATTTCTAAAAGAAATTGGTTTTGCCTCCAAAATAATTGGAACCTGCTGCAGTACTGGTTAAGAAAAACCTTTTGCATAAAACAGAAAGAATAATTTGCGTAATGGATTGATAAATTATTTGCGTTTTGTATAAAATCTAATAAATACAATTTATTTTTCTTTTTAATACTCAAAGCCAAATTTGCTCTTTACATAAAAACTAATAAATACAATAGTTATGGTAGGATAAAAAAACTATTAACTAATAGATATTGATAGTAATTAAATGGTAATACGATTCTATATCTTCATATGAGATCGTGACGAGACAATGGATAGTAAGAATTTATTTTTTTAATCATCAACTATCAACTAAAAAATGTGAAAAATAAAAACAAAACTAAATTACAAAAAATCAAAGAAAAATTGTTTTCAGACCACTGATTTCACCTAGATAGAAATTGGAATACAAATACTTATGCTATTTGTTTGATTTATATTTCTTTTTAGAAAGAACATTAGCATTGATGTCTAATTATGACTGAAACCCAAAATTATCATGGTACTACTATTGCACACTTAATTAGAATGGAATATAATACTACTATTTATACAATTTTAGTCATAGTATATCTAAAATTATCATGTTACTATTGCACACTTTTTTTCATTAAGGAAATGTTTTTAATATATATCATTCAGGAAAAGAAATGAAAAGAAAAAAAATCAAAATAGATATCATTCAAAAGATAGGGAAGCCATTCATATTCAGCATGAATACCCTATTGTAAATTTACTTCATGCACCATAAACATTGACGTCTAAAATAAAAAAAAGTGCATAAGTCAGAAGAAATGATGCATTGTCTTGAGAATAAATTTTGTTTATTTAAAAAGTTATTACTTTGATATATATTTTGAAAATATGATTATTTAAAAAAAATTAAAATAGTGATTATTTTTTTAAAAAAATATTTTCTGTGGTATCACTTTAATACCTCAATTTTATAAAAACGAAATATAAAAAAATGTGGGTTCTGTAATTTATTTTATTTTTGTATGAATCCAAAATCTCTAAAAAAAAATTATTTTATTTTCTAATTTGATTTCATTTTATTTATCATCATTTTAGTTTAATCACAAAATTCTAAAAAAATATTATTAATTTAGTATTTTATTTTTTTAGTCATCATTATTAATTTCTTGCAAAGTAATTCTATATAAGAAAGCATTCAATTGTTTAGGTCCATTTTATTTCGGGGATTAACATTTGCACTCTTAGCGATGCATGCACCATACTCTACTGAAAAATTAGTAATACTTCTAAAATTCGAAACTTAACATATGGACGCAAAAAAAGAAACAACCAAAGTCAAGCCTCAGACTTAGGCTAGAACATAGATGAAAATATTCAGAGGTCAAGCTCCGTATTATTTACGGAGGTCAATGTATTTTTTTTTACAAATGTTAAGTTTCGTATCCATTTGATTTGATATATAGGACTCATGAGACATTCTCTCCACCTTCTTCTTCATTTTTAGAAAGTTTTACTCATAACCCAAAACAAGATCTCCTTAGCAAACTCCATTTCCATCATTTTTCAAGCTTTCTCGCTACTTCTGACATCAATCAACTTCTACTCCATCACATTCAATTGAAAATCATCAACATCTCACATTCGATAAGTTTTTTTATATTTTTGTGATGCATTAATTTGAAGTTAAACACAAAATAGGTTGTTTATGGTACATTAAAATAGGTAATACGTTGTTTATTGAGGCATGCATGTAGATTTTTTTAAGTTTGAAGTTAGAGCATTTGAGCATGCTCTGTTTATGCATTTTTATGGTTTCAAGAAAGTACAAAAGTTAATTCCGGTTTTACACATATCCATAGGTTGTTTGATTTTACGTTTATTACCCCTAGGTTTGACCTAATTATGATATGATTTCTATAGTGTAATTACAGGTAAAATGTCTAACAACATAGACAAATTGAGGCATGGTATAATGGTCCATCATGCTTTCATTCAGAGGAAAAGATCTAGACCATCTCACATAATTGTTTGTGCCACGTCATTTGATGCAAAATCAGTGTCATCCGGAATTCAGGTTTCTCTAACATCGTCCTCCCAAAAACATAAGTCCCTTGTTGCTTCCCCAGATGTCCTAGAAGTCCAACCTGATGATGTCATTTTTTATGTTTATCTAGGAGGCCCCTTAGACACCTCACTACTTTGTCTGTATGCATTACCATACTACAAGGAACGTGTGAGATGGAGAGGTAAAATAAATTTGTATTTATTATTTTAAGCATATGTGATATAAGATTTGAACTTTCTGACGTTGATGTACTTTTTTATAGTACCCTGAGTTGTTAAAACATATCAACCATGGTAGGAAGATTGTTAAGTTGTCACAACGTGATGAATCACGGTTCCAATATGTCATGCAACTATTTAGGCTGCAAGATTTATGCGGGACTAGGTATACTTTTATTAACCATGGATTGTTATCTTCTTTCATCGAGATATGGCACTCAAGGACTTCTTCATTCCATCTTCTAATCAGTTATATGTTCATCACACTTAATAATATGTCATCCCTCCTACATCCTTCAATCAGGTGAAGATTTTTAATCTACTCCAAACTCACTAGACCTGAGGCACTTGACATGATGGTGCAATATTTTGGAGCTAACTTGGTTGGTGCCTAACAAGAGATAGAGAACACCAGAGGATGTCATACCATATTTGGATTTCTATAGAGGCTATACAGATACCACCTGAATGTAGAAGTTATTATTGATGGAGATGATGCACAGGTAGCACATCATAGATGATGTGCATTAAGGTCATACCTCTTGTAATTGGTTGGAACGCCCATATCCGTGGATAAAAGTGCATATTATGTTAATGTCGTTTACCTGAGATACTTCATTGAATTGGAAATGGTTCATGTGTACAACTCAGAGCCTCTTGTTTGGGTTACCTCTATTCCAAGTTAAGTAAAAATTATTTATGGAAGACTAGATATATGATAACAAGCAACACCTTATTTACGGTAATATATTTGCACCTTAAATATTACTAATTTTTCCTAACACTTGTGCTACGCCATTACTAATATTTCATCTGAACCATTTCCAAGCATGGATCCTCAAACACTCTCAACGCCTCTTCGACTGGGCATATGTGGATGATGACCATGATATTTTTTCATGTGATTCCTCCTTTATCCCACTCAGAGGGAATTAGGCGACTGAGTCATAGTTTTATCATTATCGCATTGCAACAGATGATATAAACTTCACATCATACAATGATCACTATGAGACATGCCCCTTTGATGAGATATCCTTCTACTTTGGATGGTTGGCTTGTGGGTCACAACTGACATATTAACATCTACCTGAGCGAGTCATTCTCCAGTTTGGGTATCTATAGGGTATTCTTAGAGTCCCCATAATTTTTGCTCCTCCAATACTTCGTCATAGAGATATTGATGAGATATTTGCGCAATAACATGATCATCTAATCCTAGAGGATATGCATAGTGTGTCAGCTCATCAGTAATGGAGTACTGCATACGGATACATCCAATTATGTTTTAGACTGTCACATCCTTACTTGACACCAGATACAGAGGGGGCCTCATAGGCCAACTAACAAGGAGATATTAGAGGAGGAGCATGATAGGGCTGACTATGTCGTTAATGTGTTGCTGATCTGTCAGCGTATTATGGCTATTGGGCAGGCGTGTATAGATATAAGAGAGTTTTAGAAAGGGACTCTTGGGAATGCCATTGTAGAGGCCATGATATCTAAGGCAAGAAATGTCTTGCAGTACAGGAAGTAAAGAATGTGTTCTTGCTAGAAAAACACTAAAAGGTTGACTTCCTCGTTTTCAATCAAGGAGAGTCTAAAACTATTGGTTGGAGTGTCTATTATGTATTTTTAATCTTGTGTTTGCTTGTCATTTACCCTCCGAGAATTCTCCTATTTATAGGTTTCAACCTCCTTTTCTTTTCCCCTATTATATTCTCCATGTTCCTCATAAATACATCTAGCAGTAATGTTTGTCGTCCCTATAATTGCTATGTAACGCCTGTCTCTTCCATAATTATAACTCCCCTGTTATAATGCATCTTTATGTAATTGCTTCTTACGACCCTTCAAATGACCTTTAACCTTGTCATCAGATACGACTTGCACGAGCTAGATCATTCTCAATTTTCATGAGGTCGACTCCATCTTGCTTATTTTGATACCCTAATCAAATTCAGATTAGTAGGTATAACACGGTTATCCGACCTATTAATCTTATATTTCTCAGTTGTTACACCATCTCAGCTTCAGTGAACTCACATTCACAATAGGCTTCGCCGATCTTATATCTCGGTTGGTCAAACTAAATTTTCGGGATGTACATAAGCCCCACGAGCATGAGATATGAAAGGTTGAAATGTTCAGACAAAGAAAGCATGGATGTTTCCTTTCGCTTAGAGTCGAAGCTTTCCCCGGTCTTCTTATGTTGTGATACTTAGTTTTAATGATTTGTCATAATAATGGTAGACATGAGAGTATATCTTCATTAGATTCTCTCTTTCTTTAGTAATGATGACTTTTTATGGGGACTCGCACTTTCCTCATTATCCCTTTGATACAAATTCTTGACCGTTACAACTTTATTAGTTTAAAAGGCTTTAGTTTTTATTCAAATATATTTTCCAAGTAACCTTCATCTTGCCCGTGTACGAACTGATCTTCATTCCTTCAGACTTCAGGTATCATTTCTTTTCTGCTCTCTTTATTATGTCTTCGTATTCAATTGTTCTTACTGTTAGTGATAGGAATGAGATTTGGAATGCATGTAGGCGAGAGTGTAAGGGTTATTTAAATAGAGAATACTTTGACCAAATTATTAGACAAGTTTATTGTGAAATCCCTTCACCCACTAGTAACGTTGATTTGGAGTCTTCCTCCTCAGGGTTTTCGTGAAGGAGAATAGCGATTCAAAATGCAGTGGAATTTAAAAATTTCCTCCTTTAGTGATCCTTACGAATGGGCATGGTCAGTGATAGAATCGTTACCTCTTGTGGTGTTTGAAACCTTTGATGTAGATCTAAAGAGCGATAACGAACGTTGAATGGTGATAACGCCTCTACTCAGTCCACATGAACGGATTCCTTCAATCTTAGTGCTAGCTGCTACGTATGAAGGCTTTGAGTGAGAGATAGAAAGAAACGAAATTTCAACTGCCCAAATGCTTCTGTGCAAGGGTCCTATTTATAGAACCACTTGTGTGGGCTGTAAGCTAAAAATCCCACTTAAGTGTATGTGGCTCATATCTTATGATATACCAAAATCACTTAAGCACGTGGTACCTTACCATATTTCGTATTCTACTTAAGTGCACCGTACCTTACGATGTTCTACAATTTACTTAAGTGCATTGTACCTTACGGTGTTCCTTATTTACTTTATCTCTCATCAATCTGTCCTTTTGTGTGTGACCCTGTAGGTTCTCGCGACATTGGTAGTTATATTAAATCACGTATTTAACATAATAAACAGTAAGTGGTATCTAGCAACACATCACTGCTACCCAAGACACGAAAATGTCATTTGATCTGACAAATCCTTTTGTGATAATACTTACGTGTATAATTACCCTTTTGCCTCTATGTCTATATTGAACACAAGGCATAGACCGTGTCATCCTTGTCCAGTTAAATATTGGGCCTATAGACATTTATCCTGTTATACAGGATGGGCAAATTCCATCTAGGTCATTCATGTCCCTTAGCATGCTTCGTGGAGTACCCATCCATTGTCTTTATGGTCATCCAGTTACAGACAATGTTTGATCAGCAATAAGGCGCTCGACTCTACATCTAGGGTACATAGTGGTTTCAGGTCAAATGGTGGTATACACCATTATCACCATGAGAATAACTTATGACACTTAGCATAATATTATATATAGTATTCTCATAGCGGGTCAATCCAATATAAATATTACTCCTAATATTCATACCTATGTTTAAGACTTGATAAATCCTTATCCATGATCCATGAGATGTGATCATCAGTCTATGTACATAACAGTCTTAATGCTTTAATATTATCCCACTTCACAACAAAGCTCGACTACGGTTACTTTAAGAATAATGTCCTTATGTTTAATGGGATCTCATGATTAAGTCACACATGATACATTAAACGGACTATCTATTCTAGGGACTTTATTAAACAAACATAATAAAGAAAAATCCTTTTATTATTAATAAATAATTCAATACAAGTACCAAAAGTATTGGCCTCTAGGGCTTACACCAACATTTCAGATATTCAGATGGAAGCAGCAAGATCTTTAATAGACAAAGAGGTTTTAAGTTATGACCACAGTATTTTTGACGAAAGCTATATCTCGAAGCTGCGTTCCACTACTTTAATCTCTTCCATTAGGAAAGAAGAGGACGTTATACTGGAACCCTGTGTAGTCGGTGAAAGGGTTTGTATGAATCGTCCCAAAGGAGTATTGGAGGAATATTTTCATTTTTATTCAGAAGTCATTGAAGACTTTAAATTCCACATTCCATTTATCGACTTCGAATATGATCTTCTGAAAACCCTAAACATAGCCCCTTCGCAGTTACTCCCTAATGGATGAGGCTTTATTAAGGATTTTGAGATTGTCTGTGACACAATGGACATAATGCCGACCTTAGGTTTATTCTTCTTGTTCTTTGAGTTAAAGGGTGCAGAAAAAGGAGGCTAGGTTTCCCTCAGTGGAATTCCGGGAAAGAGCTTCCTACAAGCCTACACTACTAATTATAAGGGTTTTAAAGATAAATTTCTTCTAGTTAAAAGTGGGAAAAGATGTCACAGGTTATGTATGATTTAGATGGGAACTATCATTTCCCGATTTATTAGTTTGACAATCCCTTATCAATCTCTGGTTTTGGATGCCTTCCGGGTAGTGAAAATCAAAGATCTTTTATAGATGATTGATGACCTCGAACAAATTTCTAATGTTTTGGGTAATGTCCACATATTTATTTATCGTTCTAATATGATGTCATTAGTCATCCTTTTTACTAATACTCGCTCTTTTATTTCAGCCAACATGACAAATCTCAAACTCTACGAATAAAAGAAGTTGATGGTTGAGGCTAGGGCGAGGTGTGGAGACCAATTCGTTTCCAAAAGTTACCTCACGGGTATTCAGACCCGTACCCATAAAAGAAAGAAATTGAATGTTACTTAAATGGCTCATGTCATATCGGAGCCCCAACCGTCCTCTTCCCTTACCTCTGAGGATCCAAAGCCCAATTCTCCGAAGAAATGAAGACTTTGATGAATGATGACATTAGTCAAGCCGACTTGACAATTACCACTCTTATGAAATATTCAGGTAGCAGTCATCAGTCCAAACCTTCTCCCGAGTTTAAGTTATGGTCTAATAGCTTTTAAGGGTTGAGGTACCTCTATGATCACTTAAACACAACTGAGGATGTTGAAAATGTAAAGTCTATTAGGGCTCAACAATTGACCCAAAACCTAGGGGATTACTTGATAAGATGTGCAATGATGACACATAGTCTTTTCAAAGTGAGTGATGCTCATGAGAAGAACGAGACTCACCTTTCCGAAGAGGTAACTCAACTGAATGTCAATTTAAAGGTTCAGACCGACAAATCGAAGGAGTTAAACAAACGGTTGACAGAGGTGAATAAGCAAAAGGAAACTTGGGAGCCCCAATTATCAGAGATGTCTAAACAGAAAGAAGATGTCAAGTCCAAGTGCTTGGAGCTGGAAACATCCAACGCCGACTTGGCCCAAGAATCATAACAAACTCGGGATCTCAATGAAACTCTGAAGAAGACTTTGCAGGATGCCAAGGTAGATCTGCTTTCCTCTTGTGATGAGACCTTTGAAATAGCCAAAGCTCAGGCTTTATGCATCACACCAGACTTGGACGTGTCAAGGATGGATTTTTTTCAAAATGGTGGTGGATAGAGAACTAGTCGTTATGGAAGAAGCTTCCCATGAAGGAGAGAAACCCAAGGACATGACGCTGGATAACCATACATCAGAAGTCTAGAGTTTAAATTTATTTTTGTTATTGGCCATCAGCGGTGATGTGCACACTTGTATTTCTTTGAAGAATTTCTCCGCACAATAATTTAAGACTTTCAAAGGCTTTCGTTATGACGTTATCTATTTTTCTTTGTGTTTTATCTTATTTCTAATATCTTACTTGTTCTTTATCTAAGTCACATATTTTAAATCCTCAACCATAGGCTTTAACCGACTTCCTAGGTTGGTATACATATTTATCCTTTTTTATCATAGAAGATTTCTAGACTGAACGATATATTAACATTTCCCGACTGCAACCAATTATGCCAGAGGCTTTAAGTTGTTTGGACTTCAGTTAGGTCAGAGGTTTTATTAACGTTTCTCGGTCGCAACCGATTATGCCAGAGGTTTTAAGTTGCTTGGACTTTTTCCTAGATCATGTCCTAGGATATGTTTTATAAATACATTTGTTTTAACTATGGATGCCTAATTAAAAACCCTTTCCCTTGCAAGGGAAAAGAGTGCATCCTTATAATTTTTATTCAATATATTTGTTACATAGTCTAGCTGAGATAAAATTTAAGACTAGTTTCATTCCAAGTCCTGGGTATTTCAACACCCTCTAGAATTTCTAACTTGTAAGCCTCATTATTTAATCTCTGACGAACATGGTAGGTTCCTTCCTAATTCGGAGCTAGTTTTACTTTCTTCATGTGATCAATCACTCTTTTTACCACTAAGTCTCCCTTATGAAATCCCTTTTGCCTTACTTTGATATTAAACCTCTGAGCAATTTTTTGTTTAATTGTGAATTCTTTGATGTGGATTGTTTCCCTGATTTCATCCAACAAGTTCGTTGAGTTGTCCAAACCTTCCAAGTTGACGCTTTCATCAAAAGTTAGACGTCTCCATGTCGACGTTTTGATCTCAACCGGTATCATTGCATCAACGTTGTAAACCATCCGGAAAGGAGTCTACCGAATAGTTGAATGAAGTGTAATATGATAAGACCACAAAATTTCATGTAAGTACTTGGCCCATAATCCTTTGGCCTCATCCAACTTCTTTTTCATCCCAGACAAAATGGTTTTGTTCGTCGCTTCTGCCTGACCATTCGCTTGAGAATGCTCTACCGAAATGAATCGATTTTGTATTCCCAGATCTTTGCAAAACTCTACAATTGATGCACTTGTGAATTACATGCCATTGTCATTTACAATAGCTCTTGGCAGACTAAAATGACATATTATATTTATCCAGTAAAATCGACATACCCTTTCCGCTATGATTTGTGCCACGACTTCTACCTCCATCCATTTAGTGAAGTAATCGACAAATACTATTAAGAATTTTAGCTGTCCGACTGCCACGGGAAATGGACCCAGGATATCTTCCCCCCATTGATAGAATGACCATGGTGAAAACACTGAATGCAGCACTTCCGCGGGAGAATGGATAAAAGGAGAAAACACTTGACATTTCTCACACCAGTTTACAAATTATGCACAATCCTGCAACATGTTTGGCCAATAATATCATGCTCTGAGTATTTTTCCTGATAATTCCCTTCCTCCGATGTGATTGCCACAGATTGCCTCATGTACTTCCTTCATGACAAAAATTGTGTCTTCTTACGGGATGTACCTCAACATAGGAGTCGATCTACCTATCTTGTATAGGTGTTCGGCCATGATGAGGTACCTCGCAGATATCCTTTTAATGTGCTTAGCTTCTATTTCTTCTTCGAGTAGCTCATTCTAAGTCAAATATTGAATGATAGGCATCATCCATCCCTAGCCTCATTTAGTGCCATAACCTCTTATACTTATATACTTGGCGTTTCTAGGATTTCTTAAATTATTGTTTTGTTTAACCTAATGTCTTTGGTGCTTGCTAACTGTGCCAGGAGATCGTCTCTAGTATTCTCCCCCATGGGGATGTGGTTTTATCTTATATACTTAGAATGTTTGGGACATCTTGAGAGTTTTTTGCAAATATCTGATCAATGACAAATCATTTTTCTGAAACTCTCCCTTGACTTGGCTGGAGATCAACTGAAAGTCAGTTTCGACCAATAAATGCATCACTCTGACCTCTCTTGTTAACTTCATTCATGCAATTAAAGCTTCATATTCTTCCTGGTTATTGCTAGCCTAGAAATTAAAACACATAGAATATTCAAATATGAGGTCACCCGGTCCTTCTAGAACTATCTCGACTCCACTTCCTTTGAGATTAGAGGATCCATCCACAGATAGAGTCCATTTGCACAATGATTCTTCTAAAACCTAAGTACTTAACTCATTCAAGAAATCAACGAGAATTTGAGACTTAATGCTACTTTGAGGTACAAATTTTATATCATATTCTGACAACTCTATCACCTAGGCGGCCATTCTCCCCGCCAAATCTGGATTTTTAAAGACTTATTTAATAAGATTGTTGGTTCTGACGATAATTGAGTGTCATTGGAAATAATACCTCAACTTTCGGGTTGCAATTCAATACCAACGCGAGACGTTCAATCTTCTGGTAAAGTGATTTTGCTCATTTCAACACCTTACTAATAAAATACACTTGCCTTTCTTATCCCTCGGTTTCCTGTACTAATGTCGAACTCATGGCTTTGTCTGACATAGCTAAGTATATGATAAGTGGTCGATTCTCCCTTGGTCGTACCAAGATGGGGTGCGGATAAGAAACACTTTACTTTTTTAAAAGCCTCTTTGCATCCTCTGTCCACTGGAATTTCGTTGATTTTCTCATCGCAACAAAGAAATGAATCGACTTATCATATGCACAAGACAAAAAACAAGATAAGGCGTCCAAACTCCATGCTAAATGTTATACCTCTTTTACTGTCGATGGGCTCCTCATGTCAATGATTGTATGACATTTATTTGGGTCTACTTCTATTCCTCGGTTGGTTAACATAAACCCAAGAATTTCCCACTTGTACTCCAAATGTACATTTGTTCGGGTTTAGCGTCATATTGTAACCTCGGATTGGCGCAAATGTTTCTTCTAAGTCCTTGGCATGATTCATATCTTCTGAGGTTTTTACCACCATATCATCCACGTACACCTCCAGGTTCCATCCTATATGTGAGGAGAACACCACATTCATCAGTCTCTGGTAGGTAGCCCTTACATTTTTTAGCCCAAAGGGCATCACCTCATAATAGTAATTGTTCTTGTTAGTCATAAATGTCATTTTAGGGGCATCCAATGGATTCATTCAAAACTGGTTGTACCCAGAGTAGGCATCTAAAAAACTACGGAGACGAAAACCGGAAGCCTCGTCGATGAGTCAATTAATGTGAGGAAGCGGATATGGATATTTTGGACATGCTTTATTTAAGTCGGTGAAGTCCATACACATTCGTCATTTCCTGATTTCTTCTTTGCCACAACTATGTTAGCTAACTAAGTTGGGTACCTAATCTCCTTAATAAAGTTGGCCTTCATGAGCTTTCCGACTTCATTTTCTACAACCGTTAATTTTTCTTCGCCCTCCTCCAGTTTTCTCTGTGCTACTGGTTTGATAGTCGGGTCCAGTGATAGATGGTGACAAACTATGTCAGGGTCAATTCTGGAAATATCAGTCGATTTCCATACGAACAGGTATATATTCTCCCTCAATATTCTGATGATATCTACTTCTTCCTTATGCGATAAACTAGAGCCGATATGATTTGTCTACGATGATTAGGCACCAATTTGTACTATTTTTACATCCTCAATAGGTGTAAGACTATCCTCTACCGGATCTTCTCTTGGGTTAATGTCGACTAAGTTCACTTTTACCTGATAATCTCTGACTGGCTCGTCGGCGTGACTTCTCCTCTTAAGATTAAGACTATCTTTATAACATTACCTTTCTAACCCTTGGTCACCCTTTATTATTCCTACTCAAACATCTTCCACACGTTACTTTAACTTGAGATACAGAGTGGACAATGTTGCCTCTAGAGCATTGAATGAGGGCCTATCAACAATAACATTGTAGGGAGATGCAGCATTGACAATTATGTACCTTATCAGGACACTTTTCGCATTTTCCCCATTACCAAAGGTGGTCAACATGGGCAAATGTCACAACACCTACATCGATTCTCCAAATAATCCGACTAACAAGCCTTTAAAGGGTAATAACTCGGTGATATCAAAGTTCATTCCCTTAAATGCCTCCCATTATAAAATGTATGTCGACCTTCCCGGGTCTATTAGAACTCGTTTCATGTTACAGTTCTAGATTTTCACTTTGATTAGCATTAGGTCATATTCATGGGCTAACACTCCTCCGGCGTCTTTTTTAGAGAAGGTGATTGTGGCCTGGTTTTCCCTCTCTTCTGAAGGCGACTTTTATGTGACGTGCACTACTGCCCAGGCATATCTTTTTCTAGCCGAACTGGTTTCTCCTCCTCTTGCAAATACTCTAGAAATGGTGTTTAATGTATGACGAGTCATTCGGGTTTCTCTGACTTCATCCATGCCCTTCCCCTTCTTTTGTGTAGGGTTGTTTGAGATGATGTCTTCTCAGGGAGGACTTCTTTTTCTTGACTATCCTTCGAAGTTTTTAACATAAACTGACCTTTCTGAATTAAGGCCTCAATTTCTTTTTTTAGCTGATGACAATTCTTTGTATGGTGCCCACGGATTATGTGGTACGCACACCATGCATTACCATCTTTTCCCATCACAACATAAACCCTTTTTGTCCGCCCGGGTATGGGGAGTAAATTGAGATGGTAAAGTTCTCTTAGGATATATACTCGTCTAACTTTTAGTGGTATGTACTCATCTTCTTTGTAAGTCAGACCCCAAGTTGACCTCATCATTGACCAACCTTGGAGTCTAACCGTAGGATAATTGTTCATATGTACAGATCCATCCTCTTTAACTCTCACCTTTTCCCTGACTTCTTGGGACCTCTTTTCCATGTTACTTTACTCAACTTTTATGTAGCAATCTGCTCTGGTGATAACCTCATCCATGTTGGATGCTGGTTTTTGAGTTAGGGATTCATTAAACTGCCCTGCTTTAAGACCGCGTTGAAATGATCCCACGAACATTTCTTGATTTGGATGTGACACTTTGATGGTTTCTTCATTGAAAATTTCCATATACTCTTTGACGGATTCCGATTATCCTTGTCGTACATTAAACAAACTGGTAGTCGACACTTTCCTATGTTTACTTGTTGAAAAATGTTGTACCATTTTCTTAGTTAAATCCCGGTAGCTGGAGACTAAGCACCTGGGTAAAATTATGAACCATCGCAGAGCACCCTCTTTAAAGGTACCGCCCATGAGCTTACATTCAAGTGAGTCATAAGCCCTTACTATTTCCATTTGGTTATTGATTTCAATAATATGCTCTTATAGATCAGTTTTACCATTGAAAGACACTAGCGATGGTGGCTTGAATTTCTTTGGCACTCGATCATCCCAGATAGCTTCAGATAAAGGTTAGGAATCCATAGGATCCTCCTTTGCATCAACTTCCTAAAGACTTTGTGTTTGCAAAACCTAGATACTATCTTGCAAGATTTCATTATGCTGACGAAGTGCTTCTACCACAGCAAGCAATTAACCCATATCTGGTGGTGTAGATGGACCCCTTTGGCTGGGAGATGATCACAATGATCAATCACCATTTTCATTAAGTTTTCGTTACCGATCCGACAAGAAACTGAGGATTTTGAAACATTGTGCAAGCATTTTTGATGCTTTTCGAGTAAATTTTACTTCCGGTTTAATATTTAAGCATTTCCCTTCATTGTTATATTTTAATTATATTTTCGTGATTTTATGCGTGGGATAGCTGTGTTTTTGTTCGACATGTCCAGGTAGAAGAACCAGGGAACTCGGAGCGAGACAGTGCGAGATTCTGGCAAGCACAGGAGTGGAAAAACCCGGTACAAGAGGCCTGACACGGCCACCCGTGTCACCTGACACGAGCCGTGTCAGGAAAAGGAGGGCGTGTCAAGGAAGACAGTGGCCTGACATGGCCATCCGTGTCAGCCTGACATGGCCATCCGTGTCAGCTGACACGGGTCGTTTCAGGCATCATCCCCAACCGTGTCACCATGCCATGGGCGTGTCACCTATAACAGTAGGCTGACATGGCCACCCGTGTCAGCCCAAGCCCAAAATTTCCTTTTTCTCGGGATTTTGTTCGTCGGGCTTTTTCAGAGATATTTTTTGACACGTCCAACTGCTGCTTAGAATTTTCACTATAAAAGAGGACCTTCTGCCTAAGTGTAGCGGGGTATTCGTTACCTTTAGATTTATTGATTAAATCAAAAGTAAATCATACAATTCGAGTCGCCACCGCACTTCTATTTATCCAAAGGAAAGGTTACAAAGCAAACAAAAACGGAGAAGTTTAAAAATATCAGAGATCTGGGTAAGGGGGTTGGTTATGCAATGGGAAGGTTTTAAGCACCCAAAACATCCTTAGTACTCTAAGGGAGCCCTTTTGCAAGTGTTGTATGGTAGGTTGGTATTTGTGAAAATATTTGTGCAAACATGATTGGGGAGATGAGAAAAGAATATACAAATTATTTGTAATTTTTGTGTTTGAATGGATAAACCCATTGCCTACGTACCATCTCAAAAAAGTAGGATCAAAACCTCGTAATTCGGGGTAAAAATCTCAAAATAAGCTGGTGAGTTGATTGGTCAAAATCCTTAAGGTCTTTTGTTATCAAAGGGAGAAAACTCAACCTAAAACCACAAATCCACCATGTGATGAGAGCTTCAACATACTAGTGAGGGATCCACCCTATAATAAGTATGGAAGACTTATAGTCCAATCACTAAGGATACAAGTGAGGTTTATATCAACCACTATGATAACTCAAACCTAATAGCTAATGTTTATGAGAAGCTTTGGCAAAAGTGGCCATTGGAACCACAAAACATTTGAGTGAGTTGTATTTACACATGAAAAGTATTCACAAAAATAAAGTCAAAGTGGACTTAAGATTCAATTCAAAATAAGTATCGTGAAAAAGAGTTTGAAAAATCAAAGGCATAATGCCTAGGTTTCTAATTTTGAAAACAATGTCAATGTTTGCACAAAATAAGTTTGACTTGGATTAGAGTGGAGAGAAGAAGATAAGGGCTAGGTCCTAAACGTGCAAAGAGGAGAGAAGAGAATAAACCACTTGTAGTTCCTTTCTTGAGATCATAAATATGATCCAAGAGCTCCTTTTCTTTGGACTTAGCAATCAAGAAAATAATCAATCAAGGTCCTAGGAATTTTCCAATTGGTTTTGTCTCTCTTATCTTGGATGTCCATGACAATGGTCCTTCTAATAGCTCAAGTTTTGGTATCCCTATCACACAAGAACACACAAATCAAAAAGTTCCACAATGCAATAAAAAGAATGGACAATAGTGAGTTTAGAATTAGAGGTCCTTTCAATTCATCTTTCAAGATTAAGCATTCTAAAGGCATGAGGCCTAGTTGCTCTTCAACAATTTTAGCATTCTAAAGGCATGAGGCCTAGTTGCTCTTGAAACTCCATTAAGCTTAGGTAAGGTCCTAATTCTAAGTTTTTTCTCCTTTTCCATTGGTTCACACAAACAAAACAAAAAAACAAACACAAGGCAATAGTTTATACATAATAATATGCTCAAGTGAGCAAAAGGCAAATGGCATAAACATAAACATGAGCTCAAGTGAGCAAAGGGCAAAGATAATATGAATTAATGAACAAGAAATTAAATTTCATTAAAGTAAATTGCAAGAATTAAATGTTAGTAATTAGTGTTAGTGTTAGTGTGCCATAAGGCAATTTAGCGTTATGTTAAGCAATCGTAAGTGGACTAATGTAGTAGCCACACCTATCTGAGGTCGGTCAATAAAATTATAGGCAAATAAACACAAGTTAGAGACCATGACTAGTAAGCCAAACTCCTACAACTTGCCATGCCAAAAGAAAAAAAGAATGACCTTGTATGGATTTAGGTTTTTTGCTTGACCAAGAAGCAACCTATCTTGGACACAAAGCAATTCACTGATCTTTGATCAAGATGAATGTGATTTGGATCAAAGAAGGTTAAACCTCTCATATGTCAAGGCTAACCACCAATCATTATCTCATTGGTCAAAAAAGAAAAAGAAGAAGAAGAAGAAGATGGAAATGGAATGTACAAAATGAAAGTTAAATGACATAACCAAAACACATTGATCAAACATGAATAGAATCATCATTAATCAATGGTAAACAGAAGTGAAATGAAGATTAGAAGTCAAGAAAGGTCAAACATATTTTTGGTATTTTTTGGAATTAAAATAATACATTAAATAAAATGAACAAATAAAGGTCAATCTTAAAATCCAATTCAAATCAACTTGGATAACTCCAATTGGATCATCATGAGTCTAACATGGTCAAACAAGGTTTGACAAATTTTCTCAACATTTTTTGAAAACAAAAACTAATTTTAAACAATTAAAAATGAAGAAAAATAACATAATTGGACTAAAATCTCAAATAAATCTCAAATCAATTAAGAAATTAATGAGAATATTTTTCATAGATTCATCATCATCCAAAGATGTTAAGAAAATACTTTTGGCATTTTTGATTATCAAAAAGTATTTTAAATGAATTAAAATCAACCAGAAAAGAAATAATTCACAAAAAATATTAAACTGAATCACAAAAATTATTAAAAATCATTTTATGAAACTAGAATTTAAGAGAAAATTTTTGCAATTGGTCTCATATTTTTGTGATTCCAAATAAAGAAGTTATGAATTTTTAAAAATAAAATGGAATAAAAGAAAATAAAACAAAAATTTGTAAAAGAGAAAAAATCTGGAGCGCTGGATGACTTCATTAATTGACGTGGCAACATCCAATGGATTAGAAGCGTGCGCGTACCATAGTCATTAGTCAATGCGTCACATGCTGAATTAAAAAAAAGTCATAACACGTAATGGTCAAGATTAGATCTGACAAGCTTGATCCAAAGGCCAAGATGCAAACGCGTGGGGATAGTGGTGAAAACCACCGTCTTCTCCGGTGAGAAGGCCTTTTCCGGCCACCTGTTGCAGGTTTTCAAACCTCAACCATAACACGCGATCTATATACCATTCGAAAGATGGGGTGATGTACATCACCCCTGTGACCTTAGTTTTCACTCAAGATCACTATAGAGGAAGAAATCTGAGCTTGAAAAATGAGGTGTTCAATCTAAACTTGTCCAATTCACAAAATTAAAACCACAAATCAATTGCCTCTCACATGAGGACTTCAGAGGTACCAACCAAACCAAGCAATGCACAATAATAAGAGAGATTCGAATCAAAACAGTTATGAGATAAACCTTTGAAGTGTAGTTTTTGTGAGCTTGATCCAATCCAATTCTTCAGTGCAGGTTGTTCTTGAAGTAACAAGGAGGCGAGGCTAAGGAATTATAAGCTGAAGATCAACCAAGGAAGTTGAAATTCAAGCTTGAAAAGTGAAGAAAAAATTCAGAATTCCTTTAATGGAGGGTTGGGGAATCAGTTGAGCAGAACTTCAGGCGCCTTTAGGTTGAGAAATGAAGTGAGCAAGCATGTTTATTTATAGCCACAGCAGATGCAAGGCATGATCAAACTCGTGTGCATGTGAAGTTGGGTCCTCCATGCATGGGCCTGTACAGGTGCATGTGAGGCCCAAAAACAATTGCATTTGAGTGTTGAACACTAATGGATGAAGTTTGGACGTGAAGATGGCAAGGCAATGGAGTGTGCAAGAAGATTTAACATGTTATGCATAATTGGTCACAAGACTTCACCTCTTCGAAAATGCCATTTTGAAAATTGAAACATAATCATGTGGGTAATGGTTGGAAAGGTCTTGACATAAGGAACAAATGTTATGTTGAACAAAAATCCATTTGGAATTGGGAAAATATTGAAAACTGGCCATGAAGTTCAAGGTGCAAAACATGTATTTGAAAATTTTGCCAAAATGGACCAACTTCAAGCCCTTCTGTTTCAGTGATGAAAGCCTCAAATGACAAAACCTTCAACATTAAAGTTGTATATATTTTCAATAAAATAAATTTGGACTTAAATTTTGCATCATTTGGATTTTGTATGAGAAAGTTATGGGCACTTGAAGTTGGACTTTTTCAAGATTCAATGGCTTTGGTCCAAAGTGACCTATAATGTTTTGCATTATCACATGTGTTTCTTTTAGGATTATGAACTTTTTTCCAACATAACATTTTAATTAGACATCTTAAACTTTCCAATGCACTTGGTCTCACCTAAAAATATTAAAAAAATGAAGGAGTTAGGTTCTTGGGAAGTTGACCCAAAATTAGGGTTTTAGTCAAAATGACCTATAATGTTTTGAAATGAATGATGAACTTCCAAGTTTAAAATTAAATTTTGATGAAAATTAAAGTTGTTCATATGGTTCTTAAGAACATTGTTTCTCTTGGGTTCATCTTCATTTGACAAACACATTAAAAGTTAGGTCTCAGTGAATTTCAAAATAGTCAGATGAATTGACTGATCAACTTCTCAAGTCCAAACTTCAAATCTTGATGAATAAATGATTTAAGACACTCACATAGGCTTATATATGCATAAAATGATGAATTAAAGAACTTCCCTTGATTGTATTTGATCATGGGTTGAGGTTGCTTCATGAGCAAGGCACAGTCAATGCACAGTTGAATTAGGGTTTCCTTGGGAAACAATCCTCAAGCCCTTTGGTTTATCTTGATCAAATTGACAAATTAATATACTTGGGAGGCATATATGATGATTGAGAGCTTTGTGAACCATTGTCATGCTTGCTTTCATCTTCATCTGGGCATTACATTGAGCATAGGGGCCTCCTAGGAGCCTTGGATTTCATGACTGCTTAAGCTTCAAAACAAACAAAGTTAGTGACATATTTTTGTGATTTTGGTTAGTAAACAAAATAAGAACAACAATAATATACAATTCAAGCATGCTTGGTGGTCTCAAACCAACTCACACAAGTCCCAACCCAAGGGTTAAGGAACCAAGACGCTATGATCCTTGAGGCAAATGCAATGAGCAATGATATGATGCCATGAGGGATCTTAGGGTAAAAATTAGGGTCTTACACTAAGGAAAAATCATCTTGGAATACGGAAAAATACAATATTATGAAGCAATCAAGTATTACAGAGAGCAAGGCATTCGGAGAGCTGAAGGTTTTCATGAGCGGGAGCGATTGAAGATCAAAGTCATCCAATTACTTGTAATGTGTAATTTTTATCTTGCATTTGTTTTAAACAGTATGAGTATCTAAACCCCCCAATGCTAGGGGGGTGTCCATGATTTAGAATTGTAACGAATTTGAGTTTACATTTGCATTTATAATATTATTTTTATGGTAACCTTTTGATGTGTTTATTGTTGTCTCTTTCGGACCAATCGAGATTGATTTGTGGTTATCAATTAGGCTGGACCTCCATTGATAAGATTTTCATAAGGTTACTCTATAGTAGATATCGCCTAGGACTAGGGATACCATGTATGAACTAGAGTATTCTTGATATTATAAAGCTTAACTTCACCTTAATTGGCTATGGACAAAGGAAATAGGGTAGATTGATTAAAGGTTTTCTCACCAAGGACTTGGAAGAAAATACCCTTGAGAACTGGTAGTAATTGATATTTATTGATGCAATAGTGACTCAGAGTTGTTACAGTGATAAATCATACACCTTCCCTAACATTGTTCCTTTTTCCCTGTAAACCTTTATTTTCATCCTTATTTGCTTTTACCTTTATTCTTATATTTTTACACCTAAAAACCAAATTAATACTTTTTGTTTAATTGAATGATAATTTAAACTCAATATTGACTTGTAGTCCTTGAGATTGACATTCGGGGAATTTCCCCATTATTACTATAAAAGGAAAAATAGTACACTTGCTATTTTCCCGATCAAGTTTTTCGCGCCGTTGCCGGGGATTGCCAAAATATAGAGTTTAATTTTAAATTCAATTAAAATTTTTTTGCTCCACAATAAAATTATTTTTCTATCATTTATAATTTACTAATTTGTGTATGCGAGGAGAACCCTCAGCTGAATTTCTTTTTAACATAGAGATCGAGAGAACCCTTCACCGAAGATGCAAAAATCAAAGAGTGGATTCCAAAGAAGAAAGTACCTCTGATCACTCAGAAGTCAAAGAACCAATTGCTGAAGTTCCTCCAATTCCACCTCCTCCACCTCCAGAAAGACTCCTGGGTGACTATGGAGGTGCAAACGCATTGGGTGGTCGATTGACCATTGTCAACCAACCGGTGAATGTGACAAATTTTCAACTACATCCGAGAATAATCAATCAATTGGAAAGAAAACATTTCATCGGAAAGGTTAACGAAGATGCCAACAAACACCTGCAAAGATTTCTGACCATGAGCACCACGCTGGAAATTGATGGCCATACTGATGAAGCAAAAAAATTAAGAATGTTCCCGTTCACTTTAGCTGAAGATGCGGAAGAATGGTTCTATTCTCTTCCTGTCGGAAATATCACATCATGGGAAGATATGGAAACTGCATTCTTAAATGAGTACTTTCTAGCATCAGTATTTCTGAGAAAAAGGTATGCAATTCTTAATTTCAAACAGAAGGATGGTGAATCATTGGGAGACGCCTACAAAAGATTCAAAAGGGTGTTAGTAGCGTGTCCAACTCACAATATGGATCAGACCGAACAAATGCAGATGTTCGTTAATGAGCTAAAAATAAAAACAAAATAGTTGATTGATACAGCAGCTGGTGGCTCAAAAATATTCTCAACAGCCATTGGTTTTAAGAGGATTATTGAAGCAATAGCTGTCAATGAGCATCTAGAATTATACGACAGGTGTACTAGTCAGCCAGAGGGGGTGATTGATCTAAAATTAGTAACAAATAAAATCCGTCTGGAAGACATAGTTGCTGTCGAAGTAGACAAGAAGTTGAAAGCTATGAATATAGGTACTTAACAGATAGCGCAGGTCCAGCCAGCTCAGGCTAGCACTTGTGAAATCTGTAATGGACCTCATCACATGGTTTATTACTTTGCTACTCCCCAACAAATTGAAGAAATCAAATTCTTGAAGTAGAATAATTCCTACTCTAGCACTTACAACCCAGGTTGGAAGAATCATCCAAATTTCTCCTAGAAAGATCAGAGAGGGAATGTTCCGCAACAAGGTACATGGCAATATCAGACTCAGTATCAACAACAACAACAACAACAACAGGCACCTAAAAAGGCTGAATGGGAAACCGCCATTGAAAAATTAGCAGCCAACAACATGCAGTTTCAAGAAGAAACAAGGACTAATCAGAAAAACACCACAGTCTCCGTTAAAAATCTCGAAGTCCAAATGGGCCAGATAGCACAACAGTTAGCTTCAAATTCTCAAGCCCCGGGTACCCTACCTAGTGGTACGGTAACAAATTCGCGGGAACATAACATTGTTAACGCTGTCGTAACCCGAAGTGGGAAGTCAATAGAGGAAAATGATATGGAAAAAGATGGATTGTTAGAAGTGGATTTAGAAATCAAGGAAACCAAGGACCCAGATGAAGAAGTGATATTACCACCTGTCAAGGAGAAAGAGAAGGTTTCAAAACCAGTCATCAAACTCCCTTACCCTCCAAGACAGAAAAAGAAAGATCAACATGAGAAAAAATTTGAGAGTTTCCTGGAAATGTTCAAAAAGATGGAAATAAACATCCCTTTTTCTGAGGCATTAGAAAAAATGTCAATATATGTCAAATTCATGAAAGACATCATCTCCAATAAGCGTTCCACTGCTATAGACCTGATCATCCTAATTGAAACATGAAGTGTCATTCTCCAAGGCATGAAAATCCCAGTGAAAAAGAAAGACAGGGGATCGGTTACTATTCCATGCACTAATGGTGATAGAAAATTCAAGAAGACTCTAATTGACTTAGGAGCAAGTGTAAGCTTGATGCCATTATCCATCTATAAAAAATTAGGCATTGGCATTGTTCAAGATACTCGAATGGCACTTCAGTTTGCGGATCGCTCTGTAAGGCGACCCTATGGGATTGTGGAAGACATTCTTGTAAAAATTGACTAGTTTGTTTTCCCAGTTGACTTCGTCATTCTGGAAATGACTGAAGATGAGAAGATTCCTCTCATATTGGGTAGACCTTTCTAAGAAACATGATGATGTATGATAGACATCGAGGAAGGAACTATGACCCTCAAAGTCTATGATGAAGAGTTAAAAATAGATGTGAGGAACACAATGCAATACAAATATGATATTGGCACAAGCCACACTATAGAGATAATAGATCAAGTAATTGCTCAAGAAAGTGAAAGGCATAAACCCCAGTCACCACTAGCACGGGTCTTAAGTCTATCAATTTTTGAAAGTGATAAAGATGAAGGAGAGTTTGAGGTGCTTGCTATGATGGAAAAATAACCTGAATGGATTAGATCTAGACCACACCGGTGGGAATATTTAAGACCACCACCATCAGATGTCACTGAAGAACCAAAAACAGGGGTAAATCTGAAGCAGTTACCAACAAATCTGAAGTATGTATTTCTGGACACTGAGAAAAAATGCCCAACTATTATCAATGCCAGTCTAAAAAGTATCCAAGAAGCAAAACTCATTCAAGTGCTAAAAAAATACAAAGGCGCAATCGGATGGGAAATTGAGGACTTGAAAGGTATAAGCCCGACCGTTTGCATGCACAAGATCTTAATGGAAGATGATCACAAATCGGTGGTGCAACCACAACGAAGACTTAACCCAGCCATGAAAGAAGTGGTACGCAAAGAAGCTGTAAAACTATTGGATGAGGGCTTAATTTATCCTATTTCTGATAGTTCTTGGGTAAGTCCAGTCCATGTGGTACCAAAATAAGGGGGCACTACGGTGATAAAAAATGAGAAGAATGAGTTGATTCCAACCCGAACAGTTACAGGTTGGAGAGTGTGCATAGATTACAGAAGACAAAACGTGGCAACACGAAAGGACCATTTTCCGTTACCATTCATTGATCAAATGCTGGAAAGGTTAGCCGGACACGATTACTATTGTTTCCTAGATGGGTACTCGGGGTACAACCAGATTGCAGTGGCCCCTGAAGATCAAGAGAAGACTGCATTCACATGCCCCTATGGTATTTTTGCTTATAGAAGAATGCCATTTGGGTTGTGCAACGCACCGACAACTTTTCAAAGGTGTATGACATCAATCTTTGCTGACATGCTCGAAAAGCATATGGAAGTGTTTATGGATGACTTTTCAGTATTCGGTTCTTCATTTTCTAATTGTTTGACTAACTTGTCACTTGTGTTAGAAAGATGCCGGCAAACAAATTTGATCCTGAATTGGGAAAAGTGTCACTTCATGGTACGTGAAGGAATAGTCTTGGGACACAAGATATCCAACTGAGGTATCGAAGTGGACATAGCAAAAGTGGAAGTAATAGCTAATTTACCACCTCCGGTAAATGAAAAAGGGATCCGAAGCTTCTTGGGACATGCGGGGTTCTACCGCAGGTTCATAAGAGATTTCTCCAAAATCGCAAAACCACTAACTAGTCTACTAGTGAAGGATACACCGTTCCTATTTGCCAAGGAGTGAAGGAAAGCCTTCGAGACCTTGAAGAAGGAACTTGTGTCAGCCCCCATAGTTATTTCCCCTGATTGGTCTCTCCCTTTTGAGTTAATCTGCGATGCTAGTGATAACACAGTAGGGGCAGTCCTAGGGAAACACAAGGAGAAGCTCTTGAATGTGATCTATTATGCAAGCCACGTGTTGAACCCTGCTCAAATGAACTATGCAACCACTGAAAAATAACTCCTGGCGGTTGTGTACGCGTTTGATAAGTTCAGATCCTATTTGTTGGGATCAAAGGTAATTGTGTATACTGACCATGCTGCTTTAAAATATCTTTTAGCCAAATAGGAATCAAAGTCAAGGCTGCTGCGATGGATCCTACTACTACAAGAATTCAACCTAGAAATCAGAGACAAAAAAGGTAGTGAAAACACTGTTGTTGATCACTTGTCTCGGATGACACCGATTCAAGAAACATAAGAAACACACCCCATCAGAGATGAGTTCACCGATGAACGTATCCTAGCCATTACGCATATCCCATGGTTCACCGATTACGCGAACTTTGTGGTAGGTGGACTAATACTTGATGACTTTGACTCTAACAGAAGAAAAAAGTTTTTGCATGATTGCAGGTTTTATGTGTGGGATGATCCATTCCTTTACAAAAAGGGATTAGATGGCCTGGTTAGGAGATGTGTTCCGGAGGAAGAGCAAAGGGACATCCTAAAAGCCTGTCACAACTCAGAATATGGAGGACATTTTAGCGGAGATAGAACCGCAACAAAAGTCCTCCAGTCTGGATTGTACTGGCCAACACTATTCAAAGATGCACAAGAAGTGGTAAAAGAGTGCGATAGATGTCAGAGAACAGGAAACATATCCAAGAGAAATCAGATGCCTCAGAATGCCATGTTAGAGGTGAAACTGTTCGATGTGTCGGGAATAGATTTTATGGGACCCTTCCCACCATCCTTTGGAAAGCAATACATTCTGGTCGCGGTTGCCTATGTGTCGAAATGGGTGGAAGCAGTATCACTGCCCACGAATGACGCGAAAGTGGTAATAAATTTCCTAAAGAATTGTATCTTTGCAAGGTTTGGGGTACCAAGATCATTAATTAGTGACGAAGGTACCCACTTCCTCCACAAGCTAATGGAGAACCTGCTAAGGAAATACAATGTCAAGCATATAATCGCCACACCATACCATCCCCAGACTAGTGGACAGGTTGAGGTATCAAATCGGCAGATCAAGTAAATCCTAGAAAAGATAGTTAGCGCCTCACGAAAAGATTGGTCAATCAAGCTAGATGATGCACTCTGGGCATACCGAACAACGTCCAAAACCCCAATAGGTATGTCCCGGTATCAACTGGTCTATGGTAAAGCTTGTCATCTGCCTCTCTAACTAGAGCACAGGGCATTCTGGGCTACCGAATTTCTCAACTATGATATGTCCAAAGCGGGTAAATCTCGAATCCTTCAATTACAAGAGCTGGAAGAATTCAGAAATCGAGTATATGAGAATGCCAAGATATACAAAGAGCAAACCAAAACATGGCATGACAGACGCATTCAGAAGAAAGACCTTCATGAATGACAACTGGTCTTATTATTTAATTCAAGGTTGAAGTTATTCCCAGGGAAACTAAGGTCAAGATGGTCGGGACCCTTTATGATACAAAAAGTATTTCCGCATGGAGCCGTTGAACTAAGAAATCCCGCAAACGGAGACATGTTCGAGGTGAATGGGCAGAGAGTCAAACCGTACCTACAAGACCAGGAGGGTGGTCTAATATACAAAATTCGTCTCACCTAAAAGATGGAGAACCGTCGAGCCATGCGACGTTAAACGCAGCACTTCGTGGGAGGCAACCCACGCATTTTAAATCTAATCAGTTATGTATGTTTGTAGGTTTACACAGGAGCTCTACAAGGAAGGAACATCACCTCAACAAATGTCTAAGTCATGACAAAGGATAATCAAAGTGGCCAGAGGTTCCAGAGGTTGAACATGAGAAAAAGAAAAAAACGGCCAAAAGGGCAGCCTGACACGGCCGCCCGTGTCAGCTAACACGGGCCGTGTCAGAAGGGTGAAAATTCAGGCCAAAAATGTGGAAAAACAGTGGCCTGACACGGCCACCCGTGTCGGCTGACACAGACCGTGTCAGGAACACTGAAAAAGGAAGGAAACTTTTGTTATCAACAGTAACCTGACACGGGCGGCCGTGTCAACTGACACGGCCCATGTCAGGAGCACTGAAGGTAACATTCAAAACATGGTGATGGACAGTAGCCTAACACGGCCACCCGTGTCAGCTGAAACGACCGTGTCAGCTGACACGTCTGTGTCAGGCAGGCAGCAATTTTGAATTGTTTTTGAAAATCTAAATTTTGCAGTGGGACCCACCCATTTAATCCAACTTAACCACATTTACCTTATCATTATCAGAATTTTTCATTACACTCTTATCATTCTCTCTCATCATTCTCACTCTCCTTCTCTCTAAACCTCACAAACTCCATTAAAACTCACAAACCCCATTACCTAAAAGCTTCCATAACCATCACTTCCACTCTCCTATTGCAAAAATGTCCTTCACAAATATTACTCCACTCGTCATCCCCGTCCTAACCACGGTTTCAGAATTTCCTAACTCCCTATTTCAAATAATTTCTATTTTTGCAGGTCCAAAATGCCCCCGAGGAGAATTCTCACCGGAAAGCAACATCTTGTGGAGATGGCAAAGTTGTGGAAGCGACCAAGCCAGAATCCAAATCCATACAACATCGTGTTTGACAATCCGGAACAAGAAAAGAGGTATCAAATTCACCAGAAGAGAAAACTCACACCGACAAGGTACATGTGTGAGCATACTCTGAATGTACTAGGGCTCAAAATGGAGGTATACTGGATGTTCCAGGTTTTAGGAATGCTAGAGTTCATGAGCCTGGAAGTGCCAACATATGAGCACATCACGCTCGAATTCCTCAGCACGTTGGAATTCCAACTTGAAAAGAGGTGGATAGACACGACCAGGTATTATTTCGGCACTTTGCGTTTCCACTTTTTTAATAATCATCATGAATTGTCGGTTGAGGAATTGGCAGGGATACTCCGACTTCCTCTGTACGGACCAGGAGCGGTCCTAGATGGGTTCTCACCTAAGGATTTCTGGATTGCCATCACCGGGAGGACGGATTACACCTCCAAAGGTGCTAAGGCCTCCGACATCCAGAATCCATGTTTCCGGTATGCTCAGAAGGGTTTGGCCTACACCCTGTTTGGAAGAGGCGATAGCACCGGGGTAGCTACTCAGAGAGAGCTATTTTTTATGTACTCGATGGCACAAAACAAAGCTATTAATATAGCTTCCTTCGCAACTGACTATCTGGGCAGAGTTGGCCGAGCAGACTCCGGAGGCATCTCTGTGAGTGGCATGATCACCCAAATAGCTGAGCATTTTGGGTATCAAGTTGTGTTACTCGAGGACACGCCAATTGCATGTAAGACCAAAATTGACATGTCCGCTCTAATTCAACAAGGTATGATTGTTGTTGCCCCTACTTACTACTATGTGCTTATCCATAAGAGGTTTATTATCGCTCTGCCGGATCCGGACAGAGTTGCTATTACTGACTGTGCCAACTGGTTGTATGTGAGCGCTGACTCCGAAGCGAAGGAAGGCCACGACACTGACCATTTTACTGTAGGTGATTAGTTTGTAGATGACCAGGTGGATGCCACGGAGGCAGAAGAAGAGGAACCTCAAGCACCTCAGGAGCAGTTTGTACCACCACATCAGGAACCTACCCCGCAAGAGGCAGGTTCATCTTCCTGATCCACTGACCAATGGACCTGGGTACAAACCGAAATAGGTGACTTAAGGACGGAACAATAAAGGCAAGGCATTGAGCAAGCCCGACAGGGGGCAATGTTGGATGAGATGAGCAGCATGATATTACAGTTGATGCTGCATTTTCCACAACCACCTCCTCAGTAGGGTACTGTGAGTGTCCTCCTTCGCTCTTTTCGCAAACATTGAGGCTAATGTTTAGTTCAAGTGCGGGGGAGATTTTATGTCTTTTATTGTTATTTTTAGTATTTTGTTATTTTATCTCAGTATTGTGTTATTTTACTTTTTTTTTGCATTCTAGATTTGGTTTTTCTGTTTGAAGGTACATTATGCTGCGAGTGTTTCAAGTTTGTGGTGATATGTTGGAAATAGTAATGATCACGATTGGAAGTGGATGAAATGATCACCCCATTTACCATTGCTTGTTGTGAAGGATCTCCTCAGGAAGTTGACACTACTGAAAGTAAGATCGGACGCAACGTATACAGCTTAACCAACATAAGTGTCCTCTACATTCCGAACTAAGGAAGAAGTCGCACCAAACTAAAGAGTATGTGGATATTGTCAAAGCTTAACCGAACAGGGTGAGTCATAAAAAGCCAAACACATTGATCATCATGGGAGATATTCAGGTTTGTCTTTATCACTCTAAACTTGCATAGATTCTCTGGGACTGTCACTGCATGATTACACACACTGAGGCACTTTGTTTGAAAATAACCCCGAGCCTTTCTAGCCATCCTAAATAATTATATCCATTGTAAACCCCATTTGAGCCTGTATCCATTTGTTTGTTTAAATCCCATAAATGTACCCCTTGGCCAAAACACTTCCTTACCATGTTCAGAGTCATGTTAATACACTCAAACTGTGTTGAAAAGCTAAGTTTGGGGTAAAAAAAACCCAATAGCTCCCAAAGCCAAGAAAGTGAAAAACAAAAATAAAGAAAAAAGTGAAATAGGAAATCATCGAGATAAAAGAAAAAAGAAAAAAAAAGTATAACTCGAAGATTCAAAAGAAGCACAAAAAAGGGCACTCGGTGGAAAAATAGAAAAAAAAAGAGAAATCCGAGAAAAAGAAACCAACACAGTAGGTAACATCGACTCTGAACCAAAAGCCACTTGTTTCCCGTTTTTGTTTTAGTATCCACTCTCTAACTCAAGCCAAGTTACGACCCGAAAGACCTCAAAAGTGTGTGTGTGCTGTGTGTATGTGATATGAAAAGAGAGACAATTCAAACTTGCGAGTTATTATTTCATATTCTGAATTCTGAGTGAAAAATCCTTAACCCCGAGAGAATTGGTGAGAATGTGATATAAGCTGACAGGTGAAACGATGCTTTGAAGTGGAAGTGCGATCGAAAACTAACAAGGAAAAAACATGACTTATGGAAGGAAGAGGGAAGACGTTAGAGAATGATATCAACAATGTTAGGAATAAATAATCAGGGGGAGTGACACACAGTGTTATCTTCAACATTACTTGAGGACAAGCAATGAGCTAAGTTTGGGGTTGTGATCAGTCACTATTTGCATTAAGTTTTCGTTACCGATCCGACAAGAAACCGAGGATTTTGAAACGCTGTGCAAGCATTTTTGATGCTTTTCGAGTAAATTTTACTTCAGATTTAATATTTAAGTATTTCCATTCATTGTTATATTTTAATTATATTTTCGTGATTTTATGCGTGAGATAGCTGTGTTTTTGTCTGACAGGTCCAGGTAGAAGAACCAAGGAACTCGGAGCGAGACAGTGCGAGATTTCGGCAAGCACAAGAGTGGAAAAACCCGATACAAGAGGCCTGACACGGCCACCCGTGTCACCTGACACAGACCGTGTCAGGCAAAGGAGGGTGTGTCAAGGAAGACAGTGGCCTGACACGGCCACCCGTGTCAGGCATCATCCCCAACCGTGTCACCATGCCATAGGCGTTTCACCTATAACAGTAGGCTGACACGGCCACCCGTGTCAACTTACATGGGCCGTGTCAGCCCAACTGCTGCTTGGAATTTTCACTATCAAAGAGGATCTTCTGCCTAAGGAAAAATCATCTTGGAATACGGAAAAATAAAGTATTATGAAGCAATCAAGTATTACAAAGAGCAAGGCATTCGAAGAGTTGAAGGTTTTCATGAGCGGGAGAGATTGAAGATCAAAGTGATCCAATCACTTGTAATGTGTAATTTTTATCTTGCATTTGTTTTAAACAATATGAGTAGCTAAACCCCCCAATGCTAGGGGGTGTACCTGATTTAGAATTGTAATGAATTTAAGTTTACATTTGCATTTATAATATTATTTTTACGGTAACCTTTTGATGTGTTTATTGCTTTCTCTTTCGGACCAATCAAGATTGATTTGTGGTTATCAATTAGGCTGGACCTCCATTGATAAGGTTTTCATAAGGTTACTCTACAGTAGATATCACCTAGGACTAGGGATACCCTATATGAACCAGAGTATTCTTGATATTATAAAGCTTAACTTCACCTTAATTGGCTATGGACATAGAAGTTAGGGTAGATTGATTAAATGTTTTCTCACCAAGGACTTGGGAGAAAATACCCTTGAGAACTGGTAGTAATTGATATTTGTTGATGCAATAGTGACTCAGAATTGTTACAGGGATAAATCATACACCTTCCCTGGCATTGTTCCTTTTTCCCTATAAACCTTTATTTTCATCCTTATTTGCTTTTACCTTTATTCTTATATTTTTACACCTAAAAACCAAATTAATACTTTTTGTTTAATTGAATGATAATTTAAACTCAATATTGACTTGCAGTCCTTGAGATCGACATTCGGGGAATTTCCCCATTATTACTATAAAAGGCAAAATAGTACACTTGCTATTTTCCCGATCACCCAACATCTTCCAAATGAAGTATTCAAAATTTTGATGATGATTTTGTGTGGCATGGGAAAGTTTTACCGAGGCCCCATAATGGACGCCAAATGCTCTTACTAAAAAACACTAAAAGGTTGACTTCCTCATTTTAAGTCAAGGAGAGTCTAAAACGATTGGTTGGAGTGTCCGTTATGTATTTCTAATCTCGTGTATGCTTGTCCTTTACCCTCCTAGCATTCTCCTATTTATCGGTCTCAGCCTCATTCTCTTTTCTCCAGTTATACTCTCCATATTCCGCATAAATACATATGCCAATAACGTTTGTTATCTCTATAGTTGCTATGTAACATCCGTCTCTTCCATAATTATAACCCTCTTGTCATAATGCATCATTTTGTAACTATTTCTTACGACCCTTCAAATGATCTTTTAACCTTGTCATTGGATCCGACTTACACGAGCTAGATCATTCTCGGTTTACATGAGGTCAACTCGATCTTGCTTATTCTGATACCCTAACCAGATTCCGATTAATAGGTATAACACGACTATCTGACCTGTTAACCCTATAGTTCTCGCATGTCACGCCAACTCGGATTCAGAGAACTCACTTTCATAATAGCCTTCATTGATCTTATATATCGGTTGGTAAAACAAAAATTTTGGGATGTACACAATGTATGGTTTGAATTTTGACTTAATATGTGGTATTTTTTTAAGTATATGATTTGATTGAATTATATATGATATTTTGATTGTATTTTACGTTCAATGTATGGTTTCATTGAATTATAATAGGTTTATTAAAATATGTCAAATTTATAACAAAAATATTGTCCATGAAGGAAATTTACTATCCTGAGGATTAATATGGAAGTTAACATCCGTAATATCCACTGAGTCGTAAAATATGTTGGTGTAAACCCTAGAGTCCAATATTTTTGGTACTTGTATCGAAATATTTATTAATTTAAAAGGATTTTTCTTTAATATGTTTGTTTAATAAAGTCCCTAGAATAGCTAGTCCTTTTGATGTGTTTATTGCTTTCTCTTTCGGACCAATCAAGATTGATTTGTGGTTATCAATTAGGCTGGACCTCCATTGATAAGGTTTTCATAAGGTTACTCTACAGTAGATATCACCTAGGACTAGGGATACCCTATATGAACCAGAGTATTCTTGATATTATAAAGCTTAACTTCACCTTAATTGGCTATGGACATAGAAGTTAGGGTAGATTGATTAAATGTTTTCTCACCAAGGACTTGGGAGAAAATACCCTTGAGAACTGGTAGTAATTGATATTTGTTGATGCAATAGTGACTCAGAATTGTTACAGGGATAAATCATACACCTTCCCTGGCATTGTTCCTTTTTCCCTATAAACCTTTATTTTCATCCTTATTTGCTTTTACCTTTATTCTTATATTTTTACACCTAAAAACCAAATTAATACTTTTTGTTTAATTGAATGATAATTTAAACTCAATATTGACTTGCAGTCCTTGAGATCGACATTCGGGGAATTTCCCCATTATTACTATAAAAGGCAAAATAGTACACTTGCTATTTTCCCGATCACCCAACATCTTCCAAATGAAGTATTCAAAATTTTGATGATGATTTTGTGTGGCATGGGAAAGTTTTACCGAGGCCCCATAATGGACGCCAAATGCTCTTACTAAAAAACACTAAAAGGTTGACTTCCTCATTTTAAGTCAAGGAGAGTCTAAAACGATTGGTTGGAGTGTCCGTTATGTATTTCTAATCTCGTGTATGCTTGTCCTTTACCCTCCTAGCATTCTCCTATTTATCGGTCTCAGCCTCATTCTCTTTTCTCCAGTTATACTCTCCATATTCCGCATAAATACATATGCCAATAACGTTTGTTATCTCTATAGTTGCTATGTAACATCCGTCTCTTCCATAATTATAACCCTCTTGTCATAATGCATCATTTTGTAACTATTTCTTACGACCCTTCAAATGATCTTTTAACCTTGTCATTGGATCCGACTTACACGAGCTAGATCATTCTCGGTTTACATGAGGTCAACTCGATCTTGCTTATTCTGATACCCTAACCAGATTCCGATTAATAGGTATAACACGACTATCTGACCTGTTAACCCTATAGTTCTCGCATGTCACGCCAACTCGGATTTAGAGAACTCACTTTCATAATAGCCTTCATTGATCTTATATATCGGTTGGTAAAACAAAAATTTTGGGATGTACACAATGTATGGTTTGAATTTTGACTTAATATGTGGTATTTTTTTAAGTATATGATTTGATTGAATTATATATGATATTTTGATTGTATTTTACGTTCAATGTATGGTTTCATTGAATTATAATAGGTTTATTAAAATATGTCAAATTTATAACAAAAATATTGTCCATGAAGGAAATTTACTATCCTGAGGATTAATATGGAAGTTAACATCCGTAATATCCACTGAGTCGTAAAATATGTTGGTGTAAACCCTAGAGTCCAATATTTTTGGTACTTGTATCGAAATATTTATTAATTTAAAAGGATTTTTCTTTAATATGTTTGTTTAATAAAGTCCCTAGAATAGCTAGTCCGTTTAATGTATCAAGAGTGACTTAATCATGAGATCCCATTAAATATAAGGGCATTATTATTAAAGTATTTGTAGTCGAGCTTTGTTGTGAAGTGGGATAACATTAAAGCATTAAGACTATTATATATATATATATATATATATATATATATATATATATATATATATATATATATATTATTTATATATATATTTATATATATATATATATATATATATATATATATATATATATATATTTTATATATATATTTATATATATATATATATATATATTATATATATATATATATATAATATATATATATATATTATATATATATATAGACTGAGGATTCAACTCATGGATCATGGATAAGTAGTTATCAAGTCTTAAACATATGTATGAATATTAGGAGTAATACTTATACTGGATTGACCCGCTATGAGAATACTACATAGAATATTATGAAAAGTGTCATAAGTTATTCTCATGGTGATAGTGTTGTATACCACCATTCGACCTGAAAATACTATGAATCCTATATGTAAAGTCGAGTGCTTTATTGCTAATCAAACAGTGTCCGTAACTGGATGACCATAAAGACAGTTGATGGGTACTCCACGAAGCATGTTGAGGGACATGAGTGACCTAGATGGAATTTTCCCATCCTGCGTAACAGAATAAATGTCTAAGGTCCAAATATTGAACAGGATAAGGATGACATTGTTTATGCCTTGTGTTCAATATAGACATAAGAGCAAAAAAGGTAATTGTACAAACAAGTATTGTCACAAAAAGGGATTTGTCAGATCACATGATATTTTCGTGTCTTGGGTAGCAGTGATGTGTTGCTAGATACTGCTCACTATTTATTATGTTAAATACGTGATTTAATATAATTACCAATATTGTGAAAACCTACAGGGTCACACACAAAAGGACAGATTGATGAGAGATAAAGTAAATAAGGAACATCGTAAGGTACATTGCACTTAAGTAGAATATGAAATATGGTAAGGTACCACGCGCTTAAGTGATTTTTGGTATACCATAAGATATGATCCACATACATTTAAGTAGGCTTTTTAGCTTGCAGCCCATACAAGTGATTCTATAAATAGAACCCTTGTGTAGAAGCATTTCACTTGATGAAATTTTATTTCTCTCTCTCTCTCTCTCTCTCTCTCTCTCTCTCTCTCTCTCTCCTCTCTCTCTCTCTCTCTCTCTCTCTCTCTCACACACACACACACACACACACACACACTCAAAGCCCTCATTCATAGCAGCTAGCACTGAGACTGAAGGAATTCGTTCATGTGGACAGAGTAGAGGTGTTGTTACCATTCAACGCTCGTGATCACTCCTTAGATCTATATCAAAGGTTTCAATATCCATAAGAGGCAATGGTTTCTATCACTGATCATGCCCATTTGTAAGGATCACTAAAGGAAAATTTTTAATTTCCGCTGTGTTTTGGATCACAATTTTTCTTCACTGGTATCAGAGCCACTTACGAAACCATGCATCTGATAGCTGATTATTTTCTGTATTTTCTGTCTTAATACGATTAACAGACAGAATGAATTAAATAATAAACGAGTAATTAAATTTGGCATCATGTGTGTACAATTTGGATGATTGATGTTGACTATGCTTTGGTATCCGAAGTTAGTATGGTGAAGCAGCGATACATCGATCGTCCATAGGTTATACAAATGAGATTGATCAATTTATATATACGACATAAGTAATTACAATGCAAAATATGGTATATATGATATACTGTTTCTATTTCATTCATTAAAACACTTAATGATTGTTATTCCTTTGAGCGATCAATGGTCATTTGCTTCGGAATTTGACATTAGTATGGTGAAGCAATGATGTGTTGATCAATCATACTGAATTATCAATCGAGGTGTGTTTGAAGGTATGAAATTGTTGCATTAGGGTTCATGACGGTACAAGGGTTGTGTTGTCAAAGAGTTACGCGATTAGGGTTGTGACTGCACAAGAGTTGTGCTTTAAAGTATCAAGTGTTGATGCGAAAAATGACGTGGGTTTCAAATGAATTATTCATTAAAATTTTGCGTTGGGGCGCTTCCCCTAGCAACCTTGCAGGGGGCGCTACCCCCTTGATCGGGAACCACCGTCCGCTGACCGGGCAGCGGAACCCCTGGCTAACTCATCCTAGTGTGACCAATCGCTGAAATTTAATTTGGTTTATTTAATTAATAGAATTTAAATTATTAATAATAATGTGTTTATTATTATTGTCTTATGGTGATCAGTTATGGCCTTAGTTTTCCTTTATTTTGTTTTTGGGATTTTAAAATATGGCATGTGTGTCGTGCTTCTCTTTTAATCTCTTAACGTAACTTCTTTTATCATATCACTCCCTCATATGTAAAACGAGTTTATTTTATGTAATTTAATGTAATGAAGAAAGAGAAGAATACAATATCAAAGGAGGACAACCTTGAAGATCTTGATTGAAGAAGCTTAGATCGTTATTAGGTTAGCTTAGGTTCTCTCATTGGCTTGGGAGAACAATTGTGCTAGGGGCCATAACTGTTTCATTTTGTATGTATGTTGATGCATATGAGTGTATGTTGATGCATATGAGAGACGATTTATATGATAAATAAGCCGGCGAGATCAAAATAATTGCAAATTCCCTCAAATTAAATATTAAGTTTATGCTTTCCAAGTTTTAACACTCATCAAGACTAGTATCAAATAATGTAGGTTTCGCCTACGTGAGGTGCATATTCTATATTAGTAAGGTGCGATGGGATAATTGTAATATCCAATTGTTAAAATAATGGGTCAAACCTAACTAAACATTTTATAATAAGATTATATACGTTTAGAAGCAAGAGTTGGAGATGCTCCATATGATGAATTGGAATAAGGAGTTATTCACCCAACTAAAATATTCGAGAGTTGTATTAGATACAATTGGAAGGAGTTTCTACCTAAATAACCTAGTTTTGTGTAATCCTCCTACGTGGACTTAAAACAAAGTGAAATGTGGATCTCGACCCACTAGAAAATCTTCCAACAGGATTTTTCGAATCAAATGGTGAGGGTCATTTGTTGAGTAAAATAGTGGGGGCATATTTAATTAAAGACCTAATTAAATATGTTATTTTAATGATACTTATATTTTCATATTTTTCATGTAGATTACCATGACAACAAACACCTCTAACAACATTTTGCGATCAATCCTTAATAAGGAAAAATTGTCTGGGACAAATTTTCTAGATTGGCACCGAAATCTGAGGATTGTCCTCAAGCATGATAAAAAGATGTATGTCTTGGAGAAACCTGTTCCTGAAGAGGAACCTCCTAGTTCTGCACCTAAGGCAGAAAGAGATGCTTATAAGAAGCATGTCGATGATGTCAATGAAGTTGCTTGCCTCATGCTAACTACCATTAACTCGAAGTTGCAAAAGCAACATGAGAACAAGGCATCATTTGATATGATTGGACACTTGAAGATGCTACATCAAGAGTAGGCAAGGCATGAAAGGTTTGAAGTTTCAAAATCCCTTTTTCAAGGCAAGTTAGCTGAGGGAGCCCCTGTAGGTCCCCATGTGCTCAAGATGATTGGGTATGTGGAGAACCTTGAGAGGTTAGGTTTTCCCCTCGGAAAGGAACTTGCGATTGATTTGATCTTGCAATCATTTCCAAAGAGCTTCAGTCAATCTGTCCTTAATTTCAACATGAATGATATGGACAAAACTCTTCTTGAACTGCTAGGCATGTTAAGAACTGCTGAGCAGAATCAGAAGTCAAAAGGGAAGTCCATTCTGATGATCAGAAATGGAAAGAAACAAAACAAAAGGCCCACCAAGCAGGGTGGTAAAGGGAAAGGTAGGGAAGTTGCCAAACCCAAACCCATTGCTCCTGCTTTGGAGCCTAGTGAAGGCATAACAAAGGATGGCACTTGCTTCCATTGCAGTAAGACCGGACACTGGAAGAGAAACTGCCCAAAGTACTTGGAAGATAAGAAGAATGGAGTAGAGACTTCAACTTTAGGTATTTTTGTTATTAAAATTAATCTATCTACTTCTGCATCATGGGTATTAGATATTGGATATGGTTCTCACATTTGTACCAATGTGCATGGGCTAAAAAGGAATAGATATTTGGAAAAAGGTGAAGTTGACCTACGAGTTGGCAATGGAGCAAAGGTTGTTGCTTTAGCCGTAGGAACTTATGTATTTACTTTACCTAGTGGTTTGATAATTCAGTTAGAGAACTGTTATTATGTACTTGCAATTAGTAGGAATATTATTTATGTTTCTTGTTTGGACAAGTTTGGTTTTTCATTCATTATAAAGAACAATTATTGCTCCATTTATTTGAATGATATATTCTATGCTAATTCACAAATGAACAATGGACTATATGTCCTTGATCTTGAAATGCCTATTTATAACATTAATACTAAAATGATGAAACCTAATGAGTTAAATCCAACTTACCTTTGGCATTGTCGATTAGGCCACTTAAATGAGAAACGTGTTTCTAAACTCCACAAAGATTGACTCTTGGACTCTTTTGATTATGAATCATATGAGACATGCAGATCTTGTTTAATTGAAAAGATGACAAAGTCTTCATTTACTAGAATAGATGAAAGAGCCAATGATCTTTTGGACCTCATACATACTGATGTATGTGGACCATTGAACATACTATCCAAAGGAGGTTTTCAGTACTTCATCACATTTACTGATGATTTCAGTAGATATGGTTATGTGTATTTAATGAAACACAAATCAGAGTCCTTTGAAAAGTTCAAGGAATTCAAGAATGAAGTATAAAACCAACTAGGTAAGAATATTAAAATTCTTTGATCATATCGAGGTGGTGAATATTTAAGCCTAGAGTTTGATGACCATCTTAAAGAGTGTGGGATTATATCCCAACTTACTCCTCCTGGAACACCCCAATGGAACAGTGTATCTGAGAGAAGAAATCGAACCTTGTTAGACATGGTTCGATTCATGATGAGTCATGCCGATCTTCCAAACTCCTTTTGGGGACATACACTATTGATAGCAGTTTACACACTTAACCGTGTTCCATCCAAAAAGGTTGAGAAGACACCATATGAGATATGGAGTGGTAAGAAACCACACATGTCTTACATGAAGATTTGGGGTTACGAAGTTTATATGAAATGACAAATTTTAACTAAGCTTGAACCCAAATCTGAAAAATGCGTATTTGTGGGGTATCCTAAAGAAACAAAAGGGTATTACTTCTACAATCCTTCTGAGGGAGAAGTGTTTGTCGCTCGAATTGGAGTCTTCCTAGAAACGGATTTTATTTCCAAAGGAATCAGTGGGAGGAAAGTAGAGCTTGAAGAAATTCAAGAATCACAAAGCATTGATACACCTATGGAGGAATTATAGCAGGAAACATAAGTAGTTGTAAAAGAGCAACTTGCTCAAGTAGAACAAGACCAGTGTAGGTCAAGCAGGATACGTCACCTACCTGAGAGATATGGATATCTCATAACTGATCAAGGTGATTTATTACTCATGAATCAAAATGAGCCTGTGACCTACCAAGAGGCCGTAACTGGTCCTGAGTCTGAGAAGTAGCTAGAAGCCATGAAATATGAAATGGATTCCATGTACACAAACCAGGTTTGGACCTTGGTAGAGCCTCCTGTAGGAGTTAACCCTATAGGATGCAAGTGGGTCTTCAAAAATAAGACTGACATGGATGGTAAGGTATATACTTATAAGGCAAGACTGGTGACAAAAGGATATAAACAAATTAATGGGGTTGACTATGATGAAACCTTTTCACCAGTTGCAATGCTTAAATTTGTTCGGAATTTACTTGTTATCGCTGCATATCATGATTATGAAATATGGAAGATGGATGTCAAAATTGATTTCCTTAATGGGAATCTTCTTGAGGATGTGTACATGACACGTCTTGAAGGATTTGACATACCATAAGAAGCCCAAAAGATATGCAAGTTATAGATCTCAATCTATAGATTGAAGCAAGCCTCCAGAAGCTGGAATCTTCATTTTGGCGAAACAGTAAAATAATATGGATTCATCAAGAATAAAGACGAGCCTTGTGTCTATAAGAAGGTTAGTAGGAGCATGATCGTCTTCCTGGTATTATACATAGATGACATATTAATCATTGGAAACGATGTCCCTACCCTGCAACAAGTAAAGACTTGGTTGGGGAAATGCTTTTCTATGAAAGACCTAGCTGAAGTAGCCTATATATTAGGAATCAAGATCTATAGAGATAGATCACAAAAACTTCTTGGCTTAAGTCAGAGTACATACATAGACAAAGTGTTGAGATGCTTTAATATGCATGATTCCAAGAAAGGATTCATACTTATGCAACATGGCATGTGTCTATCAAAAACACAATACCCTTCAACTAAGGAAGAAAGAGATCGCATGAATAAGATTCCATATGCATCTGCAATAGTATCTATCTTGTATTACATGTTATGTACTCGACCAGACGCCTCGTATGCTTTAAATGTAACGAGTAGGTACCAATATGATCCCGATGATGCTCATTGGGTAGCTGTCAAGAATAACCTTAAGTATTTGAGAAGGACTAAGGACTCATTCTTGATATATGGAGGTCAGGAAGAGCTTGTTGCAATTGGATACACCAATGCTAGCTTCTAGATAGATAAGGATGACTTTAGATCACAATCTGGTTATGTGTTCTGCTTAAACGCTGGCACTGTGAGCTGGAAAAGTTCAAAGAAAGATATAGTTGTTGATTCTACAACCGAGGACAAGTATATTGCTTCCTCAAGTGCAGAAAAGAAAGATGTTTGGATCAAAAAGTTCATTAGTGAACTTGGCATAATTCCTAGCATTGTGGTTCCCATTGATCTCTATTGTGATAATAATGGTTCTATCGCACAAGCTAAGGAGCCTAGATCTCACCAACGATCCAAACACATACTTAGGCGTTATCGCCTCATTAGAGAGATAATAAATACATGAGATGTGAAAATATGCAGAGTACCTACACTTGACAATATCGTTGACCCACTAAAAAAGCCTCTTGCGCAGCAGAAGCATGATGGCCATACTAGATCTATGAGTATTAGGGGTATGCCTGATTGGCTCTAGTGCTAGTGGGAGATTGTTGGTGTATGCCCTAGAGGCCACTACTTTTGGTACTTGTATCGAATTATTTATTAATAATAAAAGGCTTTTTATTTATTATGTTTGTTTAATAAAGTCCCTAGAATAGCTAGTCTGTTTAATGTATCAAGTCTGAGTTAATCATGAGATCCCATTAAACATAAGAACATTATTCTTAAAGTATTCATAGTCGAGCTTTGTTGTGAAGTGGGATAACATTAAAGCATTAAGACTATTATGTATATAGACTGATGATCACATCTCATTGATCATGTATAAGGAGTTATCAAGTCTTAAACATAGGTATGAATATTATGAGTAATATTTATACTGGATTGACCCATTATGAGACTACTACATAAAACGTTATGCAAAGTGTCATAAGTTATTCTCGTGGTGATAGTGGTGTATAACACCCTTCAACCTGAAACCACTATGGACCCTAGATGTAAAGTCGAGTGCTTTATTATTGATCAAACGTTATTCATAACTGGATGACCATAAAGACAGCTGATGGGTACTCCACGAAACATGCTAAGGGACATGAGTGACCTAGATAGAATTTTCCCATCCTGCGTAACAAGATAAATGTCTAAGGGCCCAATATTGAACAGGACAGGGATGACTCGATCTATGGCTTGTGTTCATAATAGACATAAGGGAAAAAGGGGTAATTGTACACACAAGTATTATCACAAAAAGGGATTTGTCAGATCACATGACATTTTCGTGTCTTGGGTAACAATAATGTGTTGCTAGATATCGCTCAACATTTATTATGTTAAATACGTGATTTAATATAATTTCCAATGTCACGAAAACCTATAGGGTCACACACAAAAGGACGAATTAATGAGAGATAGAGTAAATAAGGAACAACGTATGGTACAATGCACTTAAGTGAATTGTAGAATATTATAAGGTACGGTGCACTTAAGTAGAATACGAAATATGGTAAGGTACCACGCTCTTAAGTGATTTTTGGTATACCATGAGATATGGGCCACATATACTTAAGTGGGATTTTTAGCTTGCCGCCCACGCAAGTGGTTCTATAAATAGAACCCCTGTGCAGAAGTATTTCACTTGATGAAATATCATTTCTCTCTCTCTCTCACTCTCACTCAAAGCATTCATTTGTGGTAGCTTGCACTGAGACTGAAGGAATCCATTCGTGTGGACTAAGTAGAGGCCTTGTCACCATTCAACGCTCGTGATCACTCCTTAGATATGCATCAAAGGTTTCAATCACCACAAGAGGTAACAATTTTTATGACTGATCATGCTCATTCGTAAGGATCACTAATGGACATTTTTTAATTTTCGTTGCGTTTTGGATCCTAATTTTCCTTCAAAATAAACACATTATATTGAGTTCAACATGTGTTTAATGGGTTAGTTTGGAACATAACCTACATACCTACCCTTCAGTCAATGCGGATGTTAACTTTCGTATAATTTTTGACAAAATGGGGGTGCCTCATTTACAAAGTGTTTTAGTGTGTATAAGGGGCGTCTGAAGATTGAATTTTGTAGTATTCTAATGACAAATTTTAGTTTTCTCAAGGTGGCTCTTCGCAACTATGGGTGGGAAGTGAAATCCTCTTTATTTCATTCAACCTATTAGAATTTAAACTAGACCTACCATACAAATATTTAACTTGATTTTTGCACACAAACAAGCATTGGATAATTATTCAACCCATTTAAATTGAGCCTAAATTTACACGTAAGAGTTCATTTTACATCAAAATAAAAATAAAAAAGTACAACAAATAATAAGACAAAATGAAATAAATAAATATAAAAAAATTACAAAAAAGAAGAAGTTATCTGCATAGAGACAAAACAACGCCTCCCCTTCCCCTCTTTCACCAAGCTTGCACTCTTCCCTTATTTTCTATTAATTGTTAAATTTCTCCTTTTTTCTCTCATGCTCTCTGTTCAGCTTAAATTTGCGCCACTCATTTTTTCACTACAATTTTGTTATAGTTGTTTTCTACATTTAAAATCCCTTTGTCGTTGGATTAGAGGCAGTATCGATGATAGAATCTAAAATATAGGAGATGATATGTGCTCCAATTTAACACTCTAATCCAAAGTTAAACCACATCTTACTTATTTCATCTTTGTAAAACTATAATTCCTTTTAAAGCATACAAAAATACATAACTCAACTTTATATTTTGGTCTGAATAATTTTGGAACAAGATTGTTCATATCTCTTGGGTTTTGATGATAACAAAGTACTTAAAGAAAAAATGGGTATACTAACATATGTTCAAGTGTGCAGGATCACGACAATAAAATTAATCCTGATTGAAAGCATATATGGAGAAGCAATATAACTCTGATTCTGATTGATCATAATCTGATTACTCTTAATGTATTCACCAGCCTTTGGAGGTTCATACTTTGGTCACATGTCCCAGCTTCTGGTGACAGCTTAGAATCTGAATATTTGAAGAGCTTCTGATCTGTACACTATTATAAAGTAGAATAATCTTGTCAAAGCCCCATAATTCTGGACAGAGTCAACTAGGGTTTCATTTTGCAAGGCTCAAGGAATGGTGATGTGACCTCTTCAGTATGTTCTACCTTTTTATAGATACTTAGTACTTCGAAAGGTGTTGTGAACAATGTAATTATTCAGTGGACAATGCTTCTAACCAAATACATTCTCTAGCATCTCTATTGGCATACTTCTTCACTAAGTATGCTCTTGTGTTCAAACCCTCCAACGACTATTTCTCTAGCTCTATGAAAGGAAGTTGGAGAATTGAAGGAAGGTATAACAACAACACAATACAAAATCTTAAGCATAACTCTGACCTTTCATTTGTAAATGTTATTGCATAAGATCTTAAGATTTCTTATCTTTGTATATCTTAGAAATATTAAGGGGTTAAAAGCCTTTGTGGTTGTCTCACAACTGTTATACTTCTGATTCTGTATCTAAGTATAATAGTTACCATTTCTACTAAACTATTTATTTAAAGTAGATGAATTCTCTTGTCTGTGTGCTTGAGCAAGGAAGTCTCTTCTATGTGTACTTGAGCAAAGTCTCTTTCTAGGTTGATTGAGCAGAAGTTTCTTGTGAGGTTGCTTGAGCAGAAGTCTCTTTCTAGATTGATTGAGCAAGTGAAGTCTCTTGCAAGTGTGCTTGATAAAATTACAATTTGTTGATTAAAGTTAAAAGCTCTTGTTAAGGCAATGAGACTGGACTACTCTCAGCTGAGGAGAAGAACTAGGATAATCTTTATGTGTTTCTTTCATTTTCTTATGATCATTTTTATTCTCTTGTTGTTACTAAGATATGATATCATACTTTGAACATAGTTTAAATTCTAAAGTTACTTATCAGAAGCAAAACGAGTTTTTGGGATACACAGTTCACCCCCTTTCTTATTCATTTTTCTCACCTTTAGTTGGCATCATAGCATGATTTATACTAAACATTTAACTATGGTATAAAAAAGATCTCGAGGAAACTACTCTTTTCATCATGGCTGATGGTTCCACAACAACTAGTTCTATTGTAGGTTCTCCTCGTGGCAATAACAACCATGATCAAAGTACATCTGGTCAAAACAACTATACTGCTAAACCATCAATGTTCAATGGTGACTCTAATGAATTTGAATGGTGGTAGAGCAATATGGACACTCACATCATTAGGTTGGATGATGATTTATGGTATATCTTGGAAGATGGAATTTATTTTCAAGTCAATGGTGTTGGAATGGTGTCTGACAAAAAGTCTCTCACTCCAGATTAAAAAAAGATTTATATAAAGCATCATAGAGTAAGAGGTATTCTTATTGAAGCCTTGCCTCATTTTGAGTATATAAAGATTATTTATAAGTCTAATTCTAAGACTATCTTTGAATCTCTATATGCTACCTATGAAGGTAATCTACAAGTTCAAAAATTTAAAGAAAATCTTCAAGCTCAACAATATGAGATGTTCAGAATGAAAGATGATGAGAACATTGAGTCAATGTTCTCAATATTTCAAGTTCTTGTGTCTGGACTTCAGGTCCTGAACAAAAGCTATACCACTATGGATCATATCAAGAAGATTATTAGGAGTCTTCCTGTCAAATACATACCCAAAGTAACTGTCATTCAAGAGGCTAAAGATTTAAACTATTTAAGTCTTAAAGGTCTTATTAGAAGTATCCAAAGTTATGGAATGGAATTTGTCGCATCTCTAAAAATGCAATCCTTCACGATGGCCGCAAAAATAAGTTTGGTTCGAACTTTATTTATTCCAGTGAAGGAATAGGAAAATATCAATACAACCTTTTAAAAGACAAGAAAATGGTTGTCGTAACCAAATTCAGGGCTCGGGAGTCGATTATGCAAGGGGAAGGTATTAATACCCCTCACATCCATTGTACCCAACAGGAACCTTTGATCGCGACGAACGTGTCTGTCGGATAATAACTGCAAGTATACAGTTTATCGAGTAGTTTTAAAAGATTGTCGAACCCACAAAGACTAATAATCAAACTAATATTATCTATCGTTGCAATGCAAAGCTAAGGCTAAAGGTTAAAAGGATACAAACGGAAATATAAATGCTAATTGCTAAAGGCTTGAAAATTATGATAAAACGAGGCTGAAATATGGATTTCGTGTTCCTAAGGGATTAGGTAGAATTCGGGTACTAATTATGATTAGATTAAGTTCCGTAGAAAATATTGATTTAAAGACTCTGTCTCACACTCTCGTGATATTGACTAAAACCACACCTCTTAACCACATTATTTTGCTCTCGCTCACCCGTTTTAATTAGAAAGCATATTTTGGGTGTCATACCATTGAATCAGAACAAAAATATTTTTTTATTGGGGGTCAAATCTAAGGGAATTTTCCAACAAGAGAAAAGAATATCATGCAATATGACTCAACAACACATGTATGACTCGATCAAACACACAAACAGCAAAGAAAAACAACTTAAACTAAAAGAAACTAACTACAAAAATAGTAAAAAAATGGAAAATAAAGCAGGAAAGCTCCTTCCCGACACTTGAACCGAACATTGTCCCCAATGTTTCAGTGCAAGGTGGAAAAAGGAGTAGATAAAACCTGGTAGGTGGCTCAGTGATGTCGGTCGTGGCCTCTCTGATGTCCAATACCGCCTCTACCGTATACAGGGTGAGGTACATGCTGCATATACTCCCACATGTATGATACTTCCATGCGCACTCTGTTCATTTGCTCGGTGAGGTCACCCATGTTGAGCTCGGTCCTCTCGACAAAGTCAAGTTGAGTCTCTCGAATCTAATCGATGGTGACCCTTATCTCTTCATGTTGCCTATGTATACTCCTAAGTGGCACGTCACGGTCCGTATCGACATCATACTGATGTCTAAGTTCACTCAGGATGTCATCAAGATTTATCCTAATGGCGGTGTAGTCGTACTCCTCACAGGGCTGATATCTGGACGAGGTACCTACAAAAGAGTCAGGAAACGAATGTGTGGTGTATGCATGGGTGCCAGTATGTGGAGCATCTTGCTCCATGCGATCAGGTCTGACAGTATCATCAGGGTCAGGGGCATTATTATCAAAAATACAGTTAGTGCTCAATCGCACGTTAATGTGTGCGACGCAAGACAAAGTAACTCCCTTCACCTCTCTGTTACTAATCATCAAATAATACTTTCCTTGAAGTTTATTCTTAATAAGTCGCATGCTACGACAATAATCAAGATCTGCAAAAGAAGTCTATAATGGCTCAAGTGTAGCCAACTCCGTGCTTAAGTCCAACACAAGGGCTATAGATGTAATCAACCCTCCGACAAAAATAGGACCTCCTATCCTAATGTAAGACCCCAATTTTGACCCTAAGATCCCTCATGATATCTCATTATTTGCATTGGCTTTCGGATCACACCTTGGTATCCTCTTCACCCCTCATTCATTGGGTTTGCATTGGGAGAGATCACCAATCACTTTTGTTTGTACCATACTTTATTTTATTTTGTTTACTAACCAAAATATCAAAAATATGTCTATGGGTAACTTTGTTTCTTTTGTAGGTAGTGTGTGTCCACCCGTGCCTCATCAAGCTCACAACTAGGGTTTGAGACCCTCAATGCAAGAGTTCAATCAAGGAAAGGTTCACAATGGTTCTAAGCATCATATATGGATCACCATATTTATTATTTATCATTTTGATCAATAATCCATCAAGAGTTTGAAGCTTGTTTGCCTTGGAAGCCCTAATTCATCTAGGTATCTTGTGTGACTTCCTCAGCAAGTTTCTTCATCATTTGGTAAATTATATCAAGGAATACTTCATTAAACATCATATTATTCATATAGGATACTCCATGAGCCCCAAAGATCAAAGGAACTTCAAGTTTGCAAGTTGGTTCAAGGAGGTTGACTAGAGGAAGTCAACTGGTCAAATATAGGGTTCCCTAGACCCTATCTCCTACAATTTTTGTCATATGAAAATTATTTCAAGCGAAAAGTTACTCTTTGTAACATTAAAAACAACTTTCATGTTGTCATCAAGACCTAATTTTCCTTGGAAAGTCATTTTTTTGGTGAAATATTATATATCACTTTGTATGTGCCCTAGTTAAGAAGTCAACTTCCAAGAACCATAACTTGCTCAATTTTTATGATATGAAGGACATCGAAGTTTCATAATCAACTTAAAGATGTCTTATCCAACTTTTTATTCTTTTAGAAATGTCAAATTCTACTTGCAAGGGCATGTTCCAAGAGGAAACATTATAGGTCATTTTGGGTCATTACCATTGAACAATCATTTTCCTCAACTTCTAAATCCATAACTCCCTCGTGCAAGATTAAAATGGTGTCAAATTTGTGACCAAATTGATTAAGATAGAAATAGATACAACTTTTATGAAGGAACCATTTTCATTTGAAGCTCATAGCAAAAGTTATTCAAGGTGGAAGAAGTTGTCATTTGACTTTATACTTAAAAAAATTTCAACCATGTTTGATTTCTCCAACCTCCATCTTAAAATTAATCATGATCCAAGTTCCAAATGGAAAAGTCTTAAACATAAAAGTTGTTCCCCTTCATTTCACCTTTCCAAAACATCCAAGATCATGGAATTTGGATCATTGTTTAGTGACTTGTGCATGGTTACTTTGCATGGCTTATTTTGACAACTTTTGAACTCAATTTTCAAATACCTTTGCATGGCTTCATGTTATGATCTCAACATGTTTTGTGCACGAATTTGGACTCAAGGTAATCATCATTTGAGCCTAAATTCATTCCCATGCACACAAGTTACTAAGTTTGGCCAAGTTTTCAAAAGGTGTGGAAAGGAATATGAAGGCTATAAATGCATGCCCTTGTTGATCAAAAGAAGGATCCCTCTTGCCCAAGCTTTGCCCTACTGCATATCCAACCTCCATTAAAGGATAAACTTGAAGATTTCACTTGAAATCGAGTTTCAATTCTCATTCTGTTTTGGAATTGAAACTCCAAGAATCCAAGCCTTTGAATCATCCATTCCATTTCCTGCAAGTTGTTAGAGTCGAGCCAAGGAAAATTAGAAGCAAGATCAAGCTCAATTGAAGAAAATCGAAGGTGAATTTTTAGATTTTTCTCTTCTTCGATTCTCCCTCAATTCTCCACTATTTTTCTTATTTTTTGGTTGTCTGAAGACCTACCAACATAGGCAACAAGATTAAGTTGCTTTGAGGCCAAATCGAAGCAACTCAGATCACGCACCTCAAATTTTAAATCCATGTATCTTTTAATATACATGGAATTGGGAGAAATTGAGGTGAAATTCAAGCTCCTGAGCATTTTTCCTTTCAATTAGTGTACTCACTTTTCGTTTTCATGGAGGTTGGTGGTGGACCAGTCCGGTGAGGTCCACCAAAGAAGAAGACCGGAGCTAGGGCTCCGGTGATGTGGTGGCTTGTTCCTATCCATCAGATCCTCTCTCCATGTTCTAATCTTGATCATCCATTGTGATTACCTTTGTTCCAATGCATTGACTGGGGCGCATGGTAGACCACTAGCGCGTGGCCATCAGATATGGCACCTCAATTAATGAGGGAGATCTGATGGCCCTTGTTTTTTTTAATTTCATTTTATTTACTCATATTATGTTTAATCCTCTTATTTTATTTTATTCATAGAAATTTCAATTTTAATCCCAAAAATATGGGACTTTCACAAAAAATCTTTAAATATATTTCTCTTCCATATTTTGAATTAAAATCATTTTTTGGATTAATTTTGATATTTTTTGTGAATTAAATGATTTTGGACTTGTTTTTAAATATTTTAAAATACTTCTGACTTTCCAAAAATTGTGAATTTTTTTGTCTAATTTCCTTTGACCTTGTTTGACCTAGGATAAATCCATTGGCCATTTATTTAGTGTTTTTAAGGGATTTGAGGTTTGGTCCATTTAAAAATGCATTTTAATTCATTTTAAATTTGACTTTTAATTGAATAATTGTTTAAAAATTGTGTTGAACCATTTAATTGGTCTTGTAATGTTTGACTTTTTGTTTGGTCTTGGTCATGGTTGATTTGACCTTTGTTTGACTAATACTATTGGATTTAGGGGGTCGATGAAATATACATTTCATCCCCCAAAATGAATAAATAGTATTGATCAGATGAAATTCCTCCTGTGATCAATTTGGGTTTCTATTTCCCCTTCCCTCTTCATCTTCATATATATTCTTCCCCAATCCTTCATTGACCAATGAATTCTCTTCATGTCTAATGTTAGTTGATTCATAAATGACCTTGTGTCATATGAATCAACATAAGCCTAACGGAGATAGGTCCCTCCCATGTTTTTAAGTGTGTGGTATGTTTTAGGAGTTTGGTTCTTTGTACTAAGTCTCTAACATGCATTAACACCTATATTTTTATTTCCCGACCTCATATAGTTGTGACTTCTACATAAGTCCAATTACAATTTCTTAACATAGAGATAAATTTGTCCAAAAAGGCATAACATTCTTGTAAGTGATATTGCAAGTCTCCCATTCTTCATGGCATTGTATGAAAACTTGACCTTTTTTCCTTTCATGAGAGCTAGTGGCATACTTGTTGATTTATCCAAGTTGGAGCCCTTCTTATGGATGATGTCTTAGTTAATGTATTCATACTTGTGAATGAATGGTTGAGTGTTCTCCAAGGAATGACTTAAACAATGGAATTATTCACTAACCTTTGACTAACTTCTTATTAGTTTTGCTTTACTTTCAAGTCATTTACTTAATGCAATTTAAATTTTAGTACCTTTATCAATCATTGCCATTTACATTTCATGCAACTTGTTTATGTTTCAGTCCTTTTCACTTTGCTCACTTGAGCCATATCTTGTGATTGTATATATTGTGTAGTTGTGATTTTGTTTTTTTTTTATGGTCTTAGGACCTTAAAATACCTAATAACAACAAAACCCTAAAAAAATATCTTGGTGGATTGTTGGGTTTGATCTGAACTTTTGGACTTAGGATAGGAAATCTTCCTATGCTTTGAGGACTTGGCCAATGCCACTATCTGAGACTGAGTTATCCTTGATTGTGCCTTTCATCTGATGCAAGACCTTGAGTGCCCTTGATCCATTTGTCACTTTGTCTTTGTGCTTAATTGTTATACTGTTATTATTGTTGATGTCTGGTGATTGTTCTAAGTTGATCAAGGAATATTTTCATCTGATAAATTGGAAGATATTGAAGACCGCTAGCTATTGGAGTGCTTGCTTGGATATTATGGCTATCTATATTTGATGCCTTGGTATTCATATGGTTCGCTTGGATGTTGCTTATACTTGTTGCTTGTTCAAAAGTCCAAAGAAAAATGGGTTTCTATCTGACATCCTTGTCTTGTGGATTACATCCTATTGGTTAGACCTTTTCAACTCTTAATTTTTAATTTTTGTCTAGGATAGTCTCTTCATCTCCTCCCATTTCTTAAAGTTCAAAATCTCTCCCTCATTTCAAAACCTTCTTTTTTGTGTTTCTCAACTTAGAGATGTTTTAATGATTAGAAACTTTGGCCTTATGCCAATGAATTTTCAAACTTCTTCTTAAATCAAACTTGTGAATGAACTTGACCATATTGACTTTAATTTCAAAAAAAAAAGACAAAAAGAACTAACAACCTCATTCAAATCTTTCTCCATTTTGTGCCTTTTGTTTTAAAACTTTTGTTAAAACCAATTCACCAACTTCTTTGAAATTTTTACCATCAACTACGGGGTTTTGATCCCTCATTTTTATGTTGGTACGTAGGCATAAGACCGAAGGTCTTGTCAAACACAAAAATATAATTAATGAATTCTTTTCTCATCCCCCCCAATCTATAATTTTATCGAACATCATTTTGACCAAAGCACTTGAACACAAAAAAGGGCTCCTAGGGAGTACCTAGGACACTTTGGGTGCTAACACCTTCCCTCTAGGTAACCGACCCCCTTACCTGTAATCTCTGACATTTTATTCATTTTGATTTGAAAACATATTATCTTTGGGTTTTGTTCGTACTTTTGCCCTTTTCCTTTGGAAACAATAAAAGCGCGGTGGTGACACTGGTTTTATTGACGTCAAGTTTATCCATAGCTTGATGGTCATGAATTTACTGCTACATAAATTAAGTGCGACTATGCTAGGGAGTAGTCCTCAGTGGGTTTAGCCTACTTTTTATGTGTATATATTTGTTTATTTGATGTTTGTTTGTATATATTATTGTGTGATACTCTATCTGTTGTGCTTGGTGATCTATGTGTGGCGAGATAAGTTCTAACTTGAACTTGAGTGCAATCTAAGATAGGAGGGTGGTATAGTCTTGTTGGATTTGAAGGAGTAGTCATGAAAGAGTTGTAATGAGATCCCCCACTCAGTGGAGACCTCTTTAGATTTATTGATGTCACACGAGTAAGTCGTGGATATGCATTACTTTCTCTAATTTTGGGGTCTGAGAAGATGAGGATCATAGAACATTTAACCCAACTTTGCCTATTTAGGACATAGTGCGGAGATTGTTCAAGTGTAGACTTGATAACAGTTGTTAGGTGATACCACTCTCAAACGAGTTTCTCTTGAGAATACTATGGGTTGATGAGTCAATCATCCTAACCTATAGTATCTGATAGATGGGATCAAGACTCTGGGAAATTTTTAGAACATGATCTACAGGTTTTTACCCTTAGTACACTTCTTTGGGATGGTTCTTAAACCCGACTCGATGCTCGTGACTCACAATAAACCCTTTGATTCTCGGCTGATCTGATCAGTCTCATCAATATCAATGGAACTTGGGTGTTGATAAGGTGAAAACCATAATCCACCAAAATGGATGATTGATCTTGATGATGACTTGATTTATCCCTTGACCTTTATTTGTGTTTGCCTTGTGTGTGATGCCTTGCGTGTGATTGTTGCTTTCATGCATAGATGCGCATCGTAACATTCATCATAGAAAATAAATTTTCAAGGGAACTAAGGTCTTGTTTGCAATTATTTTTAGATCATAGATTGTGGATGAAGGAATACTAAGAAGTATAGTTTCAGATGTCCTGATTTGAAAGAGTTAAGGAAGTTGTCATCCTTTGTATTAGATCCCTTGGACTTCAAGCAAAGTCATGGGAAGCTTTTGTCCGTATTATCTACTGATGTGGTTGAAGGACTTCTGAGTGTTTTGGTTCAGTTCTATGACCCACTTTATCGGTGCTTCACTTTTCTTGACTATCAGCTTGTGCCCATATTAGAGGAGTATAGCCATATCTTGGGTATACCCATATCTAGCAATGTACCTCTCAGTGGATTGGAGGAGATCCTGAGATCTCATGACATAGCCGAAGCTCTTCATCTGAAGAAATCTGAAATTGATGCTCATTTGGTGAAGAAAGGAGGGATTCTTGGTTTGACTTCTGAGTTTGTTATTGGTAGAGCTATTGTTTTTGCTCAAGCCGGTAGCATGGATGCTTTCGAATCTATCTTTGTATTGCTCATCTATGGTTTAACTTTGTTCCCTAATATTGACGGTTTTGTTGATGTTAACGCCATTAGGATGTTCTTGATTGGGAATCATATTCCGGCTTTGTTGGGTGACATGCATTTCTATTTGCATTTGAGTAATTCTAAAGGTGGTGGAACTATTATGTGTTGCATTCCTCTTATGTACAAGTGGTTTATTTCTCACTTGTCTCAAACGCATGCTTTCTATGAAAATCGACAATGTCTACGATGGTCCCAGAGACTTATGTCTCTCACTAAAGATGATATTGTTTGGTATGATTCTGCATTGGGTAGCTTGGATATTATTGATAGTTGTGGTGAGTTCTCTAACGTGCCTCTCATTAGTACACAAGGAGGAATCAACCACAACCCAGCATTGTCCCGTCGTCAGCTTGGGTTCCCCTTGAGAGATAAGCCTAATAACATTCAGTTAGAGGGTCTCTTCTATCAGGAGGGTAAAGATCCCCAACTTTTAAAGAGTGGAATGGTGCGTGCTTGGCACAATGTGCATAGGAAAGGAAGATCCGAGCTTGGTCCATACAACTGTGTAGCTTTGGAAGCTTACACTATTTGGGTGAATAAGAGAGCTTTGGAGTTCAAGATGTCGTGAGCTTGTGAGAGACCTATGTATGTAGTTGTGGTTGAGCCATCAACTCTTCCTAACCAACATGTAGAGGAGTTTGAAGACGCACTTGCCAAGATGAAGCAAGAGAGAGTTTGTGGGAAGAGAGGTCCCATGCTTTAAACTGAAAGCATGAGGAGTTGCAACTTGATTCGAAAGACATGGATGCACTTATTGAGATTCTTGAGGAGCGGGCAGTGAAGCGACAAAGATTTACAGAGGGTTTAGTTGCCCCTAGTATGCCTCATCCTTCCGGTGCTTGAAAGAAGATTGTTGATCAGCTTGTCCTCGAGAAGGCTCAGATGAAGATGTCTTTTGAGTCAGAGATTCGACGAATCCAAAGGAAGTATGCTCCCGTGGCTAGATTATCTAATGCAGTTGCTAGGGATCCTTAGGATGATAGTTTCCTTTTTCTCTTGTATTTGTATTTTGGTTTCTGAAATTGTACTGAATGTAATCCTTCCAATTTTATGAATAAAGAGAGATTTTATGGTCAATTGAATTGTTATTTTTGTTGATTATTATTACTAATTGAAAATATTCCCAAATGAGACTTCATATGTTCCTTGAAGTTAAAAACAATCAAAAACATTGCATTTCATGTATCATTTGCATAACAGGTTTCTTCCGTCATATGTCTTATCCGTTTTTCTTCTGCGTATCAGCCAAGCTGACTCATCACTATAACACCCGAGCTAATCATTTGAGAATAATGGATCATCTTGAACAAGATAACATAGAGCTTAAGGATGAGATTGACATACTCACAGCCTTGATGGAGTCTATGATTCCTTCTCAGAACCAACCGCCTCCACCTCCTGCAACTCCTCCTCCTAAGAGGACTGTCATTTTAGAGATTACTTTATCATTTGTGTAGCGGGGTATTCATTACCTTTAGATTTATTGACTAAATCTAAAGTAAATCATACAATTCGAGTCGCCACCGCACTTCTATTTATCCAAAGGAAAGGTTAGAAAGCGAACAAAAACCGAGAAGTTTTATCAAATCAAAAACTAATAAAAATGTCAGAGATCTGGGTAAGGGGGTTGGTTATGCAATGGAAAGGTTTTAAGCACCCAAAACATCCTGAGTACTCTAAGGGATCCCTTTTTGCAAATGTTGTATGGTAGGTTGGTATTTGTGAAAATATTTGTGCAAACATGATTGGGGAGATGAGAAAAGAATGTACAAATTATTTACAATTTTGTTGTTTGAATGGATAAACCCATTGCCTACGTACCATCACAAAGGTAGGATCAAAACCTCGTAGTTTGGGGTAAAAATCTCAAAATAAGTTGGTGAATTGATTTGTCAAAAGCCTTAAGGTCTTTTGTTATCAAAGGGAGAAAACTCAACCTAAACCAACAATCCACCATGTGAGGAGAGCTTCAACATACTAGTGAGGGATCCACCCTATAATAAGTATGGAAGACTTAGATTCCAATCACTAAGGATAAGGTGAGGTTTACATCAACCATTATGATAACTCAAACCTAATAGTTAATGTTTATGAAAAAGTTTTAACAAAGGTGGCCATTGGAACCACAAAAACAAACTTTGGGTGAGTTGTATTTATAAGTTAGAAGTATTCACAAAATAAAATCAAAGTTGACTTAAGATTCAATTCAAAATAAGTACTATGAAAAGAGTTTGGAAAATCAAAGGCATAATGCCTAGGTTTCTAGTTTTGAAAACAATGTCAATGTTTGCACAAAATGAGTTTGGCTTGGGTTAGAGTGGAAAGAAGAAGAGAAGGGATAGTCCTAAACATGCAAAGATGCCAAAAATATCATGACGCTGATCTTTCTGGAGGAGCTTGAATATAGGCGCACATGTCGCAGTCATGTGGGATATAAATCTAGAAATATAATTCAAGCGGCCAAGAAAACCTCGGACTTGCTTCTCAGTTTTGCGCGCAGGCATCTTTTGTATTGCTTTGACCTTGGCAGGATCAACTTCAATACCTCTTTCACTGACAATAAAGCCCAATAACTTGCCGGAACGGGCTCCAAATGTACACTTGTTTGGATTCAGGCGGAGTTTGTACTTCCTCAAACGCTGAAAAAGCTTCAATAAGTGCTCTACATGTTCAACTTCCGTTCTCGACTTTGGAATCATATCATCAACATATACCTCGATCTCCTTGTGCATCATATCGTGAAACAAGGTCGTCATAGCTCGTTGATACGTGGCTCCGGCGTTCTTCAAACCGAAGGGCATCACTCGATAACAACATGTTCCCCAATGTGTGATGAATGTTGTCTTCTCCATATCCTCGGGTGCCATCTTAATCTGATTATAACCAGAAAATCCGTCCATAAATAAGAAGACATTGAATTTAACTGTATTATCTACCAACATATCAATATGTGGTAGAGGGAAATCATCTTTCGGACTAGCTTTATTCAAGTCTCGATAGTCCACACACATTCAGACTTTTCCGTCTTTCTTAGGCACGAGCACAATATTGGCCACCCATTGAGGATATGTAGAAGTCACCAGAAACCCCGCATCAATTTGCTTCTGAACTTCTTTTTTAATCTTCACTACCATATCAGAATGAGTTCTTCTGAGCTTCTGCTTCACAAGCACACACTCAGGTTTCAAAGGCAGGAAATGTTGCACGATATCAGTATCTAGACCAGGCATGTCTTCATATGACCAGGCAAAGACGTCGACATATTCTCGTGGCAACTCAATCAACCTCTTCTTCACAAATTCTTCCAGGAGTTCCCCAATCTTCACTTTGCAAACACAATCTCCATACCCCAAGTTGACTGTTTCCAGATTCTCAAGATGCGGCTGAATGATCTTCTCTTCGTGCTCAAGCAGACGGGTAATCTCATCAGGAATCTCCTCAACATCATCTTTTTCTGCCTCAAATACAGGGAACTCAAAGTTGGGAGATGGTGTTGGATCATTATGTTCAATGGGTTTGATCAACCTGCATAACGATTTTGAGATATAAAAGAGATTTCAGATTTCAAACAAAGCAAATCATTATGCAGATGAAAAGATTGATTTTATTCTCTTTTTAGGGTTTTTTGGTGATCACCAATTTCATGTAAAAAGCAAAAAGGGAAAATAATTTGGAAAAAACAAACATTTAACATGTAATTATTGAATGAATATCATTGTATTAATGTGCCAACAATGCCATCACTTCTCCTTTTGGCATGGGAGAAGGGTTTTTAAACAAAAGTGAACACATTACGTGGACTTATGGACAACTGTTGGAACATCAACAGCGACCTAATTATTGCAGACTCCTCCAGGGATGATAAAGTTGCCCAGATCTTCCTATGCATCATCTTCTACTATGGCAGCAGCCTCTTGGTCTTCAACAGTGTGGATGAAACCTCCACTCTGAAACAACCCATGCTCATTGAAAATGCCTGAAGAATACCCTATACCAGCCTGGGATTTATTGTCTTCCAGCTTAATCATTTCCCTAAACCAGTAGTTGCACCATGCTCAATGGCCAACTTCGCATCATTGTAGGACGCAAATGAAGAAAGTCCTTTCCTTGAAGGCTCAGCAATAGATAAGGCTTGGAATGGCGTCCCAACCTTATCCTCAGCGTCTATGTAGGAAAAGGAAGACAAATGGCTTACCAGGAGAGCCTTCTCTCCCCCTATCACCACCAACTTCTTATTCTTAACGAATTTTAACTTCTGGTGTAGGGTGGATGTCACGGCGCCTGCCTCGTGAATCCATGGTCTGCCAAGCAAGCAGCTATATGATGGGTGGATTCCATGACCTGGAAAGTGATATGGAAATCACTAGGTCCGATCTTGATTGGGAGCTCAACCTCACCAATCACAGTTTTCCTGGATCCATCAAAAGCCTTGACTACCACTCCACTCTGCCTCATGGGAGGCCCCTGGTAAGAAAGTTTTGCCATAGTGGATTTTGGAAACACATTTAGTGATGATCATGTGTCTACCAGCACATTAGACAAGACATCATCCTTGCAGTTCATGGAAATATGTAGAGCCAAATTGTGGTATTTTCCCTCCTCGGGAAGATCAGCATCGCAAAAGCTCAAATTGTTACAAGCAGTTATGTTTGCAACAATGCTATCAAATTGTTCAATTGTGACATCGGGATCCACGTATGCCACGTCAAACACCCTCTGTAAAGCTTCGCGGTGTGACTCAGAATTCATCAGCAAAGATAGAACAGATATATTTGATAGAGTTTGAAGCAGTTGATCAACAACATTGTACTCGCTCCTCTTGATGAGCCTCAACATCTAATCACACTCCTCTTTCAATATGCCATTCTGGCCAACAGGGACATGAGCTTTAATGGATTTATCAACAACAAGTGCCAGATTCGGAGAAGAAGAAGTACCACAGGGGTGGCAGAATTATCAATAGTACCTCTTGTCATGGCGTCTTGGGGTTTCGGAGGCACCGAGAAAACACGACCACTGCGGGTCACACCACTCACATCAGATATACTTATAACAGAGGTGGAGGGCAACAGAACCTCCTTCCCATATTCTAATGCAACTGCATTATATCTGTATGGCACTGCTTTGTCTGAAGAGTACGGGACAGGGCCCGCTGGCTTGATAATAAGAGAGGGAGAAACCTTCTTCTTGCTGCCATCATATCTGACAACAACAGGTTCTGGTATTCTGGAAACAGGGGATATAACATTCACTTCATCCTCATCACGATTCTGAAGTATCTCGATCACACCCTGATCCAGCATCTCTTGGATGTCCTTCCTGACTTGGCGATATCCTCTCTCATTGATAGTGCATACTCGACATCTGTCATGGTCATGCTCATAGTGACTGTATCCATATAATAGTCTATGCATCTCGACCAATGACTGCCTGATATGACTGACATATCAGACTTTGTATTTTCCAAGGCAACCCTGGACCATGTTCTCAGCAGATTTCCCATGCTCGGGCAATGGGTTCTTCTTTATGTTCAGACCTACATCCTCGAAAAACAAAATCCCACTTCTAACAAGGTCTTGAACCTTGGTCTTTAGGGGATAACAGTTCTCCACATCATGTCCGGGAGCACCGAAATGATATACACAATGAAGCTCTGGCTTGTACCACCACTGAGGGTTGGTCGGTACAGCAGGTGGATCGCGTGGAGTAATCAGCTTCCTGTCTATCAAAGACGGGTAGAGTTCAGCGTAGGTCATTGGAATTGGATCAAAAGTGACCCTCTTCCTATCGTAGTTGGTGTTGGTATTGTTGTTGTTTCGAGGCTGGTAGGCCTGCTGTTGTGGACGATGATGTTGTTGTTGATATTGTTGATGTTGTTGTTGTTGTTGGTAATGTTGAGTTTCCCTGAAGGCAGGTGCTACATGAGCCACCTGGTGCTGGTTACTGGCAGGGCGCACAGTCTTCCTCTTCACAGAGGGTCTTCTCTTAACATGGGAAGACACAACATGTGCCTCTCCCTCCTTCTTCTTTGAAAAAGCCCCATAACACTTTGCAAAAGATCCTTCATCCTTGGAGAGACGTCCTTCTCGGACCCCTTCCTCTAGCCTCATGCCCATGTTCACCATTTCGGTGAAGTCCGAGGGAGCACTAGCAATCATCCGCTCGTAGTAGAAAGAGCTTAAAATCTTTAAAAGGATCTTGGTCATTTATTTCTCTTCGAGTGGGGGCAGAATTTGTGCGGCCAATTCACGCCACCTCTGGGCGTATTCCTTGAACGTTTCCTTCTCCTTCTGGGACATAGCCCTCAGCTGGTCCTATCGGGAGCCATATCAACATTATACTTGCATTGTTTGACGAAAGCTTCGCCAAGGTCGTTGAAGGAGCGGATGTTCGCACTATCTACCATCTGAGTGCGGTGCCGGACAGGCTGTCTTGGAAATAGTGGATGAGGAGTTGAACATTGTCTGTTTGAGTTGACATCTTGGGTGCGTACATCACAAGATGGCTGAGAGGGCAAGTGTTTCCTTTATATTTTTCAAAGTCAGGCACTTTGAACTTGATAGGAATCCTGACGTTTGGCACGAGGCACAACTCAGCAACAGATTTACCGAAGAGGTCTTTCCCTCTTAGAGTCTTCAGTTCCTTGCGCAACTCAAGGAATTGGTCATTCATAGCATCCATTTTCTCATAAACATTTGGGCCCTCAGATGGCTCAGAGTGATAAATGGTGTCGTCGACTCTTGGAAACGTGTGCACAACGGGAGGTGGCACCGCAAGGACCGGGCTAGATTCCGGCAGAGAAGTAAAGGTTGGAGCAAGGCCTTCAGGCACAAAGTTCGCGGGCATCCCCCAGGGAAACCCGGTTGGCATAGCAGGCGCGAAGGGAGCGGTGGCGACAGGCACTGTTGAAGAAGCAATCTCTGAGATGACTGTCCTCGAGGGAGGAGTTGCAGGTGTTGGAGAAGACTGGTTTTGAGCATCCAGGAATGACTCCATCAGGGTAGTCAACCTAGCTACCTCCTCCTTCAATTCACGGTTCTCTTGTTCAATATGATCCATCAGCTTTGAAGAATTTTCCCTGGTGTTATACCGGTGCGTCAGCTTGTCTTCAAAATAAATGAAGAACACGGAGTTAGATCACTAATCAAGAAACCCTGAACAAAACCTGCTTATGTACATGATGCATGCAATGCTTGTGCATATGATTTATTTTTTATCAGATGAACTTTATAGAGATCTATTTGCAAATATTTGGAAATATTACTCTTTTTAGACATATAATGGAATATTCATATCAATAGTATTTGGAAAAAAATTTACACCAAAGAAATACAGTCTTGGTAACCAAATACAATACAAGAGAGAAGGAAAATGAACATCCTATGGAACCCTAGAAACAATCGTCCAAAGCTCCCGAGACCGGAAGATAAGCTGCACGAAGCCTCTTCAACTCTCTCTCATAGGCTGCCTCCATATCTGCCTTCTCCATGGCAAGTCGATCATACTTCCTCTTCCAAAACTTGGATGACTGAGGAAGAAGAGAAGTAACCACGTCCTCTGGCTCATCAATAATCTGATGCTCCAGAAATTCTATCACATCATCCTTATCTCTGAGTTGCTGAAGTAGCTCCTCTCGCTCACGAACCCAAGCACGCGAACGGTCTTCATCTCTCAACTCCTCTACTCCTTGGTTAAGGAGGGTTGAAGGCCCAGCCATAACCATAGGTGTAGGTCTCGGGTAGTCATAGGGCATGCGGTACTCAGAAGCTCTTTTCCTCACCCACGAGGTGTAGGGTTCCATAGCAATACAATTCTTCGGACCAAGCTCTTTCCTTCCCTTCTTATGAATCTTGCGCCAAGCGCGGACCATCCTGCCCTTCAAGTTCTGGGGATCTTCACCCTCTTGAAAGAACACACCTTCCAACATAACTTTGTTAGGTTTATCCTTTAAGGGGAACCCAAACTGACGGCGAGCCAAAATAAAGTTGTAGTTAATTCCACCACATGTACCAAGAAGAGGCACATTGGAGAATTCACCACAAGAGTCAATAACCTGGACACCATCATACACACGGTTGTACCAAAACATATCATCATTAGTGAGAGACATAAGTCTCGTAGACCATCGTAGACATCCTTTGTTCTCCTTGAAGGCAAGCGTATGTGGCAAGTGCGAAATAAACCACTTGTATGACAGAGGCAAACAACACACAATGGTACCACCACCCTTTGCATTCCTCGTATGCAAAGAGAAATAAGTGTCACCCAACAGAGTAGGAACGGGATTAAGAGTAGAGAAAATCCTAATAGGGTTCACATCCACAAAATTTTCGATGTTGGGGAATAACACTAGCCCATAGATGAGAAGTACAAACATAACCTCAAAGGCGTCCTCACTCATGGCCTTCCAAACAAGGTGGCTTAGGCAATGAGAAAATAAGATGGGAGACCTTGAATTCCACCTTTGGTAGTCATATGAGCACCAATATCAGATACATCTATGTGAAGCAGATCAACAATCTCTTGGGAAGAAGGGACTCTCTCCAAGCCACTGAACGACAACCGATCTAAGATAGGTATACCCACAAGATAGGCATACTCCTCAAGCGCAGGCAAAAGCTGGAAATCCGGAAAAGTGAAGCAACGGTATAGAGGATCATAGAACTGCACCAACACACTTATCAGACCTTCATCCACCTGAGTAGCAAGAATAGACAGAAGCTTCCCATGGCGAGCTTTGAACTCCAAGGGATCTAATACATATGATGTCAAACTCCTTAACTCTTTCAAGTCGGGTTGTCTGAAACTGTACTTCTTCGTATTCCTTCTTTGCTTATCCATGTCTAAAAATTTGCAAATAGACCTCTTAAGTTCCTAGAAAATTTTCTCATTATTGATGATATGGATGCAAATGAATGCATGGATGCAACAATCACACTCAAGGATTAAGCAAGTCACGCCACACAAAGGTCCCGGGATGGATCAAGTCATCCTTAATATCAATCATCCATTTTGGTGAATTGTGGTTTACACCTTATCAACACCCAAGTTCCATTGATATTAAGGATATACGAGAACGGATCAACCGCGAATCAAGGGTTTGTTGCAAGTCACGAGCATGGAGTCTCGGTTAAGAACCACCCAAAGGGAGTGTACTATGGTTAAACCTGACAATCATGTTCTAAAAGAGGTCCCCATAGTCATCATCTCATCTTTCGGATATTATCGGATAAAACGACTACTCGTATTCCAAAAAAAATCCAAGAGAGACTCCTATGAGTGTAGTATCGCGTAAAAATCGTATCAAATCTTCCACTTGAACGATCTTCGCACTACGTCCTAAAATAGGCCAAGATGGGCTAGGTAATCTAAGGTCCTTGGCTTCTAAGGTCTATATTGGAAAGAGTAATGCCTAACCACGACTACTCGTGTGACATTATTGATCCCAACAAAACCTCCACCAAGTGAATGGGCTTGCAAGTCAACTTGCTAAGGAATAACTCCACACAAGTCAACAAAACTATGCCATCCTCCTATCATAAGTGCACTCGAGTTCGGGTATAGAACTCATCTTACAAGAGACCACCAAGCTCACAAGCAATTGAATATATCAAGCAATTCATACATTACAAACAATACAGTCATCCCAAATTTGCACAAAAAATATGTCACAAATAAATATAAGCATACAATACAACAAAGCAAAAAGTAGGCTAAACCCAGTAGGAAGCAACATGTCCCTAGTGAAGTCGCCACTTTTCTGTAGCGCGGTATTCGTTACCTTTAGATTTATTGACTAAATCAAAAGTAAATCATACAATTCGAGTTGCCACCGCACATCTATTTATCCAAAGGAAAGGTTAGAAAGCGAACAAAAACCGAGAAGTTTTATCAAATCAAAAACTAATAAAAATGTCATAGATCTGGGTAAGGGGGTTGGTTATGCAATGGAAAGGTTTTAAGCACCCAAAACATCTTGACTACTCTAAGGGAGCCCTTTTTGAAAATGTTGTATGGTAGGTTGGTATTTGTGAAAATATTTGGGCAAACATGATTGGGGAGATGAGAAAAGAATGTACAAATTATTTACAATTTTGTTGTTTGAATGGATAAACTCATTGCCTACGTACCATCACAAAGGTAGGCTCAAAACATCGTAGTTCGGGGTAAAAATCTCAAAATAAGTTGGTGAATTGATTTGTCAAAAGCCTTAAGGTCTTTTGTTATCAAAGGGAGAAAACTCAACCTAAACCAATAATCCACCATGTGAGGAGAGCTTCAACATACTAGTGAGGGATCCACCCTATAATAAGTATGGAAGACTTAGAGTCCAATCACTAAGGATAAGGTGAGGTTTACATCAACCACTATGATAACTCAAACCTAATAGCTAATGTTTATGAAAAGTTTTAACAAAGGTGGCCATTGGAACCACAAAAACAAACTTTGGATGAGTTGTATTTACAAGTTAGAAGTATTCACAAAATAAAGTCAAAGTTGACTTAAGATTCAATTCAAAATAAGTATTATGAAAAGAGTTTGGAAAATCAAAGGCATAATGCCTAGGTTTCTAGTTTTGAAAACAATGTCAATGTTTGCACAAAATGAGTTTGGCTTGGGTTAGAGTGGAAAGAAGAAGAGAAGAGATAGTCCTAAACATGCAAAGATGAGAGAAGAGAATAAAACCCTTGGAGTTACTTTCTTGAGATCATAAAGATGATTCAAGTTGCTCCTTTCCTTTGGACTTAGCAATTAACTCAAGCAATCAAACAAATATTCAATTAAGCTCCTAGGATCTCCCAATTTGGACTTGTCTCTCTTAACTTGGATGCTCATGACAATGGTCCTTCTATCTATCTCAAGTTTGGAATCCCTATCACACAAGAACAAACAATCAAAAAGTTCACAATGCAAAAAGAAATGGACAAAGAGAGAGTTTAGATTAGAGGTCCTTTCAAGTTATCTTCAAGATTAAGCATTCTAAAGGCATGAGACCTAGTTGCTCTTCGATCCATTTTATCATTCTAAAGGCATGAGGCATAGTTTCTCTTGAACTCCATTAAGCATAGGTAAGGTCCTAATTCTAAGTCCTTTCTCCTTTTTGCATTGGTTCACACAAACAAAGACAAAACAAACACAAAGCCACAATGTATTTACACAATACTGTGTTCAAATGAGCAAAAGGAAAATGGTATAAACATAAACATGAGCTCAAGTGAGCAAAGGAAAAAGACAATATGAATAAATGAGAAAGAAAATTAAATTGCATTAAAGTAAATTGCAAGAATTAAATGCTTGAATTAAAAGTTAGTAATTAGTAGTTAGTGTTAATGTGTCATAAGGCAATTTAGCGCTATGTTAAACAATCGTAAGTGGACTAATGTAGTAGTCACACCTATCTGAGGCCGGTCAATAAAACTATAGGCAAATAAACACAAGTTAGAGACCATGACTAGTAAGCCAAGATCTTATAACTTGCCATGCCAAAAGAAAATAAGAATGACCTTATATGGATTTTTAGGTTTTTTGCTTGACCAAGAAGCAACCTATCATGGACACAAAGCAATTCACTTGATCTTTGATCAAGTTGAATTTTATTTGGATCAAAGAAGGCTAAGCCTATCATATGTCAAGGCTAACCCCAAATCATTAACTCATTGGTCAAAAGAAAAAGAAGAAGAAAAGAGATGAAGATGAAATGTATAAAATGGAAATTCAAATGTCATAACCAAAACACAATGATCAAATGTGAATGGAATCAACATCAATCAATGGTAAACAAAAGTGAAATGAAGATTAGAAGTCAAGAAAGGTCAAACATATTTTTCGTATTTTTTGGAATTAAGATAATACATAAAATAAAATGAACAAAATAAGGTCAAACTTCAAATCGAATTCAAATTAACTTGGATAAGTCCAATTGGATCATCATAAGTCTAACATGGTCAAACTAGGTTTGACAAAATTTCTCAATATTTTTTGAAAACAGAAACTATTTTAAAATCAATTAAAAGCATTAAAATATAACACAAATGAATTAAAATCTCAAATAAATTACAAATCAATTAAGAAATTGATGAGAATATTTTCATAGACTTATCATGATCCAAATGTGTTAAGAAAATATTTTTTGCATTTTTGAATAACAAAAAGTATTTTAAATGAATTAAAAACTATTAAAAACAAAATAATTCACAAAAAATAATAAATGGAATCACAAAAACAATTAAAAATCAAATTATGAAACTAGATTTTAAGAGAAAATTTTTGCAATTGGTCTCATATTTTTGTGATTCCAAATAAAAGAGTTATGAATTTTTGAAAATAAATGGATTTAAAGAAAATAAAACATAAATTAATAAAAGAGAAAAAAATCTGGAGCGCACGATCCAGCCTCATTAATTGACGTGGACCATCATGTGGCTCAAATACGCGTGCTCATCATGCACCTAGGTCAAACGCGTTGCCAAATGTTTTAAAAGAAGTCAAACAAAAGCATGGCCAGGATTAGATCATAGCACTTGGATCCAATGGCCAAAGAGCTTCCACGTAAGGGACGGTGGTGGAAACCACCGTCTTCTCCGGGGAGCCAACGAATTCCGGCCACCAGTTGCAGATTTTGCAACCTCAACCAAACAAAACGTGCCTTATACCAAATTAAAGTTAGGGTGATGTATATCACCCCTGTAACCTTAGATTTCACTCAAGATCCCTATGGAAGGAGAAATCTGAGAAGGAAAATCTAGGTGTTCGATCTCCAGTTCATCAATTCATGAAATTAAAGCCACCATTGGCTTGCCTCTCACACGAGGACTTCAGAAAACCAAGCAAACTCAAGCAAAGCACAATATATGGTGAGATTCGAAGCAAAACAGTTGAGATGTAAACCTTTGAGGTGCAGCTTTGATGAGTACGATCCAACCAAACTCTTTCTTGCAGCTTGATCTTGATGTATGGTCTGAGTGCAAGGCTTAGGAATTAGTATTGAAGATCAACTGATGTTGTTGAAAATCAAACTTGAAAAGTGAAATGAAAATTCAAAATTCCTTTGGTGTGAGATTGGGATTCAATTCCAGCAGAGTTTTAGGCGCCTTCAGGTTGAGAATTGAATGAAGCAATGCATCTATTTATAGCTGAAGCTGCAAGGAAAGTGTGATTAATCCGTGTGCATGAAGCTTTTGGTCCTCCATGCATGGGCCTGTACAGGCGCATGTGAGGCCCAAAAACTGATGGTTTTGCAAGCTGATAGCATAATGAAATGGTTTGGACGTGTGGTTTGCATTACAATTTCTTGTGCATGAAATTCTATCATGAAATGCATAAATGGTCACAAATGTTCCTCTCTTCGAAAGTCCCATATGGAAAATCCAAACATAGGTATGTGAGTAATGGTTGGAAAGGTCTTGACATAAGGAATAAAAGCTATGTTGAGCAAAAATCCATTTTGAGTTTGGAAAATTGTGAAAACTGGCTATGAAGTTTGATGTACAAAACATGTCTTTGAAAATTTTGCCAAAAGTGACCAACTTCAAGCCCTTTGGTTTCAATGATGCAAGCATAAAATGAACAAACCTTCAACATAAAAGTTGTATATCTTTTTAATGTAATCAATTTGGACTTAAATTTTGGATCATTTGGAGTTTTGATGAGAAAGCTATGGGCACTTGAAGTTGGACTTTTTCAAGATTCAATGGCTTTGGTCCAAAGTGACCTATAATGTTTTGTATTATCACATGTGTTTCTTTTAGGATTATGAAATTTTGTCCAACATAACAATTTAAGTATACATCTTAATATTTCCATTGAAATTGGTCTCACATCAAAATCATAAAAAATGAAGGATTTAGGTCCTTGGGAAGTTGACACAAAATTAGGGTTTCAGTCAAAATGACCTATAATGTTTTGAAATGAAGGATGACCTTCCAAGTTTAAAATGGATTTATAATGAACATGAAAGTTGTTCATATGGTTCTTAAGAACATTTTTGATCTTGGGTTCATCTTCATTTGACAAACACATCAAAAATTAGGTCTCAGTGGATTTCAAAATAGTCAGATGATTTGACTGGTCAACTTCTCAAGGCCAAACCTCAAATCTTGATGATTGAATGATTGAGGATACTCACATAAGTTCAAATATGCATAAAATGATGAATTAAAGAACTTACCTTGATTTAATTTGATCATAGGTTGAGGTTGCTTCATGAGCAAGGCACAGCCAAATGCATAGTTGATTTAGGGTTTGGGAAATAAGCCTCAAGCCCCTTTGGTTTATCCTGATCAAATTAGAAAATTGAGATACTTGGGAGACATATATGATGATTGATATCTTTGTGAACCATTGTCATGCGTGCTTTCATCTTCATTTGGCCCCTTCTTTGAGCATAGGAGCCTCCTAGGAGCAATGGATCACATGACTGCTTGAGCTTCAAAACAAAACAAGTTAGTGACATATTTTTGTGCTTTTGGTTAGTAAACAAAATAAGAAAAGCAATAATATACAATTCAAGCATGCTTGGTGGTCTCAAACCAACTCACACAAGTCCTAACCCAAGGTTAAAGGAACCAAGATGTTGTGATCCTTGAGGCAATGCAATGAGAAAATGATGTAATGCCATGAGGGATCTTAAGGTCAAAATTAGGGTCTTACAATTCGTGCTTGTAGTTTCTAGCCAGTCTGTCCCTGCCATGCCTGTTGGGTTCCCGTGGGGAATGCTACCAAACTTTGTGCCAAAAGGGTACGCGCCAACATTTGCTTTTGTGCCAACATCTAGCTCGGTCCTGTTTGTGCCTACTCCTATTGTGCATTCTCTACCTTGTGTTGAGGATACCATTTACCATTCTGAGTCGTCTGAAGGTCCAGATGTTTATGAGAAGATGGATGAGATGAAGGATTAGTTTCTTGAGTTGCGCAAGGAATTGAAGACCCTAAGAGGGAAGGATTTATTTGGTAAGAATATTGTCGAGTTGTGTTTAGTTCCCAATGTCAAGATTCCGGTGAAGTTCAAGGTCCCAAACTTTGAAAAATATATGGGGAATACTTGTCCTATGAGTCATCTTGTCATGTATGCTAGAAATATGTCTACTCAGGCCGACAATGTCCAGCTGCTTATTCACTACTTCCAAGATAGTCTGACAGGTGTTGCACTTAGATGGTACATGGGCTTAGATAGTGCTAGTGTTCGTACTTTTAATGACTTGGGCGAGGCCTTTGTCAAACAATATAAGTACAATGTTGATATGACTCCGGATCGTGACCAGCTTTGGTCAATGTCTCAGAAGGACAAGGAAACATTCAAAGAATATGCCTAAAGGTGCAGGGAGTTAGCTGCTCAGATCAGTCCACCTCTGGAGGAAAAGGAAATGACTAAGATATTCTTGAAGAAGTTAAGTTCACTTTACTATGAACGTGTGATCGCAAGTTCCCCCAATGATTTCACCGAGATGGTGAACATGGGGATGAGATTGGAAGAAGGAGTCCAAGAGGGGCGGTTATCCAAAGATGAAGCGTCGGCGAGCAAGAAGTACGGTGGTAGCTTCTCTAAAAAGAAGGAAGGAGAAACTAATGCAGTATCAGTAGGGAGGAAGATGAGGCCTCATGTGAGAAAGAATTCCAAGTCTTGTCAACATCAGCATCAAGTATCATCAGTAATTCCATTCTTTACCAATAATTCAACAAATCAAGCAGTTCCTATTCAGCAACCACATCAATAACAACCGCAACAATGCACCAACTATAACAACAACAATCATCATCAGAACTTTGAAAGGAAGAAGGTCTCTTTTGACCCTATTCCTATGACATATGCAAAATTGTACCCTTCCTTGGTAGTCAAGAATCTTATCCAACCAAGGAATCCTCCACAAATTCCTGAACCATTACCGTGGTGGTTCAAACCTGACTTACATTGTGCTTTTCACTAGGGAGCTCCTGGTCATGATATTGAAAATTGTTATCCTCTGAATTACGAGGTCCAAAAGCTGGTCAAGAGCGGTATGGTGTTCTTTAAGGACAGAGCGCCAAAAGTTAAAGCCAACTTGTTTCCTGCTCATGGCAACGCTTCTATGAACATGGTAGACGCTTGTCCTAGGAATTTCAGGGTCTTTGACGTCCGTCATATTCGTAGGTCCTTGGTTGAGATTCACAGAGACTTGTGCCTGGTGAGCCAGTGTGAACATGACCATGATGGTTGTTTTATTTGTAGTGTTAACCCTCGTGGTTGTGTAATTGGTAAAAGGGACATTCAAAGGTTGATGGATGAGAATGTTATTCAGGTTCAACGGTCAAGGTATGTGGGAAGTGATGTGAACATCATCGTGTCGGTATTCAAAACCTTTGAGCGGGTAGTTATTCAATTTGATAGCAGCAACAAGAAAGAAAACAGATTGGTATCCCCGTTAGTTATACGTTTAGCGGGACCCATCCCCTATTCATCCGATAAAGTTTTATCGTACAAGTATAATTCCACCATGATTGAAAAGGGTCAATAAGTTCCTCTTCCAGTTGCAGATTAAGTGGTGAATATCGCAGATGTAGTGAAGGTGACCCGTAGTGGTCGTGTGTTCAGCCTGATATTTCCTAAAATTGTAGAAGATGTTTGTAGCGGGGTATTCATTACCGTTAGACATATTGACTAAATCCAAGATAAACCATACAAGTCGAGTCGCCACTGCACTTCTATTTATCCAAAGGAATGGTTAGAAAGCGAACAAAAACCTAAAAGTTTTATCGAATCAAAAACTAGTAAAAATGCCAGAGATCGGGGTAAGGGGGTTGGTTATGCAATGGGAAGGTTTTAAGCACCCAAAACATACTAGGTACTCCTAGGGAGCCCTTTTCACACTTGTTGTAAAGTTGGTATTTTGTGAAAATTTTGTTTGTGCAAACATGATTGAAGAGATGAGAAGAGAATATACAACTTATTTACATTTTTGTGTTTGGATGGATAAACTCATTGCCTACGTACTATCTTAAAAAAGATTAGGATCAAAACCTCGTAGTTCGGGGTAAAAATCTAAAAATGAGTTGGTGAATTGATTGGTCCAAAAGCCTTAAGGTCTTTTGTTATCCAAGGGAGAAAACTCATCCTAAAACCACAAATCCACCATGTGAGGATAACTTCAACATGCTAGTGAGGGGTTAACCCTATAATAAGCATGGAAGACTCATTGTCCATCACTAAGGATATAGGTGAGTATTACATCTACCTCAAGAATAACTCAAACCTAATAGCTAAAGGTGATGAAAAAGTTTTGATTAAGAGAGTGGCCATTGAAACCACAAAAAAGTATTTGAATGAGTGGTATTTACCAATGAAGAGTATTTACAAAATATGGTCAAAGTTGACTTAAAAGTTCAATTCAAAATAAGTGTTATGAAAAGAAAGTTTGAAAATCAAAAGCATAAGGCTTAGGTTTCTAATGTTTGAAAACAAATGTTAATGTTTGCACAAAAAGTTTTGGCCTGGGTTAGAGTGGAGGGAAGAAGAAGAATGGCTAAAGTCCTAATCATACAAGAGATGAAGGATAAGAAACAAGACCACAAATGGAGTTCCTCTCTTGAGATCATATCGATGATCCAAGTAGCTCCCATCCTTTGGAATATGCAATCAAAATAAGTGTAAGCTCAAGCAATCAACATAATCAAACAAGCTCTTAGAAGATCCTCAAATGTCTCTTGTATCTTTCACTTTGGATGAACATGGCAATGGTTCTTCACTTTGACCTCTCATAGGATCCCCTAGCATAAAAGCACACACATCAAAGAGTTCTATGAAGTAAATCAAGAATGGACAAGAGTGAGTTTAGAGCATTGGTCCTTTTAAATCATCTTCAATCATTAAAGTCCTTTTACTCCAATTTGCATAGGGAATGTCCTAAAAACTAAGTCCATTTATCCATTTCTTTGCATTTGGTCCACAACAATCAAAACAAAACACAAGCACAATAATATATACACAATCATGTGCTCAAGTGAGCAAAAGGCAAATTGGATTAACATAAACATGTGCTTAAGTGAGAAAAGAAAAAAAACAGATGAATAATATGTACAAGAATAATAAATTGCATAAATGTAAAGAGCAAGAAGTAAATGTTAATGGTTAATGGTTAGTGTTAGAGTTAGTGTGCCATAAGGCAAATTTAGCGTTACATTAAGCAATCGTAATTGGACTTATATAGAAGTCACAACTATCTGAGGCTGGTCAATAATAATGTAAGCAACAACACAAGTTAGAGGTCTTGATTAGTGAATCAAACTCCAACAACTTGCCATGCCAAAAAGAAGATGAGAAATGATCTTGTATTGATTTAGGTTCTTTGCATGATTTAGGAAGCAATCTATCCTTAATGCAAAGCCATTCACTTGATCCATGATCAAGATGAATTAGATTTGGATCAAGGAAGATTAAACCTCCATGTATCAATGCTAACCACCAATCTTTAACTCATTGATCAAAAAGAAAAAGAATAAGAAGAAGAAGATAAAGAATTAAAGTGCATTAATGGAAATGATATATACTAATCAACAAGCATTGACCAAAGATAGAGAAGATCAAGGTCAAACAATAGAAAACAGAAGCAAAATAAGAATTAGAAGTCAAGAAACAAATAAAAAATTCTTGGCATTTTTTAATATTTCAAATAAAACTTGAATTAAAATAATAAAGAAAGGTCAATTTTCAAACTCACTTCAAATCAACTTTGAAAAGTCCAAGCGAATTACCCCAAGTTCAACAAGGTCAAACAAAGTTTGACAAAAACATTCAGCATTTTTAAAAGTCAAAAACTATTTTAAATCAATTAAAAAATGCATAAAAATAACCTAATTGAATTAAAATCTCAAATCAATTAATAAATTGATGAGAATATTTTTCATAGATCTATCATCATTCAAAGATGTTGGAAAAATATTTTTGTATTTTTTGAATATCAAAAATTATTTAAAATGAATTAAAAATAACCAGAAAAGAGAAAATTCATGAAAAATATTAAATGATAAAATAAAAAATATTAAAAATCATTTTTAGAAACTAGAAATTAAAAGAGAAATAATGCAATTGGTCTCACATTTTTTGGACCAATAATGAGTGAGATATGATTTTTTGAAATGAAATGGAATAAAAGAAATAAACTGGAAATTAAAATCAGAAATAAAAAATAAGGAAAATCCACACGCGTTGGATCCAAGCTCATTAATTGAGCTGGCGCATCAGACGGTTCCCAGGCACGCATCCACCATACACCCAAGTCAATGCAAAACATGTTGCCTTCAAACAAGTCATAGCAATGAAGGAACCAGATTAGATCTAGAAAAGAGATCGCATGGCCAGGATTTGATCTGGAAACCAGATGGTGGTGTACATCACCGTCTTCTCCGGCGAAGTCTCCTGTTCCGGTGAGACTTGCAGACATGGCAACCTCAACCAAATGCCACGATCTATATAACTATGGAAAGCTGGGGTGATGTACATCACCCCTATGCCATCTATTTTCGCTCTAGACTTCCATGGAGAGAGGAATCAAAGCTTGAAAAAAATGGTGTTCAACTGAAACTTGATGGAATTTCAAAATTCAAAGCACCAAACAATTGCCTCTATTGAGAGGACTTCAGACAACCCAGCAAATGCAAGAAATAAGCTATGAATAAAGAGTTTTGAAGAAAATAAGTTCTGATATCCACCTTTCAAAATGTGGATCTTGAGAGCACAATTCTCCTTTGTTAATGCTTGCAGTGTGGTCTAGTGATGAAGATGAGCAAGGCTTAGGAACTAACGATCTAGAAATCAACTAGTGTAGCTGAAATTTAGATCTGAAAATTTGAAGAAAAAGAGCAAGTTCCTTTAAGTGTGGCTATGGAGGGATTCGTGCAACATAACAGGTTCCTTCAGGTTGGTAAATTATAAAGCCAAGGCCTTGTATTTATAGAAGAAGGGAGCTGCAAGCATGAGCAAAGTGTGTGCATGAATGAAGGGGGCATCCATGCATGGGCCTATACAGGCGCATGGAGGGCCCAATTCTGATTGGAATGGCAAGCTAAACATCACCAAATATGTTTTGGATGTGCAGATGAGGTGTATTTGGCTCATGCATAGAGTTTGAACCAAGTTTCCAAAAATGCACTAAAACGTTCCCCTCTTCGAAAATGATACTTCAAAAAATAAAACATAGCCTTATGGGTAATGGTTGGAAAGCTTATTGCATAAGGAACAAATGCTATCTTGACCAAAACTCCATTTAGGCCTTGGAAATTAATGAAAATTGAACTTGAAGTGTAGGGTGCAAAACATGCATATATGAAATTTCCAAAATTGGCCAAAGCTCAAGCCCTTCTGTTTCAATGATGCAAGCTGCAAATGACAAAATCTTCAACATGAAAGTTGTTGATATTTTCAAGGAGCTCAATTTGGACTTAAGTTTTTAATCATTTGGAGTCTTGGTGAAGAAGTTATGGGCACTTGAAGTTGGACTTTTTCATATTTCAATGCATTTGGTCCAAAGTGACCTATAATGTTTTGCATTATCACATGCATTTATTTTGCGATTTTTTAATTTTTCCCAACATAACATTTTAAGTAGACATCTTAAGCTTACCAATTAATTTTATCCTACCTCAAAATCATAAACAATTAAGGAGTTATGTCCTTGGGAAGTTGACCCAAAATTAGGGCTTCAGTCAAAATGACCTATAATGTCTTAGAATGGATGATGACCTTCCAAGCTCCAAATCAATTTTTGATGAAAATGAAAGTTGTTCATATGGTCCCTAATAACCTTTTTTCTCTTGGGGTCATCTCCATTTGACCAACACATAAAAAGTTAGGTCTCAGTGCATTTCAAAATAGTCAGATGAATTGACTGGTCAACTTCTCAAGTCCAAACCTCATATCTTGATGAATTGATGATTGAGGACACTCAAATAAGTTTAAATATGCATGAAATTATGAATTAAAGAACTGCCCTTGATTGTATTTGACCATGGGTTGAGGTTGCTTCATGAGCAAGGCACAGTTGATGAACAGATGAATTAGGGTTTCCTTGGGAAACAAACCTCAAACCCTTTGGTTTGATTTGATCAAAATGATGAATTGAGATACTTTGAGGGCATATTTGATGGATGAGAGATTTGGGAACCATTTCCATGCTTGCTTTCATCTTCTCTTGGCCATATCAATGCACATAGGGCCTCTTAGAAGCCTTAGACCTTATGAATGCTCAAGCTACAAACAAAAGATGTTAGTGACATATTTTTGTGCTTTTGGTTAGTAAATAAAAAATGAAAAAATCAATAATATACAATTTAAGCATGCTTGGTGATCTCAAACCATTCACAAGAGGTCCCACCCAAAGGCCAAGGGAGCCAAGATGCTTATGATCCTTGAGGCAATGTGAATGCAATGTTATGATGTCATGAGGGATCTTAGGGTCAAAATTGGGGTCTTACAAATGCCCCTATTTAAGGTCATTCTAGCCTGAGAAGTGAAGGTTAAAATCTTCGTCTCGGCGAGGTAGAATGGGCTTAAATAATAACAAAGAGACGAATTTTGGTCCCTAAGAGACCTCATGATGCAAATGTATATATGCAAAAGATAATATTCTGTGGAGATATGTGTCCACAAAGAAGAAAAGAAACCAGGAGAGGCTGACAATCCATATGAGTAATACACTCAATGGAACAGACACTCTGGGGATTCTAAGGGGGATACGCATGTATTGGGGAATATACCAATACATCAAAACTATCCACAAAGGATACTTCGGATAAAATCCGGACTCATATGGAAAAATCCACTAAGGGATTTCACTGGGGAAGGTCCAAACCGGACTCACTTGAAGAAACAACAGGATGAGGTATTATTGGTTACTGGGTAATAAGCTCAAGGAGACATGTGGTCGAAACACCGGTATGATGGTGAAGGAATAACATGCTCGGGGAGGATGAATATCTAAGACCTGTATAAGGGTGAGAGATATAAAACATCCAAAACATCTGAGGAAGACCTGAAAAGGTATATTTCCTCTCAGGAAATTTGACTCCACAGGGGACAAAAGTCATAATAGGGAGCAGAGAGGAAGGAACACCAGGGATACCGGTTACTGGGCATATAATAAGTGACCGACCAAGCGTGAATTGGGGAATATTTCCAAGACACTCATCATCCAAAAGGAGGGCTGAGAAGCAAACTCAATTATAGGATGGACATTCGACTCCGCAAAAGGGGATACGAATCTTACTCAACTGGGGAAGACCAAAAGACTTCGACCAAAGAGTGCATGAGATATGTTATCTATTACCGTCAGAACGTAGATAACGTACTCGCATGGAAGATTATCCACAACCGGTTACTAGGTTAATGAAGGATAAATCGACCAAAGGAACAGGGCATCGGGATACCGAAAACTAGGTATAAAATGATGACCAAATCAAAGGGGGACATATTCATTACCGACAAAAGGTAAATGACAGATGACCCTCTGGGGATACATTGACAAAGGCAATGATCAGGGAGATATATCATCGATTACTGGGAGATATACTCAAAAGGTGGAGGACTATCGATACCGAATATTGGATAAAGATAACCATCAAAGAGGGGATTACATCTACCGGCTATCAGGTAGAAAACCACGGAAGAGTAACCGTCATCGGTTAGGATGAATAAACAGGTTAACTCTGCAAAGGGGATAAAAATAGGATTTACAACTACCAATATATGGGTAGAAAACCACAGACTCCGCCAGGAAAAGACGGATAATTATTGGTTACTTGAGCAATCATTCACCTAAACTACGGGGAGGTGCAAGGAAAATCGCAAGAAGCCAATCTAGGAACAAACTAGAGAGACACAATGAAACAAGACTCATCCCTATGAGGATATAACTCAGGGTGAACTCCATCCCAATATATGTGTTGGGAGGAAACATAAACGACCATCATCCACGAGGACATAACTCAGTGGGGAATATGGAAGAAAATGATAAACACTTTCTGCTTATGGGGATGACTCTACATGGGGAGATCAGATACAAACATCTGCTTGGTGAAATATGTATCACCGACATAGCAAGGGATAACAAACAAAGGTAATTATGGCAATCAATGCAACATGAATATTTGAATGTCAAAATTTTATGCACATATGTGTGGTTTATGTATGATGAATGCTGACAAAACAGACATATCTAACACAAACGGGTTCAACAATCGATGAACAAACATCCGGTACTACATCTCAAGAGAGAAAGCCAGGCCCACTAGAGAACATCCAATCTGCTGGGGATCAGAGATACCAGGAAACAAAGATCTCTACAGGGGAACGAGCATCAGTCATTCCAGCTGGGGACAGGGTCCATACACAGATAAAATCCGTCGTAGAATCAACTTATTGGGGAAATTATCAGAGGGGAAGAAGGAACTTTGTGGGGAACAAACACCATACAACAGCTTCCAGGGGCACCACCACATATCGTACTCCTGACGAAATCACATCTGCTGAGGAGGAAGGATTATTACTCCGCTGAAGGAGAGATAAACCTCTTTATCAACCACTCTGTTCGGGAGGAAACCACAGACAGGCTCTGAAGGAAGGATACCGCCGTGCCAGGAATATGAACAACTGTTTTACCCTGTTGGGAATCATACCATCCTTGGGAGAGCACTGAAGACATCCCAAGTGTCCTTTTTTTGTCATTGTGGATGTTCACTTTGTTTAAAAACAAATTATGAAAAATGTATTTATTTTAAACAATGACTTTTCTTCATTAAAACATGCAAAACATTTATTGAATAAAAATAAATAAGAGTGCAAATAATTGGATAAAGGCTCAAATTTATTTGATGGGATGGTAGTCTGCAAATGGCAAGACTCCATAGATCTTTTCAAATTTGAAATTGGTGATATATATTGGAAAAGGGGCTACATTGAACATAATGACCATTTCTCCACCAACTCTGAATCCGATGTATTTGAAGCTTCAGTTGACAATGACTGAGCGAGAATCTCTGCGAGAATCTCTGTCTTTATGATTATTCTTTTTTTTTCATGTCTCTAACTTTTGCCTGGATCGCCCTTTCGGGTTTTCAATCCACCGAGACGCTCATTTTTGCCTAAGCCGCCCTTTAGGGTTTTCAACTTAGCGAACTATTCTGTTTTTATTTTTAGGCGAAGTATTTCTTGACTGCATCTGAATTCACAGGACGAGTGACATCCTCCCCATCCATAGTTGTAAGTATCAAAGCACCGCCTAATTAGGCTCTTTTAACAACATATGGACCTTCATAGTTTGGAGTCCACTTGCCCCTGGAATCGGGTGCCAAAGACAAGACTTTCCTGAGCACAAGGTCACCTTCTCGGAACACACGAGGCTCGACCTTCTTTTCAAAGGCTTTCTTCATCCTTTGCTGATATAACTGACCATGGCACATGGCAGTCAATCTCTTCTCTTCTATCAAATTTAGTTGGTCATAACGACTCTGAACCCATTCAGCATCAGTCAATTTGGCTTCCATCAAGACTCTCATTGATGGGATCTCCACCTCTACTAGGAGCACAGCCATCATGTCGTAAACAAGAGAGAAAGGGGTTGCCCCTGTTGAAGTGCGGACAGATATACGATACCCATGCAAAGCAAATGGCAGTATCTATGGCCAATCCTTGTATGTAACAACCATCTTCTGGACAATCTTCTTGATATTCTTATTAGCAGCTTCAACAACCCCATTCATCTTGGGTCTATAAGGAGAAGAATTATGATGTGCAATCTTGAACTCGCTACACAGATCTTTCATCATCTTGTTGTTCAAGTTAGATCCATTATCAGTAATGATCTTATCTGGCACACCATAACGGCATATGAGTTGATTCTTGATAAAGTTCACGACCACCTTTGTGGTTACGTTTGCATATGATGCCGCTTCAACCCACTTGGTGAAGTAATCAATTGCTACGAGAATAAATTTGTGACCGTTAGACGCTTTCGGCTCTATCATGCCAATCATGTCAATTCCCCACATGGAGAAAGGCCATGGTGATGAAATCACATTCAGAAGTGTTGGAGGAATATGAATCTTATTCGCATAAATCTGACACTTGTGGCATTTCTTCACATATTTGCAGCAGTCAGACTCCATTGTCAGCCAATAGTAGCCTGCTCTCAACATCTTTCTAGTCATGACATGTCCATTGGAATGAGTACCAAATGAACCCTCGTGGACCTCAGTCATCAACAGGTCTGCTTCGTGTCTATCCACGCATCTGAGCAAAACCATGTCAAAATTTCTCTTGTAAAGCACATCGCCATTGAGGTAGAAACTTCCTGATAATCTTCTCAAAGTCTTCCTATCCTTCACAGATGCCCCAGGCGGATAAATCTGGCTCTGAAGAAAACACTTGATATCATAATACCATGGCTTGTCATCTTTCACCTCCTCTACTGCAAATACATGAGCTGGTCTGTCCAAGCGCATCACGGTGATATTGGGAACTTCATTCCAAAGTCTAACCATAATCATTGAAGCAAGTGTAGCAAGAGCATCTGCCATCCGATTCTCATCTCGAGGAATATGATGGAAGTCAACTTCAGTAAAGAACGTTGAAATCATCCTCGCATAATATCTATATGGGATGAGGCCAGGCTGATTCATCTCCCATTCACCCTTAATCTGATTAACAACAAGGACCGAATCACCATAAACATCAAGATGGTTGATCCTAAGATCAATATATTCTTCCAATCCCATAATACAGGCCTCATACTCAGCCATATTATTCGTGCATTTGAAAGTTAGCCTTGTTGTAAACGGAAAATGTGTGCCTTGAGGAGTAATAATCAATGCCCCAATACCATTTCCATATTGATTCACAACGCCATCAAACACCATGCTCCATCGGGAACCAGGCTTTGGCCCTTCATCGAGCGTAGGCTCATCACAATCTTTCATCTTCAAATATAGGATTTCCTCATCTGGGAAGTCATACTGAACTGACTGATAATCATCGATAGGTTGATGTGCCAAGTGGTCAGCCAAGATACTACCTTTTATAGCCTTCTGAGCTCGATACTCAAAGTCATACTCTGACAACAACATCTGCCAACGGGCAATCCTCCTAGTTAAAGCAGGCTTCTTAAAGATATACTAGATTGGATCCATTTTGGATATCAACCAAGTTGTATGATTCAACATATACTGGCGTAAGCGCTTAGCAGCCCAAGCCAAAGCACAACATGTTTTCTCAAGCATCGAGTATCGAGACTCATACTTGGTGAACTTCTTACTCAGGTAGTAGATAGCATACTCTTTCTTCCCTGATTCATCTTGCTGACCAAGGACACAGCCCATTGAGTCTTCAAGAACCGTCAGATACATAATCAATGGTCTCCATTCCACAAGCGGAGACAGAATCGGAAGCTCAGATAGATACTCTTTAATACTGTCAAAGGCCTTTTGGCAGTCCTCGGTCTAATCATGAGACTGATCTTTCTGGAGGAGCTTGAATATTGGCGCATATGTGGCAGTCATGTGGGATATAAATCTAGAAATATAATTCAAGCGGCCAAGAAAACCTCAGACTTGGTTCTCAGTTTTGGGCGCAGGCATCTCTTGTATTGCTTTGACCTTCGTAGGATCAACCTCAATACCTCTCTCGCTGACAATAAAGCCCAATAACTTGCCGGAACGGACTCCAAATGTACACTTGTTCGGATTCAGACGAAGCTTATACTTCCTCAAATGCTGAAAAAGCATCAACAAGTGCTCAACATGTTCAACTTCCGTTCTGGACTTTGCAATCATATCATCAACATATACCTCGATCTCCTTGTGCATCATATCATTAAACAAGGTAGTCATAGCTCGTTGATACGTGGCTCCGGCGTTCTTCAAACCGGAGGGCATCATTCGATAACAGAATGTTCCCCAAGGTGTGATGAATGTTGTCTTCTCCATATCCTCGGGTGCCATCTTTATCTGATTATATCCGGAAAATCCGTCCATAAACGAGAAAACATTGAATTTAGCTGTATTATCTACCAACATATCAATATGTGGTAGAGGGAAATCATCTTTCGGACTAGCTTTGTTCAAGTCTCTATAGTCCACACACATTCGGACTTTTCCGTCTTTCTTAGGTACAGGCACAATATTGGCCACCCACTGAGGATATGTAGAAGTCACCAGAAACCCTACATCAATTTGCTTTTGAACTTCCTCTTTAATCTTCACTGCCATATCGGGATGAGTTCTTCTGAGCTTCTGCTTTACGGGCACGCACTCAGGCTTGAAAGGCAGGAAATGTTGCACGATATCAGTATCCAAACCAGGCATGTCTTCATACGACCAGGCAAATACGTCGACGTATTCTCGTAGCAACTCAATCAACCCCTTCTTAACAGACTCCTCCAGGAGTGACCCAATCTTCACTTCTCGCACACAATCTTCAGACCCCAAGTTGACTGTTTCCAGATTCTCAAGATGCGGCTGTATGATCTTCTCTTCGTGCTCAAGTAGACAGGTAATCTCGTCAGGAATCTCTTCAACATCATCTTCTTCTGCCTCAAATACAGGGAACTCAAAGTTGGGAGATGGTGTTGGATCATTATGTTCAATGGGTTTGATCAACCTGCATAATGGTTTTAGATATAAAAGATTTTAAAATTCAAGCAAAGCAAATCAATATGCAGATGAAAAGATTGATTTTATTTTTGTTTTTTAGGGTTTTATGTGATCACCAATTTCATGCAAAAGCGAAAAGGGAAAATAATTGGAAAAACAAACATTTAACATGAATTTATTGAATGAAAATATCATTGTATTTATGAGTCAACCATGTCATCACTTCTCCTTTTGGCATGGGAGGAGGGTTTTTAAACACAATGAACATTACTTTGACTTATGGATAACTGTTGGAATAACAACAGCGACCCAATTATTGCAGACCCCTCCAGGGATGACGAAGTTGCCAGAATCTTCCTCTTCATCTTCCATTATAGCAGCAGCTTCCTCATCTTGACCGGTGTGGATGAATCCACCACTCTTGAACAGCCCTTGCTTATTGAAGACGCCAGAAGAAATACCTTATACCAGCCCGGGATTTGTTGTCTTCCAGTTTTATCATTTTCCCCAATCCAGCAGTTGCACCATGCTCGATGGCCAACTTTGCATCTTTATAGGACGCAAATGAAGAAGTTCCTTTCTTAATAGGCTCAGCGATAGATAAAGCTTGGAACGGAGTTCCAACTTCATCCTCAGCATCTATATAAGAGAAGGAAGACAAATGGCTAACCAGGAGAGCCTTCTCTCCCCCTACCACCACCAGCTTCTTGTTTTTGACAAACTTCAACTTCTAGTGTAGGGTGGATGTCACAGCGCCTGCCTCGTGAATCCATGGTCTGCCCAAAAGACAGCTATATGATGGGTGAATGTCCATGACTTGGAAGGTGATCAGGGAATCACTCGGTCCAATCTTGACTGGGAGTTCAACCTCTCCAATCACAGTTTTACGGGACCCATCGAAAGCTTTCACCACCACTCCATTATGCCTCATGGGAGGCCCCTGATATGATAATTTTGCAAGAGTGGACTTTGGCAACACATTTAATGATGACCCAGTGTCCACCAGCACATTAGACATGGCATCATCTTTGCAGCTCATAGATATGTGTAAGGCCAAGTTGTGGTTTTTTCCCTCCTCGGGGAGATCAGCATCACAAAAACTTAAATTGTTACAAGCGGTGATGTTTGCAACAATACTGTCAAATTGTTCAATTGTGACATCATGATCTACATACGCCATATCCAACACCTTCTGCAGAGCTTCTCGGTGTGGTTCTGAATTCATCAGCAAAGATAGTACAGAGATCTTGGATGGCGTTTGTAGAAGTTGATCTACCACGTTGTACTCACTTCTTTTGATGGGCCTCAGCATCTCATCATAATCTTCTCTCGCATTGCTACTCTGGCCAGCAGAGACAGGAGTTTTCAACGTAGAGGTAGGTTTGGCAACAAGTGCCGGATTCGTAGCATTCACAGCAATCCCAACCGAGCGTTCAGCATAATCAGTAGTATCAGCCCTTCGAACATCAGCTTGGGGGTTCGGCGGAGCCGAGAAGACACGACCACTACGGGTCAGGCCGCTGACGTCGGCGATGTTAACAACAGAGGTAGAGGGTGAAGGAGAATTGCGATCCAAAACGCAGCGGAAATTAAAATTTTCTCCTTTAGAGATCCTTACGAATGGTCATGATCAGTGATAGAATATTTACCTCTTGTGACGATTGAAACCTTTGGTGCAGATCTCTTGTGACGATCAAAAACCTTTGATGCAGATCCACGAAGCGATCACGAACGTTGAACGATGACAACGTCTCTACTCAGTCCACACGAACGGGTTCCTTCAATCTCAGTGCTAGCTGGTACGAATGAAGGCTTTGAGTGAGAGAGAGAGAGTGAGAAAACAAAAATAATGCAACCGTAATGAATGCTTCTGCACAAGGGTTCTATTTATAGAACCACTTGTGTGGGCTTCAAGCTAAAAAGCCCACTTAAGTGTATTTTGGCCCATATCTTATAATATGCCCAAAATCACTTAAGCCCATGGTACCTTACCATATTTCGTATTCTACTCAAGTACACCGTACCTTACGATGTTCTATAATTCACTTAAGGGCACCGTACATTACGGTGTTCCTTAGTTACTCTATCTCTCATCAATCCGTCCTTTGTGTGTAACCATGTAGGTTTTCGTGACGTTGGCAATTATATTAAATCATGCATTTAACATAATAAACAGTGAGCGGTATCTAGCAACACATCACTGCTACCCAAGACACGAAAATGTCATGTGATCTGACAAAACCTTTTGTGATAATACTTATGTGTATAATTACCCTTTTGCCCTTATGTCTATATTGAACACAAGGCATAGACCGTGTCATCCTTGTCCAGTTCAATATTGGGCCCATAGACATTTATCCTGTTATGCAGGATGGGCAAATTCCATCTAGGTCACTCATGTCCCTCAGCATGCTTCGTGGAGTACCCATCAACTGTCTTTATGATTATCCAGTTACGGACAACGTTGGATCAGCAATAAAGCACTCGACTCTACATCTAGGGTTCATAGTGGTTTCAGGTCGAAGAGTGGTATACACCATTATCACCATGAGAATAACTTATGACACTTTGCATAACTTTCTATATAGTATTCTCATAGCGGGTCAATCCGGTATAAATATTACTCCTAATATTCATACCTATGTTTAAGACTTGATAACTCTTTATCCATGATCCATGAGATGTGATCATCAGTCTACAAACATAATAGTCTTAATGCTTTAATGTTATCCCATTTCACACTAAAGCTCGACTACGGATACTTTAAGAATAGTGTCCTTATGTTTAATGTGATCTCATGATTAAGTCATACTTGATACATTAAACAGACTAGCTATTCTAGGGACTTTATTAAACAAACGTAATAAAGAAAAAGCCTTTTATTATTAATAAATAATTCGATACAAGTACCAAAAGTATTGGCCTCTAGGGCTTACACCAACAGAGGGCAGGGACACCTCTTTCCCATCCTCCAATGCTACAGCATTGTAGCGATAAGGAACTGCTTTTTCAAAAGAATATGGCACAGAGCCAGCTGGTTTAATGGTCAAAGAAGTAGAAGCCTTTTGCTTTCTATCATCGTACTTGATAATAACAGGCTCAGGGATCCAAAATATCGGAGAAATTGCATTGACTTCATCAGCATCTTCATCAACATTTATGTTCTGAAGTATCTCAATGACTCCTTCATCCAGTATTTCTTGAACATCTTTGCGCACTTGGCGACATCCTCTTTGGTTGATAGAGCCAACTCGGCATCTGTCGTGGTCGTGCTCGTAATGATTGTACTCACACAGCAGTTTGTGCATCTCGACCAGAGATTGTCGAATATGGCTGACATATTTGACTTTGTACTTACCAGGACAGTCCTGGACCATGTTGACATATTTCCCATGCTCGGGCAATGGGTTCTTCTTTAGATTAGGACCTACATCCTCGAAACACAGAGTACCACATCTCACAAGGTCTTGAACCTTGGTCTTCAGTGGGTAGCAGTTTTCCACGTCGTGTCCGGGAGCACCGGAATGATAGACACAGTGTAATTCGGGCTTATACCACCACTGGGTGTTGGTACATATAGTCGGTGGGTCTCGTGGAGTAATCAACTTCCTCTCCATCAAAGAGGGATATAATTCGGCATAGGTCATGGGAATAGGATCGAAGGTGACCCTCTTCCTCTCATAGCTTGTATTGGCTTGATTACTGTTTCGAGGCTGGTAGGCCTGCTGTTGAGGACGGTGCTATTGTTGTTGATATTACGGATGTGGTTGTTGCTGATTATTATTGTGATGCTGATACTGCTGATTATCTCTGAAAACAGGTGCTATGTGAGCCACCTGATGCTGGTTACCGGCAGGACGCATGGTCTTCCTCCTCACTGAGGGTCTTCTTGTTTTAACATGGGAGGTCATAGCATGTGCCTCACCATCTTTCTTCTTTCCAAACGTCCCATACCGTTTGGTAGAAGAGCCTTCTTCTCTGGTCAGGCGTCCTTCCCTGACTCCTTCTTCCAGACGCATCCTCATATTCACCATCTCGGTGAAGTTAGAAGGAGCGCTGGCAATCATCCGCTCGTAATAAAAAGAACTTAAGGTCTTCAGAAAGATCTTGGTCATCTCTTTCTCCTTCAGCGGGGGCACAATCTGTGTTGCTACCTCTCGCCACCTCTGGGCGTATTCTTTGAAAGTTTCCTTGTCCTTCTGGGACATGGCCCTCAATTGATCCCTATCAGGAGCCATATCCATATTATACTTGTATTACTTGACGCAGGCCTCGCCAAGGTCATTGAAGGATCGGATGTTGCGCTATCCAAGCCCATATACCATCTTAGGGCAGCACCGGACAAACTGTCCTGGAAGTAGTGAATGAGAAGTTGGTCGTTGTCGGTCTGAGTCGACATTTTCCTGGCATACATGACCAGGTGGCTGAGAGGGAAAGTATTTCCCTTGTACGTTTCAAAGTCAGGTACTTTGAACTTTACAGGGATTTTGACGTAAGGGACCAAACAGAGTTCAGCAGCAGATTTGCCAAAAAGGTCTCTTCCTCGAAGAGTTTTCAATTCCTTGCGGAGCTCAAGAAATTGGTCATTCATAGCATCCATTTTTTCATAAACATTTGGGCCCTCGGACGGCTCAGAATGATAGATGGTGTCGTCTATTTTGGGCATAGTATGCACGACAGGAGGAGGTACAGCTAGGACCGGGCTAGATGCCGGCAGAGAAGCAAAGGTGGGTGCAGGACCCTCAAGCATGAAGTTGGGAGGCATCCCCCACGGAAACCCGTTTGGCATGACTGTTGGGGTGAAGTGGGAGCTGGCCGCAGGCACGGTTGATGAGACAATCTCGGAGATGACTGTCCTCTAGGGAGGAGTTGAAGGTGTCGGAAACGACTGGCTCTGGGCAGCCATGAATGACTCCATCAGGGCAGTCAATCTGGCTACTTCCTCCTTAAGCTCACAGTTCTCTTGTTCCAAATGATCCATTAGTCTTGATGCGTTGGCTCGGGTGTAGTACCGGTGAGTCAGCTTGTCTTCAAAATAAATGAAGAACACAGAGTTAGACCATAGAAAAAGAAGCCTGGAGCAAAACCTGCTTATACACATGATGCATGCAATGCATATGATTTAATTTTTATATCAGAGGAACTTTAGAGTCCTATTTGCAAATATTGGAAGTATTAAACATTTATCACATATGGAAATATCACATCAAATAATATCTGGAAAATATTTTTACACCGAAGAAGTACAGTCTTGGTAACCAAATGCAATACAAGAGGGAAGGAAAATGAACATCCTATGGAACCCTAGAAACAATCATCTAAAGCTCTGGACACAGGAAGATAGGATGCACGAAGCCTCTTCACCTCCCTCTCGTAGGCTGCCTCCATGTCTGCCTTCTCTTTGGCAAGTCGATCATACTTCCTTTTCCAAAACTTGGAAGACTGAGGAAGTAGAGAAGTCCATGTGTCATCAGGATCATCTATAACCTGGTGCTCAAGGAACTCTATCAAAGCATCCTTCTCCTTGATCTGTTGAAGCAACTCCTCTCGTTCACGGATCCAAGCACGCGAACGGTCTTTGTCTCTCAACTCCTCTACTCCTTGGTCAGGGAGGGTTGAAGGCCCAGCCACGACCAAAGGTGTAGGTCTTGGATACTCGTAAGGCATGAGGTACTCGGATGCTCTCCTCCTAACCCAAAAGGTATAAGGCTCCAAAGCGATACAGTTCTTCGGACCCAGCTCCCTCCTTCCTTTCCTATGGATCTTGCGCCAAGCGCGGACCATCCTGCCCTTCAAGTCTTGGGGATCTTTACCCTCCTGAAAAAATACACCCTCTAACAGAATGTTATTAGGTTTATCCTTTAGGGGGAACCCAAGCTGGCGGCGTGCCAAAATAGGGTTGTAGTTAATCCCACCACATGTACCAAGAAGAGGCACATTGGAGAATTCACCACAAGAGTCGATAATTTGCACACCATCATATACACGTTTGTACCAAAAGATATCATCATTAGTGAGAGACATAAGTCTCTTGGACCACCGTAGACATCCTTTGTTCTCCTTGAAGGCGACCGTCTGTAGCAAGTGTGAAATAAACCACTTGTACAACAGGGGAAAGCAGCACACAATGGTACCACCACCTTTTGCATTCCTCATATGCAAAGATAAGTAAGTGTCACCCAACAGAGTTGGAACGGGATTAAGAGTAGAGAAAATCCTAATAGCGTTCACATCCAAAAACTCTTCGATGTTGGGGAATAACACTAGCCCATAGATGAGAAGTACAAATATGGTCTCAAAGGCATCCTCACTCATGGCCTTCCCATACATAGTAGCTTGAGTAATGAGGAACTCGGAAGGGAGACCTTGAATTCCACCTTTGGTAGTCATATGAGCGCCAACCAGAGATTCATTTATATGCAACATATCAGCTATCTCTTGAGAAGTATGAACACTCTCTAAGCCACTGAACAGAACCTGGTCTAGAATAGGTATACCCACAAGGTAGCCATACATCTCAAGCGTGGGCAAAAGCTGAAAATCCGGAAATGTGAAGCAACGGTACAAGGGATCATAAAACTGCACCAATACACTCATCAATCCTTCGTCCACTTGAGTAGTCAGAATAGATAGAAGCTTCCCATAACAAGCCTTGAAACCCAAGGGATCTAATACATAGGATGTCAAATTCCTTAGCTCTTTCAAGTCGGGTTGTCTGAAACTGTACTTCTTTGCATTCCTTCTTTGTCTTTCCATGTCTGAAAATTTGCAAATAGACCTCTTAAGTTCCTTGAAAATTTTCTCATTGTTGATGATATGGATGCAAATGGATGCATCAATGCATGAATGCAACAATCACACTCAAGGATCAAGCAAAGCACACCAAACAAAGGTCATAGGATAGATCATGTTATCCTTAATATCAATCATCCATTTTGGTGGATTATGGTTTACACCTTATCAAAACCCAAGTTCCATTGATATTAAGGATACAAGAACGGATCAACCATGAATCAAGGGTTTGTTGCAAGTCACGAGCATGGAGTCTCGGTTAAGAACCATCCAAAGGGAGTGTACTAGGGTTTAAACCTACCAAACATGTTCTACAAGAGGTTACCATAGCCATCATCCCATCCTTCGGATATTATCGGATAAACGACTACTCGTATTCCAAAAATATTCTCAAGAGAGACTCTTATGAGTGTAGTATCGCGTAACAATCGTATCAAATCTTACACTTGAACGACTTTCGCACTACATCCTAAGAATAGGCCAAGATAGGCTTGGTAAACTAAGGTTCTTGGTTTCTAAGGTCTATATTGGAAAGAGTAATGTCTAACCATAACTACTTGTGTGACATTATTGATCCCAACATGGCCTCCACCAAGTGAATGGGCTTGCAAGTCAACTTGCTAAGGAATAACTCCACACAAGTCAACAAGACTATGCCATTCTACTATCCTAAGTGCACTCGAGTTCGGGTATAAAACTCATCTCACAAACATCACCAAGCATACAAGGAATTAATTTTCAAGCAATTCAATCATTACAAACAATACAATAATCCCAAATTGCACAAAAATATGTCACAAAATAATATACAATACAATACAACAAATATCAAAAGTAGGCAAAACCCAATAGGAAAATATATTTCCCCAGCAGAGTCGTCATTTTTCTGTAGCGGGGTATTCGTTACCGTTATACATATTGACTAAATCCAAGGTAAACCATACAAGTCGAGTCGCCACCGCACTTCTATTTATCCAAAGGAATGGTTAGAAAGCGAACAAAAACCTAAAAGTTTTATCGAATCAAAAACTAATAAAAATGCCAGAGATCGGGGTAAGGGGGTTGGTTATGCAATGGGAAGGTTTTAAGCACCCAAAACATCCTAGGTACTCCTATGGAGCCCTTTTCACACTTGTTGTAAGGTTGGTATTTTGTGAAAATTTTGTTTGTGCAAACATGATTGAAGAGATGAGAAAGGAATATACAGTTTATTTACATTTTTGTGTTTGGATGGATAAACCCATTGCCTACGTACCATCTTAAAAAAGATTAGGATCAAAACCTCGTAGTTCAGGGTAAAAATCTCACAATGAGTTGGTGAATTGATTGGTCCAAAAGCCTTAAGGTCTTTTGTTATCCAAGGGAGAAAACTCATCCTAAAACAACAAATCCACCATGTGAGGATAGCTTCAACATGCTAGTGAGGGGTTAACCCTATAATAAGCATGGAAGACTCATTGTCCATCACTAAGGATATAGGTGAGTATTACATCTACCTCAAGAATAACTCAAACCTAATAGCTAGAGGTGATGAAAAAGTTTTGATTAAGAGAGTGGCCATTGAAACCACAAAAAAGTATTTGAATGAGTGGTATTTACCAATGAAGAGTATTTATAAAATATGGTCAAAGTTGACTTAAAAGTTCAATTCAAAATAGGTATTATGAAAAGAAAGTTTGAAAATCAAAAGCATAAGGCTTAGGTTTCTAATGTTTGAAAACAAATGTTAATGTTTGCACAAAAAGTTTTGGCCTGGGTTAGAGTGGAGGGAAGAAGAAGAATGGCTAAAGTCCTAATCATACAAGTGATGAAGGATAAGAAACAAGACCACAAATGGAGTTCCTCTCTTGAGATCATATCGATGATCCAAGTAGCTCCCATCCTTTGGAATATGCAAGCAAAATAAGTGTAAGCTAAAGCAATCAACATAATCAAACAAGCTCTTAGAAGATCCTCAAATGTCTCTTGTATCTTTCACTTTGGATGAACATGGCAATGGTTCTTCACTTTGAGCTCTCATAGGATTCCCTAGCACAAAAGCACACACATCAAAGAGTTCTATGAAGTAAATCAAGAATGGACAAGAGTGAGTTTATAGCATTGGTCCTTCTAAACTATCTTCAATCATTAAAGTCCTTTTACTCCAATTTGCATAGGGAATGTCCTAAAAACTAAGTCCATTTGTCACTTTCTTTGCATTTGGTCCACAACAATCAAAACAAAACACAAGCACAATAATATATACATAATCATGTGCTCAAGTGAGCAAAAGGCAAATTGCATTAATATAAACATGTGCTCAAGTGAGCAAAGAAAAAAAAACAAATGAATAATATGTACAAGAATAATAAATTGCATAAATGGAAAGATCAAGAAGTAAATGTTAATGGTTAATGGTTAGTGTTAGAGTTTGTGTGCCATAAGGAAAATTTAGCGCTATGTTAAGCAATCGTAATTGGACTTATGTAAAATTCACAACCATCTGAGGCTGGTCAATAATAATGTAGGCAACAACACAAGTTAGAGGTCTTGATTAGTGAATCAAACTCCAACAACTTGCCATGCCAAAAAGAAGATGAGAAATGATCTTGTATTGATTTAGGTTCTTTGCATGATTTAGGAAGCAATCTATCCTTAATGCAAAGTCATTCACTTGATCCATGATCAAGATGAATTAGATTTGGATCAAGGAAGATTAAACCTCCATGTATCAATGCTAACCACCAATCTTTAACTCATTGATCAAAAAGAAAAAGAAGAAGAAGAAGAAAAAGATGAAGAATTAAAGTGCATTAATGGAAACGATATATACTAATCAACAAGCATTGACCAAAGATAGAGAAGATCAAGGTTAAACAATAGAAAACAAAAGCAAAATGAGAATTAGAAGTCAAGAAACAAATAAAATATTTTTGGCATTTTTTAATATTTAAAATAAAACTTGAATTAAAATAATAAAGAAAGGTCAAACTTCAAACTCACTTCAAATCAACTTTGAAAAGTCCAAGCGAATTATCCCAAGTTCAACAAGGTCAAACAAAGTTTGACAAAAAAATTCAGCATTTTTAAAAGTCATAAACTATTTTAAATCAATTAAAAATGCATAAAAATAACCTAATCGAATTAAAATCTCAAATAAATCTCAAATCAATTAATAAATTGATGAGAATATTTTTCATAGATCTATCATCATTCAAAGAGGTTGGAAAAATATTTTTGTATTTTTTGAATATCAAAAACTATTTAAAATGAATTAAAAATAACCAGAAAAGAGAAAATTCGTGAAAAATATCAAATGATAAAATAAAAAATATTAAAAATCATTTTTAGAAACTAGAAATTAAAAGAGAAATAATGCAATTGGTCTCATATTTTGTGGACCAATAATGAGTGAGATATGATTTTTTGAAATGAAATGGAATAAAAGAAATAAAATGGAAAATTAAAATCAAAAATAAAAAATAAGGAAAATCCACACGCGTTGGATCCAAGCTCATTAATTGAGCTGGCGCATCAGACGGTTCCCAGGCGCGCATCCACCATACACCCAAGTCAATGCAAAACATGTTGCCTTTAAACAAGTCATAACAATGAAGGATCCAGATTAGATCTGGAAAAGAGATCACATGGCCAGGATTTAATCTGGCAACCAGACGGTGGTGTACACCACTGTCTTCTCCGGCGAAGTCTCCTGTCTCGGTGAGAGTTGCAGACATGGCAACCTCAACCAAATGCCACTATCTATATAGCTATGGAAAGCTAGGGTGATGTACGTCACCCCTATGCCATCAATTTTCGCTCTAGACTTCCATGAAGAGAGGAATCAAAGCTTGAAAAAAAGGGTGTTCAACTGAAACTTGATGGAATTTCAAAATTCAAAGCACCAAACAATTGCCTCTATTGAGAGGACTTCAGACAACCCAGCAAATGCAAGAAATAAGCTATGAATAAAGAGTTTCGAAGAAAATAAGTTTTGATATCCACCTTTGAAATCTGGATCTTGAGAGCACAATTCTCCTTTGCTAATGCTTGCAGTGTGGTCTAGTGATGAAGATGAGCAAGGCTTAGGAACTATAGATCTAGAAATCAACCAGTGTAGCTGAAATTTAGATCTGAAATTTTGAAGAAAAAGAGCAAGTTCCTTTAAGTATGGATATGGAGGGATT